>NW_017728948.1:24335647-24353517 GCF_001723895.1 Crocodylus porosus
GCTCCCTCAGCCCCCAACCATCTTTCCCAGCCCTGCCCCACAACCCGCAAGCCCCACTTATCTTTAGGATCCAGGGGCGAAGGCATGGGTCTCCAGCGACAGCGCTTGCCCACAAAGGCCCCCCAACCCTGCATGCAGCCGCCACCACCCCACACTGCCGTGGAGCTGTGCAGCCAGTTGTGGGGCATACCACGGCGTGCAAGCTCCGTTTCACCCCCCGGCTGGGTGGCACATATGTGGCCTGCACACGGTGGTTGCCACCACATTGCTGCTGCCACACCCTGTGCCACTTGCCCACAAAACCATTCAGGTGGCCGTGGGATGGTAGCTCAGGGTGCAGTGGTAGAGTTGCGGTGGCGGCCTCCGTGTGCGAACCTCCTGTCAGGCCAGCTGGCATGAGTGTGGCCCACTGAGTAGCACTCCTGCCCTCACTCCCCAGCCCTGCTCCTGGGAGTGTGCATAGGGGCACACTCCACCCTTCTTGATCTACCCCTGCAGCACCTACCCTTTTCCCCGCTCCTTCCCCCCCCCCCCACACACACTTACCTACTGGGGTGGGTGTCAGTGTCTGTGTTTGCATGTCTGTGGGTCTGGGGGGATGTTGCAAGGGGCATCAAGAGGGCTGCTGAGACTGTCGGGGGGGAGTGTGGGGCACCAGCAGCACTGGGAGGGGCTGTGAGGGGCCTTTAATTTTTATCACAGATTTTGGGTTTTTAACCAGAGAATTTGCAATTTTTTTTAATCAGAGAAAGCCAGGATCCCTGCTTATAAGCATCGAGGGCATGTCCAGCCACAGGGCATGGACACATTACAACATTTTAAAGTTGAGAAGGGATTTACTTCTCTTGAGTGTGCATGACAGCTGGTCAGGTGTTAGTTTTATCTGTCTGCTCCTCAACTGTGGCAAGAGTATTTAAAAGGAAGTGATTTGCCTATGAATGACACAGGAAGTAGATTGCTGGAGTTTAGCTTCACTCAGTGTGGGTCAGTAATGGATAGCAAAAACTGGATCAGATGCATCATGGTCCCCTGACCTCTAAAAAAATGTTATTATGGTTTTATCTGTCCATGCTCTGACCTATTATTAGTGTTTCCCAACATTTCCCAGCATAAAGGCCATTATTATTTACAAACTTTAATTCTTTGGTCTGAAGTTTTCCATGCCAGTTGTTAAACTTAAGCTTCCACTTTTTAAATTTTAGGTAGAACATATCAGACATCCAAAAAAGACAGATAGGAAAAAATATTATTGCTGAGCAAAGTTTATATGTCCATCACCATATGCACCACCTCCTGTGCTGGCAGCAACTCAGTATAAAAGGGAAAAAAAATCATATTCAAATACATCAGGGACAAATGTCACACCAAGGGGAAAAATTAGAGGGGTACAAGAAGACTGGTGAAATTTAGAGTGGAGGTTGTGAGAATGAAAAAAAAAAAAAATAGGACTTGCTGGGAAGATCAGTTTTTGAAGTAGGGTGCTGGGGTTGCTTTCTTCTGCAAAAAAGCATGCGATTTACCTGCTATGATCATCCTGGCATCTCTCAATTAAAATCAGCTCCTTGATGTCACAAGAGCTTTGGACACTAGGTTTCTCCTGCTCTGTGCCAGAGGTACAGAATATCTTAATCTCCAAAGGATTTCAGTTCTTTAATCTAACTGAAATCTTTAGGTTTAATACAGATCTATCTGGATATCCTGCACTGGGATCTCAAGAGGGGTGAATTAAGGCTGTACAGGGAATCTTAACCATTTGCAAAGCCTCTGACTGTAATTCTATTTTTTAATGGACTGTGTGTCATAAAATAGATATAGTTCTGTCCAATACCCAAGGTAATTTGGGGAATAAAAGTGCAATGAAATGTTCTGAAACAAGGCAAACAGTCAAGTTGTCTCTCTACCCTTCTTGGAAACCAATTGAAAACTGTATTAGAAATCAAACTTATTGTTTCCACATCTAATTAGAATTAGACTTATCTTAGGAAAATAACCAATTCCTGTAACAGTGCCCATGGAGAGAAAGAATTCCTAAATACTGTATCACAAAGTATTTGGTATTAAACAAAATAACTCTAGAAGCAATGTAATGTAGATCATTTGACATCATATTAGTAGGAAGAAGTCATTTTTGGAAATCCAGTCTACCATTAGTGGTTTATTTTCTTTGCTTTTCTCTCACTTTTTTTTTTTTATGAATGGAGAAGATTCTGCTTATACTTCGCCCTTCTTGTTTTCCTTCTATTTTAGGATCCAAGAGAATCCTTTAAAATGTTTGCAAAAAAACATGAGAGGTTAAATGGAAGTTTAACTTCAAATTACTTGACACAGTCATTTTAAATTAGTACTTTTATTGTCTTTTTCTCCCAAAAGCTTTTTAATGTAGAGCAGAATCTTCTCTTTATAGGCAAATGGCTGAAATGCAAGTAAGCAACCTTCATAGTACAAAAGCTGAGCCTACAAAGGGATCTCTTACCACTTACATAGAACATGTACAAATAAATTTGTAAAACTCTCCAACAAACCTGATAGTTACTAATTTATTTGCTTGCCTTCCAGCTAAGGCAAAAGAAAATCATGTGTCAAGAAATGAGCCAATCTTCAGAGTATTTAAACATGCATTTAGGGCATGGTTGAATGCTTTGTCTACAGCAGGGGAAGAGAAAATAGTTTTAAAATATAGGTTAAGTTTATCTTGGAAAGGAATTTGTGCCCTTTTTCTACTTCACATTTTCCACCTTATAAACAGTAAGCACATGGCAGATCTATGTAATAACGCTATATTCAGGCACAAATCTGAAAGAAGCTGCTTGCCAAGGCAACACATGAGTACTCACCCAGTGATACTGTTAATTTGTCCTTATGTTCCTCAAATAAAGTATTGTAGAACACAGTGCATCGCTACAGAACACATGGATAACAGAATACATCAAGAGAAAAGCAATGGGTTTTTATAAGCACAGACACTTCTCCAGGTCATAATGTTCTTATAAACAAAACAAACCTTTTGTAGATCAGTGAATAGCAGGGCAGTTGTGGTGTATGAGTGAAATCCTCTGGTATGCTGGCACACAGAGATGCGAAATGGGGACCCTCTCACTGTCAATCAAACAGAAGAACAGATGGCACTCAAGAGAGCACTAGGAAAGACAACCAAGAGCGAGCACTGTAAGCCAAATTTAAATCAGCACGTTGCTTATGGGTGAGGAGGCGTGTCTTGTGCAGCCGATTAGCAATCACTAAAATCATAGGGTTGGGTAGGAACCTCAGTGGTCATCTAGTCCAACTTGTGCCATGAATGCAAAGTGTTTTTCCTATGCTATTCCACACAAATGCTTCTTCCTGAAAATCTCTCATTCCTGAGTTTCTACGAGTTGCTGGGAAGGGAACTTTAGAGGCTCATGCCACACTTGCACGGAGAGGCAAAATGTGCAGCACAGAACATAACTTGATCTGCCAAGAGAAAATATCTAAGAGGCAAGTAAGAAAGCTGAATAGGATTAGTGAAAAAACTTTAGTGTTTACTTCCTATCTTAAGCATTCTGGTCTCTTAAGATAAAACAATGCCACAGTAGCAAAATTAAATTGTAAAAATATATAACTGCACAAAGAGGCAAGAAGACTCTGGGCAGGCATAGTTTATGAAACTAGCACATTGAAATGTTTTCAAGTTCACACTTGTCTTCAAAGACAATGCTCTGTTTTGTCTTTATATTCAGAGACTTCTTTTTAACTGCAAAATATTCTTACCTCATAAAGGACAGGAGGTGAAGTGTGAACCAAAGAACTCTTCAAGAACAAATACTGTCTGCAAAACCCTGCCTTTCATAATTCCAATCACATGGCTGTTTCTAATAAAACTGAAGTCAAGGAATGAATCACTCCTGATTGGTTCTTTCTGCTTTTTTGACCAGCAGAGATCATTTCAAATCCCTCATGCCCCCTCCTCCACAGGAACTTTACTTGGATTCATTCCTAGATTCACAACTTTCCAGCCATTTCCCACTGAGAAAATACTATTTAGCCAAAAGGGCTAATGGATACTCTAATTGGTCTAGAATATAGTCTGGAGCATCCATCAATGCCTTTCTTAATGTGCATACTGCTTCCAACATCTTCCAGTTCTTCTGGCTTGGATCCCAGGGATCTTAATAGCAGTTCTGGTAACATTAGGTGTCATGTCTAATTTCCCCATGCATCATTGTTATTTGTATCTGTTATTTACATTGTTGCAATGCCAAAGGGTCAGTCAGATCTGGTGCCCCAGTGTACTACATGATGTACAAATACAGGGAAAGACAAAGGGTGTGTATAGCCATTCACTGCATCTGGTCTACATTTATGCAGTTTGCTTTAACCTGTGTGAACATAGACCGGAAACAGACTAGAATTAGGTCGATCTAAATGTAATGGCTGTACGTACTCAATAATCTTATCCACAGAAATTCATAACCAAGGTTGAGAAGACACGGATATTTATGACAAAAAAGGAGGGAAATAGGACAAAGTTAATGAAGTATGGTCACATAGTGCACCTATGTAACAAAGCAATGTTTCCCAATGGTCTGTCACTGGAAAGGCTCACTCTGATAGGTTGGAAACAAAAACCTGGTATCCACAAGGTAAGAAAAGATATCTTTCAGAAAGTGATAAGCAGCTATTTTGACCTTCACAATCACAGAAAGGTCCTGGAGAGTTTGTGCTGATGATTTAAGCTATGTGCAGATGTTACACTTACTCAACTTCAAGCACACAGAAAATTTTTTTTACAGCCATAACAGAACAGACTATAACTTCGTCCCGCTGACCTGCCCCGGAGCCGGGCAGGCGGGGGGCGGCTGCCAGGGCCCCGGCAGGGGTGCGGGGCCCCGGTTGACAAGGCACCGGGGCACTGAACGCGGACACCCCTGCCTGTTCTGTTATGACTGTAAAAAAATTTATACATTTTATATGTATATATAAAAACAACCACTTATTCCCCAGACTCAGCTCCTGCTGTGGTGAAAAGCTGGCCATGCAGCACCACACTGCAATTACCAGTTGCCCTTGTCAGGAGGCTCAGGTGGGGAGGGGGTGTGAGGGGATGGAGCCCCCCCAAAAAACCCCTTCTCCCCTGCACAGCTTGTTGGCTGGGGTCCAGGCTGAGTCTGTGTGGCAAAGAGGCTCCCTTCTCCCCTAGACACAGTTCCCAGCACAGCAAAAAGCTGACCAGGCAGCCCTCTGCTGCATCTGCTGGCTGTGGCTGGCAAAGAGGAGGGAGAGGGGGTAGGGAACCCCCTGATGTGTGGACCTGGCCCTGCCCTCCCTCCAAGATCCCAGCCAGCAAATTGTGGGGGGACTCCCTTCTGACAATTACAGGTTGGTGGGGGGGCAAGAGTTGGAAGAGGGATTGCTTTAACACCACCTCCGTCCTGCTGACCTCTGCCAGTTTAGGCAGGCTCCAAGCCCCACCCTCCACTCCACCCCACACACACACACACAACACTGAGCTGCAGACATCTGTTATGTTCTCTCCTGCTCTAATTTAGAGCATTTTAGGTAAGATGCAATACAGTGCTTCCACCCCAGGCTTTTTGAACATCTATACTTAGCCTATATGACTGTTGTTTAACAATTGTTCCAAAACTCTGACATATTGTGCACCACCAATTTAAAATGATACAACCTTACGTACCACCAGCAAATTTTTGTCATATAATTATAATAAGTCTGTTAACACATACCACTTACAGGTTGTCTGCATATCACAGACTGGGAACTGCTAGTAGCATGCTACAATTTATGGACAACCCTGAAGTTTCTGGATCCTGGTTTTAACATTGAATTAGCCTCTTTTATAATTGCAGTCATTTCTGCCTCATCTCCATGCTCTCAACTGCTACTATGTAAACAACAATGTTATATATTTGCAGAAACCATCAGTTCTTTTTCATGTCTAAATATTCACATTAACTCTTCCTCAGCAAAGTTTCTAGTTACATAAATAAGTTTTAAATAACTTTCTCCAAATGAAAATGTCCAAAAAAGGACATAGGCATTTTAAAGTTAAGTACTGCAGAAAGAACACAGGGTTTACTGTTTCCTTGAAAATGTTACATTGGTGCCACTGTTGTTTATCTTTTAAATAGTCTAGAAGTTAGGACACTTGCTCAGGAAGTGGGAAATATGGGTTCTAGGCTCTTTTCAGAGCAGAGTAAATCAATCACTAGGTTATTTTGAAGTTAACTACCAGTTAGATCATTTAAATCCTTTGTTGGAGCTTTTAGGCTAAGAAGGGCCTAGAAGCTAGGCCTTCCAACTCCTGGAGCTCTTATGGAAGTCCCATCCCCTAACCCCTGACCTTTGCCACCAGAAGCCCCTCCCCTTGCCCCTGAAACTACTCTTTTCAGCAAGGGGTTTTGCCATCTTGGAACCAGAGAAATACCAAATTCTATTCTGAAAAGCAAACATCTAAAACATTCATTAATTTGACTTCAAAAAATATTTTTGCCCTGACTGACGTGTGTTTGTGTAGTGTACTCTATAATAGTATATAATATATAATAATATATAATAGCTTAAAATGAAGTCTTACTGTTGTGTGTTGTGTATTGTGTGGGGGGTATAAGTATGTCAGGTGTGGGAGAGGGTGTGGGTATGGCATGAGGGAGCATATAGGTGTGTGTGAATATGTGGGGTGTGGGCGTTTGTGTGTATGGCAGTGCAAGGGGGAGTGGATATGTGGGGTGTGGGTATATGTGTATGGTGGGGTGGGGTGTGCATGTGGGACTTGCCCTATGAATGTACACACAGACACACAATGCAGCCAGGAGCCATGTGGTGCTGGAGCAAAGCAGGGGCAGGAAAGTAGAGAAATGACTGGGGGTGGGTGCGGTGGGGTGGGGCTGGGCTCCTGCTTCCTGTTGCTGCGTCCTACTGTCCCTCACTCCTGTTGTCTTTGACAGGCAGCCAGAAGCAGATAAATATTTTCTAAATTTTGTAGGGGTCGCACTGGCCGAATAGAATGGCCTGGTGGGCCACATTTTGCCCACCCCTGTTCTGGTCAGAGGGTTAGAGTGTGTTTTAAATTATTAGTGAATCACATTTAGGATTTCTCAATACAAAAATAAACTAGCAGAAAGGCGTATATAGCTGTTCCTTTGTATTAGTATTAGCAACAACTATTTTTTTTTTGAAGCCAGTTCAAAGATTCTGTCTAAAGCTAAATCTAAAACAAAAAGGCTTGCTAGTCTTATGTTGAACTTCCTGACCAGAACATTCATCTCCTGGTTACCAGAAAGAAAGAACATAGTTTTGTCTTAGAAATACTAATAAGATGACGGCCAGTTAACATTATGTTTCATTGTTATCAGATGATGACTCAACTCTTCCATGAGGAGTGTTTATCTTTGGGGTGGAAAGAGGTTGTGGTAAGCATGACATTTTCTTAAGAAAGATGTTTCAGGTGAGTCCATCTGCCAAAGGACACAACTCATGGCTGAAGCGCACAAGCATACCATCAGTTCACAGAGCCCTAGAGTTGCGGGGAGTGGGGGAGAGATACTTTCCTAGAGACTGCTGCAGGCTGTCAAACTGGCATGGCACCAGGAGCATGCAGGTACTTTTAAACAACTTTAAGGCTATTATTAAATACCTTTTCATAACATTAATTCACACAAATGCTTTGCAAAATCAGAATAAGTCCTGGTTCCTTTCCTGAATGGTTTGCACTCTGGATATCTATTGCAAGTCAGGTGGGAAGATTACATAAGGACTTCTACTGGCAGAGAAGTAGCTGAAGTTTGATATGGATCAGGCTGCCTACCTCTGGGCCTTATTCTTTACAAACATAGAACAAAAAAAACACAGTTCCTGCCCTTAGGTATAAGACAAGAGACATCAAATAGATGCAGACAAACAAGGAGTACCAAGAAGCAGTAGTAGTCAACATGATAGGTAGGGAGCTAAGGTTTAGAACTTGGGTCATCACCCAACTCCCATTCATATTCCTGTCAATAGAAATATGCTGCATCAAATCTGTGGTAGATCACTGAACTGTGGGAACAGCCATCACCGTAAGCTTTCTTCCTGTTCTCTTAGTTTCCATTTACTTACTAGTCAGTTAAAATGCTATAATTCAGAGTCAGAGTACATCTATAGACTCTGAAATAGGAAAATAACAGAAAATAATCTGATTAGACCCCATTTCATATTTACCAAGATCTTTTCTCAGGCTCTGTAAGCTCTGCCAAAATGTTCTTTAGTTTCCCCATCTGAGAGATGCCAAGCTTGTTTTATACAGGTCTTCAAGGGGTGTTAGTCCATCATATGTTCAGATAACCTGACTAGTTGAGCAATGTAACCTAGCTGCATTCCCTCAGTCCATGAATTCCAGGAGAAGGAGGACTCCTAGCCACCTAATGAGGGGAAGGTGCTTTCCAGCTGACCCATGAGAGTCAGCTAGTGGTCCAGAACTCATCCTTTCCTCCATTTTCATTGGAAGTAATTCATATAATCTCTGAATGATGCTCTTATTCCTTTGCATAACTGAGGGCTCATTTACATGTGCAGTTAATGTGGCTGAATAAACTCTGGTACAATTTGCACCTGAATTTACTGATCCTGGGCACTGCATTTGCACCTGGGACCACAGCACATTGAACCAGTGTGGAGTAGCCCCAGCTGGCAGGGAACCTGCGGGGGGAAGTCAGCCTGCCATCCTGGGGTTGCTCCAGCTCAGCTCAATGTGCTGCACAAGGGCTGGCTGGGGCATGAGGGTGCTTCAGTGTGGGGTTAGCCAGCAGGCAGCTGGCTAACTGCTGGACTAATTCACTCAAATCCCTTTGCTTTGGAGTTCATGAGTCCATATTCTTAGATCTATTCATTGCTTCTTGGTTCATCCCCTTCCATCAACTCATTAAGTCTTAGAGACCCATCAGCTTAACTCAGTTCCTTCATTCAGGGTTTATCCTCTTTCCATCAGTTCATTAGGGGACTTAAATCACTTTGTTCATTCAGGATCCACACCCTTTCATCAGTTCATTCCTCAGAGGCAAATGATCTTAAAGCAATTTGATCAGGCAGCTCAGCAACAATCTCAGGGGTCAATCAAGTAAAAAAGAGAAGTTAATCCACACCTGGCTGGTTCCACTGCTGGCTCAGGCTTCACTACCTCACATCAACCCATCTCACCAGGTACATGCTTTGGCCCGGGGTTCAGTCCTTGTCCCTGTACACCAAACCAGCAACCTGTCTCCAAGGGCCCTGCTGTTCATTGGTGGTCCTCCAGCCACTCAAACCTGCTGTCTTGTGCCTTTCTCCTGCAGACTGGAGACTCCTCTGGTGTCCTCTGTCTGTGGGCACTACTGTCCTTCCTTGGCTGCCCCTCTTCAGGGCCAGAAGTACTGCTTCAAGTTTCCTTGTTGCCAATTGGGAAAGAGCACTCACTGCAAAAACACAGCAGAGCACTCCTGGCACTAGCTGGGCTCCTTCTCTCACCTGAAGTAAGTATGGGGAGCTTGCTAGCCCCAGGACTGCCTTCACACTGCTGCATCTGAAATCAATCTAAAAGTACCCACTGATTTCAGTAGAATCAGATTTTAGCCACAGCCAAACATTTTCAGAACCAAACACTTTCTACGTTTTGCTTTAGTCTACTTTAGACAAAATTTACCAGCATTGGTGGCTCAGGCCTTCAAAATTATTTAGATTCTGACTGCATTTGGGATATGGGATCAGACCCTTAAACTCTTATGTATTAGAGAGAGATTCTGTTTGGAGACTATGAGAAAATCAGCCTGGTGTAAGATCTTTTACTGAGAGGAGTTTAACCATTTAGAATTAATTATTTATGTAAAGTCTGACCATTAGTTTGGAGCAGTAAAAAAAAAAAAGACAAATTTCAAAATTGAAAAGAAAATAGCAAAAATAGCTCTCACTAAGTAGATGCAGTGTTTGCTATATACAATGTTATATATACTATATACTGTTTTCCCAAATGAAATAAGCTACCCTGGTAAAAGATCATTCTATCTGACATAACTGCCTCTAGCTGGGCTTTTGCTAGATAGTAATGTTGTTAAAAAAGCAACAATTGAAAAAGCAAAACAAAAACAAAGACTCCTCTACCCCATATTACTGTACTGATAAAAGCTTCTAGCATGGGCCTAGTAACACCAATCTTGCATGTGTGTTGTTACTTTTAAGCAGTATATGTACAGATACAAATTTTTTTTCTAAAGTTCTGAGATGGCTTCAGATTCTCCCTAAGTCTGTGATCCTGCAAAGATTTAAGGCATTTTAATTTTATGCACCATGGGTGGTTCTGGTGAATTCAGAGAAAGCACATACAATGTACAAAATTAAGTACACAAATAAAAACTGGCAGGACTAGGGTTAAAACTACAATGCATGGGGTACATCTACACATGTGATTTACTGTGGAGTGGACTAATTAGCTCATCACATGCACTGGTATTAGGGCACAGTAAATTAGTTAATTCCGCCGTAAGATTGTACTGATGCGGACAGTATGATCTTATGGCAGAGTACTTAACTCTGCCAATATGCACATGTTGATGGTAGCAGAGGCTGGCTGGGGCACAAAGATGCTGAAGTGCGGGGGCTGCCTGCTGCCTAGCCTCACTGTTTAGCACCATGACCCACTCAGCCTGTCTACTGATTAGTGCCCTGGGCTGACTCCTCCTGTGAACCCTGCCAGCCCAAGCCTGCTCTGCCCCGGCTCAAAGTGCTGCAGTCCCAGACACATGTGTAGATGTTGCATGCAGGAGCAGCTGACTCCAGCACTATCATGTCATCTTAATAGCACGTGAAGATGCCCCCATGATGTACAAGGTGCGATTAATCAGCTGCTCATCAATTAAAAGGATGCATTTGTGGCTGTAGGACTTTTCAGACACCCAGCATCTTCCAGATATCCTGCTGTTTCACTCCTTTGGTCAGTATATTTATATTTTTGATTTAGGGGACCCAAAAGAGGTAAGATGTGGACAAGAGCCTTATTGTACATGCCCCTATACAACTATATGAAAAATCAATTTGTTCCAAAAGGAGCTTACATATGCCCCCAAATCAGGTGTAGTCTTTATACATCCTGGGTGCATCAAGATGAGTGCACACCTATGGTATCTGCACATGCAGGTGTACTCTGCATTGCTAATTTGCAGTTTGGAGGTGGCGGGGGAGGACAGGAGGTTTTGACACAAGAAAATCCTGGTGTCAAAAAATCTGCACTTGAAAAAAGCAAGGTGGTGGATGTGGCTGCAGCATGTGCTGCCCGAGACCAGAGCCTGGCCAGATGAAGCTATGCTCTGGATGCTGGCAGGCTTCCTGCTGCCAGATCACCACTGCTGGAGCCCCAGGAGACCCCCAGGACCCGAGGAAAGGCTGCTAGAGCCAGCCTGAGGCAACTTGCTGCATGCTGGAGCATGCGGACCTGGGCATTCCCTAGGGACAAGTAGAAGCAGTATAACTATGTGCCACTGCTATTTGTCCTAGAGAAAATGGATGTGTGCACACCCCCTGTGTTCGAGAGAAGCATTAACATTTTTAAAAAAAATTTTATATGATAGATTTAGATTTAATGTCTTCCAAGTTGTTCCTCTGTTTAATTTGCTTTTTCAGTTAAGCCTAGATATTTGTAAGGTAGTAGAAATAAGATGAAAATTAATTCAATGTGTCCCAGGCTAATAGCAAAACTTACCACTTAAATAAATCTAAATGGTTCTTGAAAAGTTCCTAGACCTAAATGATTTTTTAAACAGGAGACCTCAGGTTTAAGCATCTAGAGAATTAGGAGCCTTTGAGGCTATGCGTTACCTTCTACTACTTTAGAAGACATGAGTATCTGTTTATCATGCAAGGTTAAAACACACAATTCCAAGATGCTTCTGTGGTTGAAGATTTGAGAGCTTTGGCCACATACTGCATTGTTCCCAGAGTTCAAAAAGAGATGCACCTGTAATAGGTTTATAGTGTTTGAGAACTTTGTGAAAAATCTTAAATGACATGTGAACTGTACAACCTTTAGTTAGATATTTTTGCTTCCTTTTAGACCCTGACTATTCTGTAGCTATAAGTAAGTTACTGACATAGTTTAGAAATGTGGTTCATGTGAGCTTAAACAATGAACGTCAGGTTGTGGTGGGGTTAAAATTCCAATATTGTATTTTAATTTAGAGCTGATTTTGAATGGGCAGCCAATTAGAGGTAACAGCGAATAAAGGCAGCTAACAGAAAGGAACTCAAAAATAATTTCCACCCTAAACTAAACCTATTCCTTATCTCAGAACTTTCTGTTTGTTTGGAATATCCCATATTCTTCATTTAGGGATTTTTACCCCTCGGTTGTGTCCAGACTAGTGGCACAAATAGCAGTGGCAGAAATAGTAGTCCCAGTTGGTCCCCATGTGCTGCAGAGGTGGGGGCTGGCTGGGGCACAGGGTGCCTCAGCATGGGGATAGCCAGCAGGCAGCCTCCGGGCTGAGCACACCATGCCCTGGCCAGCCACTGAGCCCCCATGCTGAGGTGCAGTGTGCCACAGCCAGCTGTGGATCACAGAAAGCCTTGAAGTGGGGGGTCAGGAAGCCCTGGACTGGTGCTTCCCTGTCTCTATGGGCCTCAGCACAGGGGCTCTGCCTCCTCACTGCGGCACGTGGAGATGGGGCAGCCCCAGCCAACAGCAGGGTGGCTGGCTGGGGCACGGTGTGCCTTGAAATGCGGAAGCAGGCAGCCCTGGGCTGGTGCTCCTGTCTCCATGTACAGGGGCTCCGCGAGAGATGCAGAGGGCAAGCAGAGATGGGAGCACGAACCCAGGGCTGCCTGCTCCCCGTCTTGAGGGACACTGTGCCTCAGAGGAGGGACTCCGCGGCACATAGAGATGGGGGAATGGAAAGCTCTGGGCCGCCTGCTCCCCCATCTCAGCATTTTTATGTGCTTTGTGCCACTTTTTTGGGGGGGGAGGCTTTTTGCCCCCATGCTTCAAATGTTGCCCCCTGTGCTTCAGATTAGCAGCACCATGTATGATTTAACATGCAATGTGTGCAGTTTGTGGTGCCACAAACTGACATGCCTGCAAGCCTTTTGGGTGTATTCTTGCTACTACTAACACCATAAAAGCATCTCTTTTTCGTTCCTTCCATCGCTGGTCTTCCTTTGCTTTTTCACACCAGTTGTCACTAGCCCAAGTTCCCAAGCTCTGCCTGTATTCCGAAAACAATTGGCATAATCTTCTTACCTCAGCACAATTTCCCCCCAAAGCTAACTTACACAGTCCGACTCCTTGGCCTCCTAACTGGCCGAGGCGGCGTAACACTTCAGTCACGGGGGAAGGAACTTCCAGACACTTCACTCAAAATTGTGCATGTAAAATGCTCTTCTCTCCTAGGGTACACTGCAAGGATGGATGCATACTGTTTCAGTCTAAGGAAATTGCCTTGCTGCTTTCCTGTCAGGAATATTTTTCTTTTCACTTCCTTATCTCTAGTTTTCACAAGAACCATTTCCTGAGGAGGATCCCCTCAAGCCACATTAGAGAGGCACCTGTTTTATTAGAGATCATCATTCAGCAACTCCTTCCTTACAACCATTTTCTAGTGGAGGATGATATCAGGAAGTTGTAGCCAATATCCCCACCTGCCCCTCATTCTCAAGATACAAAAGCCCCTTTAAAGTGAAAAGCCACCAGATATTCTCAAGCATCTCCACAAACGACTTCCCTTCCGCTAGCTGTCGCTTACACTGCTTTTAACTAAAATGACAGTAGCACAACCCTACACAGATGGGTACTGACAGACTGTGCGTCTACAAAATGAGCCATTTCTTAAACCCTGCCCCTCCCTTCCTCAGTATATTGAGTTAACTCTCACCATTTATTTCAAATCCAAAAATGACAGGTTCCTTGCTGAGCAGCTATACCCTTAGCCTCCCTGTGGCCTGGTGTCAGACTCCTGGCCCCCAAGACATATACACTTTCTAGCTGTTCTTTTTTTACTGTTCTGGCTCCCCAGTATCTCCATGTATGCCTTGACTACTCCATGCTTCCTGGTATCAGTCCTTCCTTTGGTATAGCACATCTAACTCTGCCCAGTGTCTCTCCCCCTTCTCAGATATTTTACCACCTTCCCAATCCAGGCTAGCATACACTAGTCTAAAGAAGTTATTTTTTCTCCTCCTTACTGTTCAGGAGTTTCTTAATGGTCAGGAACCATTATATAGATAGATAGACACACACACACACACACACACACACACACACACACACACACACTCTATATATGGCATTGTGTGCATGATAGCATGATATATGAATTAGTGATCTATGTCTAACTTCTGGGGTGTATAGTGTATGTGCTTGAATTGGTGACAGGTATGCATGTGCCTAGGCTGGTTTGGATGTGTACGTGCCTGAGGTGGTAGTATGAGTGTGTGTGCCTAATAGGGTTGTATGAACCTAGTGAGTGTATGTGTGCTTAATTGATTTTTATGAGTGCATGTGCAATTGTACACCACACCCTCCTGTCTAACAGCACAATATTGAGATCCTGAGCGTTGGCCTGGCCCCTCAGGGCAACATGGGAGGTGTAGCGACTTATGGAGAGCAGCTCTCCTCCTATTCCCTATAGAGTAGAGCTGAGACACCAGTTGGAACTTAACCACATATAATTTAATAAGGGAAGAACTGGGTTGGGGTATAACATGTGCAGGAGAGTATGGGGGATCCTGGATAATAAGGGTATAGTCCTATGGGTACCCAGCGGGGAGGGGATCCAGGGGCACAAGGAAGGGATTCAGTAAAGGTTAGGTACACATATATATCTATCAGAGGCAAATCAACAACAAAGCTTGAGGTGCAGGATTTCACAGACTATAAGATGCAGGGTTTCCAAAATATGAGGTGCAGATCCCACAAAATTTAGGAGTATGGCATGATTTACAGATAGCTTTGCACATTGAAATAATTTTCTACTGAGATGGGACTTATTGGAAGGATACTAGGGTTAGCCCTCACTATTATTCAGTGAGTGTCTTGAGATTTCACTTTTCACTATGTTAGAATCAGTCACCTAACATTGGCACCAGGAGTTAATGCTTCATTTAATGGAAAAGCTAGCATTTGTAAGAGAGTAGCACTGCCTCCTGAGGTATCACTGAAATGCCCATGGTAGCATTAATCCTATGTTCTGAGACCAGGCCATGGACTATGAATCTGTTCAAACTCTTGTCAGATCTTCTTAATGTGGGTCACATGACCTCTTAGTCCTTTTGGAAATGCATCAGCCTGGGCAGTTTCACCTGAAGGCTTGGGATTTATACAAATCCAAATCTCAAAGAAAATTGACCACCTTCTGTCTTCAAGCCCTTAGTTTCCCTTATCTTGGGTATCTTCAAGAAGGTTGTATTGCCTTAGACTACTCCCTTGCAGCTCGCTTCCTTGAAGTCAGGTGTCCATTCCCTTTCATTCATGAATAGGTGATAACTGAACACTTCTTCAGAGATCTGCATAATGCAGGAAATATTAAGCTATGATGTGCCCACACTTCCCCATAATAGGGGAGTAGAAGTGAAAAAAAAACCTGACAGAATTAGGCAAAGTGATTCCAGTGCCAAGCTACTTATGCATACTTGTCTATGAATAGTTTCAGTTCTCTGCTTTCAGAAGCCCTTGTTGACAATTAGAAGGCATTTTGTTCAAAAAGCCAGTCATATCCTTTTGTAGCACTTCTGGCACTGTTCAAAAACTGTGTTAATATCCTCGTTTTAACTTGTTATATACTTACAGCAGCCTTCACATGCATTCCAGGTCCTAAATAGCTCTAGTCCATTTTGTCCTGAAAATGTTATGCTCATAACCAAGTATTAGTTAGGCTTCATAGATGATAATTTGCTTTGCCCCATTTGTACACTTCAAGCAGTAGAAATCAGGGTGTTTTTTGAATACGTGCCTTGTCCATGGAATTCACTTCCTATTGCCACTGAAGATGCTTAATCAGACTTGGCTAAAGAAGTAGGTTTATTAGAAATGTACCTATTCTTAATTACTAATTTGTTTTATAATTGCTGATGATTCCATAACATACTCAGGTGTGATTGAGAAATGTATCGATAAATACAAGGTATTATTCTTGGTAGGTTGGGAACACCCAGGATGGGCAGCACCCATACACTAATGTTTTTGTGCCATCTGTACCACTAAGTCTAGTCAGAAGTTAGTAGCATTTAAGTAGGAAGTTCACCTTCTTAACTTTGTAATTTGGAGAAGGCAATAGAGAGATCACTCCTACTCTTCCAAAAAGAGCTGATGAGGCCAATCTGGTATCGAAAGACTCTGCTGGAGCACAGACATATGTTTCTGTGCAGGGTGGGTAGCTTTGGATTCTTGTTTCAGTTCATGACATGCTGTTTCCACCACTCTGCTTTTCTGTTTTCTGGCAAGTGAAAAGATGTTCACTTTTGATTCTGGAAATGCAGCCACATGGCTGCAGTAGCTCAGGGCAGAAGTTGTGGGGCAATAAGGCATGGCCCCTTGCTCAGCTGGAGCAGACAGCTTGGGCCAAGGCTAGCCCACCCACCCTGCCAGGGGGAGTTGCAGGGGAGATGCAAAGGGTCCTAGGATGCTGGAGGACTATGAGGTAACTTGAATCTGATGGAGATCTGGGATAGAAGTTCAATAAATGGATTTAATCTCAATCAGTTAAGTCTGATACTACATCCATTCACATTTATCTTAAACCAGTTTTGGCCATTTTGAAAGCAGCTGATGTGCACTGAACTTATGCTGTGTTACAGATTTGAACCAGTTTCCAGTCACGTATACTGGGTTGTGAGTAATTTCTGTCCCTAGCCCTGTTGTCATCATAGGGTTTCAAAGTACTGAGATCCTTGCAGCAGACTCTTCCTTCATTTGGGGCACTCCTGAGTGATAGTGTCCCAGGAGCTGATGTCAATGTTGCATTTTTTTCAAGTTGGCCTTGAGGACATCCTTGAAGTATTTTCTCTGCCTTCCTCTTGAAGGCAGAGTATCTTTAAAAGGCAGCCCTGTTCTCTGGTCACCTGCCTTGCTGGCCTGGATGCAGTGGCAGCACGCTACAGATCTGTTGCCAGAGTTTCTGCCCACTGCACTATGGCTGATCCACCCCCAGACAACGAGCAACATCCACTACCCAGGGCTCCTGCTCACTGTGCTGACCTGCTGCAGTGACTGCCACCTGGTCTAGGTCAGTCTCAGCCCTGGCACCCCCTGTGTGGTACAGTTGCCTGGCCTGGCTTTGGGCACCATCCCAGGCCTCCTGCCTCCACACTGCTGCTGCCCAGACCCTGGCAGGGATGCTGATGATGTGCTCTTGGATTCCACCAACATGCTTCTGGGCCTCCAGTCCCTGCCACTGTGGGCTATCTGGGCCAGTCAGGACTGGTGGCTGCATGTCATCCAGACCACCTTGGACTATGAACAGTGGCTGGAGTTGTTCCGGATGACTGAGAGCACCTTCCAGGAGCTTCTTAACTAGCTCTGCCTGCACCTCACTTGGCGGGCTACCACCATGCAGCCACCCCTCCCCACAGGCACCCAGATGAACATGTCATAGTTTCATAGTCTCATAGTTTCTAGGGTTGGAAGGGACCTGAGCATATCATCGAGCCCAACCCCCTGCCATGGCAGGAAAGAGTGGTGGGGTCAAATGACCCCAGCAAGGTGTACATCTAGCCTCCTCTTAAAGACCCCCAGGGTAGGACCAAGCACCACTTCTCTTGAAAGTTGGTTCCAGATCCCAGCCGCCCTGACGATGAAGTAGCACCTCCTGATATCTAGCCTAAATCTACCCTCTGCCAGCTTGTGACCATTATTCCTGGTCACTCCTGGCAATGCTTGGGGGAAC
>NW_017728948.1:24353617-24366429 GCF_001723895.1 Crocodylus porosus
CACTAGGTTGGTCTGACAGGACCTGCCTTTAATGAACCCGTGATGGTTCCCCCTAAGCATAATCTCCCCTGCTGGCCCCTCGTGGACATGTGCCAGAATAATTCTCTCAAAAAGCTTACCCAGGATTGAGGTAAGACTAACTGGCCTATAGTTTCCTGGGTCCTGCTTCCTCCCCTTTTTAAAGATGGGAACCACATTGGCCCTCTTCTAGTCCTCTGGCACCACACCAGAGCACCATGAGTGCTCGTAAAGCTGTGCCAGGGGTCCTGCAATGACCTCAGCCAATTCCCTCAGTACTTGAGGGTGGAGATCGTCCGGACTAGCTGATTTGAATACATCCAGTCCCTCCAAAAGTTCCCTAACTAGTTCCTCACTAACACTTTGCCTAGGTGCACCTCCCCTGGGGTTTAAGGGGGGCCCAGAGTGGGGGTGGCTGTTCTGGTCCGTGCTTAGGAAAATGGAGGCAAAGAAATCGTTAAATACATTAGATTTGTCATCTGGTGTGATGACCAGATTTCCTAGCTTGTCCTGCAGGGGTCCCACGTTACCCAGAACCTTCTTTTTGCCCTCTGTGTGTTTAAAAAAGGACTTCTTGTTGTCCTTGATCTGGGAAGCTAGTCCCAGTTCCATCTCTGCCTTGGGCTTCCTGACCGTCCCCCTGCATCCCTGAGCAACCGCAGTATAATCCTCCCTGGTGATGGCCCCTCCCTTCCATTGGGTGTGCGCCTCCCTTTTAGCTAAGAGAGATTCCTGGATGCTTTTCCTGAGCCATGGGGGCTTTTGCGCTCTCCTGCATCCTTTGATCTGTGTTGGGATTACCTCCCTTTGGGCTTGGAGGATCATCTCTTTAAAGAGTGACCACTCTTCTTGCACACCTGGCTCCCCTCCCCTCCGGGACCTCAGTGGTTCCCTGACTATTCTCCTTAGCTCATTGAAGTCTGCCCTCCTGAAATCTAGGGCTGCTGCCTTGCTGCAGGCCTTTGCCACCTTGCACTGGCTGGTGAATTCCAGCAGGCGATGATCGCTGTCGCCCAGGTGGTCAAGCACCCGCAGTCCCCTCACCAGGTTGTCACGTGTGGCCAGCACCAGGTCTAACCCCCTGGGTTAGATGGAGGTCCTGCATTTTGGCTAGGAACCTACGTGAGCGGTCAGACCTGGCTGACTGCTCTTCCCAGCAGATATCTGGAAAGTTCAGGCCTATGATGACCACGTCCTTTGACTTAACTACCTCCATGAGCTGACTTAAGAATTCCTGGTCGAGCTCTTCCCCTTGGTTGGGTGGTCTGTAGTAGACCCCCACTGTTAAATCTCTTTCCCCTCAACTGCCCTGTATTCTAACCCAGAGCACTTCAGAGTGCCCCTCCTTTGATTCTTTGCTAATTGACGAGAATGTGTATTCCTCCTTAATGTAGACCGCCACACCCCTGCCTTTCTTCCCTGTCCTATCCTTCCTGTACAGCCTATAGCCCTTGATATTCACTGCCCAGTCATGCGTTGGGTCCCACCACGTTTCAGTGAGCCCCACTATGTCTGGGTTGGTGTCAGCTAGCAGGAGGTTAAGCTTCTCTTGCTTTTTTCCCATACTACAAGTATTTGTGTAGAGGCATTTGAGGCCTCCTGTGGATGTCTGCACTGGTCCCCTACTTCTAGCATTACCCTGGCCCCTATTGTTTACCTGCATATATGTTCTGCTCCAGCTGGCCATGCATATTAGCCTGTGCTACATCAGCCATCCCTTTGGCATGGGCAAGGCAATCAGCAGGGAGGCTGTCCTGGAGGTGTACAGAGCCTTCCAAGATGTGCTGGGCCACACCATGCTCTGGTTGCATGACCCTCTGAAGGGACCCTGGCACACCTTTACCTCACAGCTCAAGGTCACTGAGGCCACCATCCCTCTATGCTGAATAACATCTGTGAGGCCTGGGGGAACTGTTTCACTAGGCCTGGGTGGAGGAGGCCCAGTGGACAGAGGACACCTGGCACTGAAAGTGCCAGCTGCAGTGATAGCATCAGTAGCGGGCCCCACCACCAAAGCTCCAGGTTAGCCACTTACCTGGAAGTGGGAGCCAGGGTACTGGGTGCAAGAGGCGCTGGCCAACCCCCTCCTCCTGCACTTCCCTCTGTAGCCCACCTAAACATCTGCCCACATACATCCCCACCATGCACCCCCAGTATCACATTAACAACAGACAGTTCTCATAAAAGCACATTATTCCCCTTCACAAACACGGATTTTTCCCTCCCTTCCCCACACCAGACCCCAAACCCCCTCTCCCCTGAACCACCAAGCCCCTCCTCTCCACAAAGCCCCTCCACCACCCACCCCACCCACACCCATAGGTGAAAGGAGAAAAAATTATTTGGGGGGAGACTGCATGCACATGCACATGCAGGTAAGTCTATGGAGGAAGGGGAGGTGGGGCGGAAGGGCAGTGCCAGTGCTAGACAGTGATCCACACATGGGGCTGCAATCCTGGCTGTATGCATTTCCAGCCCCCACTGACTCCAGCCACCTGGAGCCCACAGCTGGGTTGCCCTGTGGCTCTACCCACTGCCCTGCTTTTGTCGGGGCTAAGCCCCTTTAGCTCTGGCCTTCTGCTACCTATTCCACCACCAATAAAGCACCCTCTTCCCCTTGCAGACTATGTACAATGCTGTGTGTATCAAGGTGGGAGGCCATGGGGTGGGGGCCCTTAGGTGGTGGAGATCAGGGACAGGTACCCTGCACCCCAGCTGCTGGCTGCTCCCCCATAAGTGCACATGCTACCTCAGCCAGGCACTCCTTGCCCACCATGACCAGTCAGTCCAAGCAACTGGGTCTGGTTCTGGGTCTTGCACTGCCAGAGCCAGCACATACTCAGGGCCCCAGCTCAGGCTGGCAGTGAGCCTGATGGTGCATCCCAGCTGCCAACTGGTGCCTCTCCCTCATGTGCAGCTGCAGGTCCTACAGAGTCAAGAGAAAGCTTATATGTGAGAATTTGCAACTTTTCTGAGATAAAATGCTCTGTACCAGGGATTGTGTATGGGGGCAGCTTCAGATCAGGGGTCACAGGTAATTTGGTAATTTGGCTGAATTGGCCATGTGGCCAGTGGCCAAGCCCCTTATTCCCAGTGGCTCCACAGGGGCAGATGGACAACTAGGTGCTGGCCACAGGCGGCCTACATCCCCTGCCTGCCCCATTTCTAGGCTGGGTCAGGCCTGGCTCCTGCCAGCTTTATAGACAGACTGCAGGCCAGTCTGACTCCTGTGCTGCCACCAAGCCCACAGCATTTGAACTTGGGGGACATGGGGCTCCCACCTGACTGGGACACAGTGCTGATGGCACTCCCGTCCCCGCAGGAGCCTCTCCAGAGAGGTGCCCTGGGGTCAGCTCCCTGCTGCATCGACTCTGCGCCCTGAGCATGCTCCTACTGAGAGTGTCCCAGGCATGCCAAAAGGAACTGTTTGCACAGACTGAAGGGTGTCTGGCCCACTACACCCTGCTCTTGCTGATCACCATAGTGTCTGGAGTGCACCTGGCATGGGACCCTGAACTTTAACAGTGCGGAGGGCAAACCCACCCTGCCCCACAACCTCCGCTGCCGCCCGGAGTGGGGGCTACCTGTGGCTGTGCTACACATCTTTGTCCCCCACAGATAAGGAGAATATCACTGTCAGCATCAATGCGTTCCTTGGCATGTGAAAGGCCTGTGCCTGCCTAGCTGTGTGGGTACGAGCTGCTCAGTTAAGCTTTGTACTGTCTCCTGCCTCCCTGAGTGCTGGGGAAAGGAGGAGGCAAGCCAGGGGCAGAAGATGTGGGGGGGGTGGGGCATGAGGCAGGAGCAGGGAGGGCCCTCCCCCAATGCAAGTCTTACCAGGTGGGTGTGGCAGGTGTGCCCAGTGACCTGAGTTGGTCCCTGCTGGCAGTCAGGACATGCGGCTCCTGGTGGTGTCCAGGGGTGCAGCATATGGATTCACCGGCAGGGGTCCCCTCCAGGGAGGAGCTGGAGCTGCTGGTGGCTGGCAGTGCCATGGCTGGCCTGGCCTCCTGGCTAATGCTGTGGCCTTGGAGATGGCAGAGTAGGCACTGGCCTGGGCTTCCAGAGCTGCTGGACGAGACCAGGGGTGGGGAGTGCAGCAGGATGGGCTCCTAGTGTGCCGACGTTCCCTCCCCTGGTGGTGTGCCTGAAAACTGAATTACATACCTGAAAACTGAAAGTACCTGTAAGCTGTAAAACACTGAGTCTCATTAGACTCCAAGTTGGGAGGACACATTCAATAATGGAATTTCAATTCTTACTGGACATGGACAGACGTTTTTCTTCAGAAGTCATTTTGGAACATGCCACATCAAAGAAGTCATTTCCAAGTAGATGAAAGCTGGCCCATGCTGACACTAAGCCAGATGTTCTTTAGAAAAGGAGTCTCCTGAACAAGGACTAGTCTACTTTTCAACAAGGCTGTCTAAAATTTTATAGCAAGATTCTTCATTTTCTGCAGCATTCTTGAAATGACTTTTCAAATGGAGTCATATAATCTGCTGTTTTGTCCTATGCTGGGGAAAGATTCTCAAGCCATTTATTGACCACAGACTCATGGAATATGTGGGTCCTTGTCCAGGAGTGCAAAAAGGAAATCTTAACATTTTGGACCAGAGCCAGACCTTATTTATTGAGGCTCCCTAGTATATTATAGAGATGAGAAGAGGGTGGCTTCTGCTCTCTGTGACTCTCTAGAACATATGCTGAAAATATTAGGTGTATAGATTATAAATTATATTTTTGTGAGATCAGTAGCTTTTTCTAAAGCATTTAATAATCACAGACATTAAAAATACCTCACATTAAGTACTGACAGATCAAACATTCAGAGAACAGAACAAAAACAATGTCTGAGATTTACGTATTGAAACACAAACAGAAAGAGCCTTGTTTCGTAAGAAAATACCTGAGATGCATTGTATAGACAAGAAGTAAGTTAACTTTGCTCCACATCAGCCAATAATGCCTTGAATCATTCTCAGTCTTTTTTCTTACAGGAAAAGGTTTTCTTTTCTGTATGTTGTTTCCAGGGAGAGTGCAAGGTGTAACATCTCACAATTTCAGCTCACATTGTTCTCTCAGATTAAATGAACAGAAAACACTCAAACAAAAAGTACTGTACTTTATGAACCATAACCAGCTCAACAATGGTTGAACCTATGTAAATTTTTGTTGAGCACATATTAGAAAATGGGACTCTCTGAGAAGCAAAAGAGGAGTTCCTGTCCAGAACTCAAGTTTACTGGGTTAAACCCTGGGCCCTATAAAAATTAAGGCAATGACATTTTTCCTCTTGTCTACACATGGGGATGCATTCTGTCCTCATTTGACGAACTGTAGTTCTTTTCTGGCACTACAGTTAATAGCCCAAATCACGTGGAGTTTCTAACTACATTCTGTAAAATACTGATTTAATTATTAATTTCCTTGCTAATTAGTTCCCTGTCAGTTAAATTCTGATGATAAAACTTTTGCAGTGGAAACAGTAAATTACTAATATCTGTTCAACTCAGTAGTGTTAGAGGGAGGGAAAGAAGGACACCAGGCCCAGGTGTTGACTTAGAGGGGTGCCAGAATTATGCCCTCTTCCCCAAAGTCTTTGCTGCATCTGGAGCACCCTTGCCCCTCTGGCCATAAGAGCTGAGCTGGAGAAGCCCACCTGTAGGAGCTGTGTAGTAGGATATAGCAGGAGCAGCCCTGCATTGCCCAGCCATAAGATCCAGGTTTATGGACATGGCAGGAGCAGCAAGGGTCTTTGAGTCCTCAGGGCAGGTAACATTCTCCTATGGCCAGGTGGCACAGAACTGCTCCAACTCAGCTGCTAGGACTTGGTGGTAAGGGCTGCTCCTGCTGTGTCCCTGCACCCAATCGGCAGTACTGGGTTACTATTGCCAGGCAGCATGGGGCTTCTCCATTTAGACTTCTATGGCCAGGAGGCATAGGACTTCTCCAGCTAGGCTTCTACATGCTCCAGATGTGATAAAGGATTGCCTGACCACCCCTCTCTCGCTGAAGTTTTGCCCAGGGCATCAAAGCTTACAGTTACTCTTCCGGTACAAACCCTAGCATGATGAAGTCCTGAGCCTGACTGTTTTCTAAGTGGTCCTGCCATATGGCCTAAATTTACATTTGTACAGTTCAAGTTATTCAATGATGCTTAGGATTTTCAGTAAGTTGCTTCAGTGCACTGTCATCCCACGGAGGGGAAATTAAAATGTCAAAAGGGCTTAGGAGCAAGTGTTCCGTATCTTGTGTGGTTGAGCTGTAGAGGAGATTTGTTCAATAGCCCAGACTCCAAGGAAGTCATTATGATGCAACAGACTGACAAGACTCTGATGTCATCGATCTGTCTGTTTCCTTTGGTGGACACAAGCAGGCTGTGAGGAGACTGGCTGAATCCTCAGTGTGCTTTAGGCCTTCACAGTATGAATAGAGTCAAAGCATTAGCTTTGTTTTTCTGAGGCATATGAATGGGATGAGGTTTTTTTGTGTACAGCTGTCCTGAAAGATGAAAGCTTATGGCTCAACTGCCTGCCTCCTCTGTCCAATCCTGACTCCTCAAACTCTTCCGGTAGCTTTGGCATTCCTTTTCCCAGAAACACACTGAAGAAGAAACAGACATTTTAATGTACAAATAAACTCATCAGGAGCCAGATACTAGAAGTAGAAAGAGACCCGGAAAGACAGACTTTCTGTACATTACTTTTTAATTAAAAATGAAGTACAAGAATAAATTTCACACACGCTCTTTACTCTAACGCATCCTTCATTTACAGGTACACCCTACTGTGAAGATTTTTTGTGTGCAGCAGCAGATGTATAGACACTGACCCGGATGTCTGGGGCAGGAAGGTGCTTCAGTGCAGAGGCTGCTTGCCAGCTAGCCCTGCACTTGAGCGCTCTCATGCCCCTGCCAACCCCTCTGCAGTATGTTGAGCTGGGTGGGAGCAGCCCCTGGCTAGCAGGCTGACCCCCCAACCCTCTGCCAGCCAGGGCTGCTCTGAAAAGCTCAATGTGCTGTCGTCCTAAACGTATGTTCAAATGGCACCCTCTGTGTATCTCTGTAAGTCCCTCAGATTTCTCTGCTTCTTGACTTTGATTCAGCTTTGGGCAGCTGTCCAAAGTCCCTTCTAAAGAAGTATGATAAAAGGGTCTTTTAGTTCCAGCCAGCTCCTAGCATATCCATTACTGATCTAAGTACAGTCATTCATTGTAAAGCGCTCTGTCCCTCTTCTGTTGGGTATGTGCTGGAGGGCCTATGAACAAGATGAAGGCACGTTTGAAGGGCATTCATGATGCAGCAATTTTCATAGTAACAGCTACATGATAATTTCAACTTAATCAACTAGAACTCATAAATTATCTCATCTTGTTCCTTGGATTACCACATCTGGAATATTTTATAGAATCAGTAATCAAAGTGGCTAGATATTGAAGAGATTAATAAAACAAACTAGAAAGATATTTTACTTAATGCTTAACTATGAATCTGTCATAATGGTATTTAGGTCCGTGCACAAATCCCATGCAAACGGACCTTCATTTATAAATAGTACCATTGCCTATATCACTCCTTAATATTAACAATAGGATATTTCTGAAACTGTAAGTCACAAATACTTGAGTTTCTATAGTACTTTTTCCTTTCCTGTAGTTTATTCCATGAGCAAAGGGAATCTTGGTGGAATTAATGTATTGAGATGTGACATAAAGGCACCCCATAGAAAATGCTATTGAAATATCTAGTAATACAATGAATGCATACTTTGGGGGCTGAAAGTTACAGAACTATATCCAAATGCTGCTTCCAATTGTATTTATACAACCATCCTCTGAGTTCATTAGTTGTTCATGGATATTAGAAAAAGCATATTTTAGCCGCTAATCCTTAAATAGCCAAATATTTTATAGGTTAAGTGAAAAAGGATTAATTTCCATCCTAGGAACAGACACAGCATGTGCCAATCCACTTTATTGCTGTAAAGAGAAAGACATTTAAGGGAGGATTGGTCAAGGTTTTGTTATATAAACTTTATACCCATAGAAATACTTCCATGTGTTTTCATACATGTTCCAAAATAAATTTATTTAAAATAAATATTTATTCCCATGTAGAGAATCATTGCTAGAGAAGTCTCACCAGCTTGCACAAACTTATGTAGATATTTTTGCCTCATTTAGCTACATCATCCATGATCTGTCAGCAGATCTGATGGTGCCCTTTTATAAAAAGATTAAGAAAAGTCCATGTTCTTTCAGTTCTATGCAAAGATTACTTGGAAAGGCTTTCATGGTTTTAACATAACATATAGTTTCATAGTTAGTAGGGTCAGAAGGGACCTGAGCAGATAGATCATCAAGTCCAACCCCCTGCCATGGCAGGAAAGCGTACTGGGGTCAAACGACCCCAGGAAGGTGATTGTCTAGCCTCGTCTTCTAGACCCCCAGGGTAGGAGCCGGCACCACTTCTCTTGGAAGTGGGTTCCAGATCCAAGCCGCCCTGACCATGAAGTAGCGCCTCCTGATATCTAACCTAAATCTACCCTCTGCCAGCTTGTGACCATTATTTCTAGTCACTCCTGGTAGTGCTCAGAGGAACAGGGACTCCCCCAGTGCCTGCTGGTCCCCCCTCACAAGTTTGTAAATGGCCACTAGATCCCCCCCTCAGCCTTCTCTTGTGGAGACTGAGCTGGTTCAGGTCCCATCGCCTCTCCTCGTAGGGCCTGTCCTGTTGCCCTGATCAAGCAAGTGGCCCTTCTCTGGACCCTTCCCATGTTGTCCACATCCCTCCTGAAGTGTGGTGTCCAGAACTGGATGCAATACTCCAGCTGCGGCCTGACCAGTGCTGCATAGAGGGGGAGTATCACCGCCCTGGACCTGCTTGAGATGCATCTGTGGATGCATGACAAGGTGCAGTTGGCCTTCCTGACTGCATCCCCACACTGCTGGCCCATGTTCATTTTGGCATCAATGATGACTCCAAGATCCTTTTCTGCCTCTGCACTGATGAGAAGAGAGTTCCCCAGCCTGTAGGTATGGTGCTGGTTCTTCCTCCCCTGGTGCATCATCTTGCACTTGTCAGTGTTGAATCCCATCCTATTGTCATCCGCCCACCCTTGTAACCTATCTAGGTCCTATTGTAGCCTATTCCTTCCTCCTAGTGTGCCCACATCCCCCCCACTTCTTAATGTCATTAGCAAATTTGAACAGGGTGCTTTTTACCCCCTCATCCAAGTCACCGATGAAGATGTTGAACAGTGAGGGCCCGAGGACCGAGCCCTGCGGAACCCCATTGCCCACGTCCCTCCAAGTTGAAAATGACCCATCCACCACCACTTTCTGAGTGCGGCCCTCCAGCCAGTTGGTGACCCATTTGACTGTGTAGGTGTCAACACCACAGTCCCCCAGTTTCTTGATGAGAACGGGGTGAGAGACAGTGTCAAAGGCCTGCCGAAAGTCCAGGAAGACTACATCCACTGCTACCTCTGCATCTAAGGATTTGGTGACCTGGTCGTAGAAGGCCACTAGGTTGGTCTGGCAGGACCTGCCGTTAATGAACCCGTGTTGGTTGCCCCTAAGCATAATCTCCCCTGCTGGCCCCTTGTGGATATGCGCCAGAATAATTCTCTCAAAAAGCTTGCCCAGGATTGAGGTAAGACTAACTGGCCTATATTTTCTCAGGTCCCCCTTCCTCCCCTTTTTGAAGATGGAAACCAGACTGGCCCTCTTCTAGTCTTCTGGCACCACACCAGAGCACCATGAGTGCTCGTAAAGCCGTGCCAGGGGTCCCACAATGACCCCAGATAATTCCCTCCACACTCTGGGGTGGAGATCATCAGGACCTGCTGATTTAAATACATCCGGTCCCTCCAGAAGTTCCCTGACTGGATCCTCCCTATCTCTTGCCCTAGGTGCGCCTCCCCTGGGGCCTGAGGGGGGCGCAGTCAGGGGGCAGATCCGGTCTCATGTCTTGACAACTGCAGCCACTGAACCTGGGTCATCCCAAAGTCCCAACAGCAGTCTGGCTTTGCAAGCATTCTGCCCTAACGAATAAAGCTGGGCAGGAAACAATGTTCATCTCCTGCGCAAAAATGTGAGGTTTCAAAAGTTTTCTTGCATCTTACAGAGGTGAACGCAAAACCTATTGAAGTTTCAGAAAAAGAAAACCAGGAGAGCATCATATCAAAATAGCTGTAGTCTCACCTGGAATGTAGGAGACTCAGGTTCATTTCCCTGCATACGTGCCTTCTGTAACAGCTGTCCTACTTCTTAGTAATTACAGACATTATGGGGAAAGAACATGAACCTGGTTGTTCACATCCCAGTATGAATGTCCTAATCAGTGACTTATCAGCCATTCTGGTGTCCATCGTCCTCTTAGAATTCCATCCCAGCCTTGAGAAAATTTCCACTGTTTTTGATGAAAAAGTGTTTAGTCGTTAACATTCATGACCAGACCTACTAAGGAGAACAAACAATCAAGGTAAAATATGATGCAATACAGCATAACAGGATCTTCTTTAGAGGCAGACAGGAAAACAAACATTATGCCTAGACCATGAACAAATAAAACAAGCCTCAGAGACACACCCCAATATCTACTACCTTCAAAGGAATTTCTATTACAGGATAGTCAATCCTCCTTTAAAATTTCCCAACTTGTCATAACACAAAAATAATACTCATCCCTCAGGATTCAGAAGTGTACTAGGTCACATTATTTCCAGAAAGCAACCGCCCCAGGACAGCTTTCTTTTTACCGTATATACCTCTGGCTCTCCTACCATGCAGTATATAATCAAAAAATTCAAATGCCTTTGAATTCATTCTCTTGTTCTCTTTTAGGTTGATCTACTGAAGTGTTAACAAGGTGCACCTGTTCTTACCTCTTTTCCCATGCATCGCAGTACAGAGACTGGGCTAAGTATTCTAGTCTTCTCCTGACTTCCACAGAGAGGGAGGTATATCTCTTTCTAGACATCTTACATTCAAGAAGGGGAGGGAAATTTACACAGAATAAATCCATGAATCATGCTGGCTTACAAGGATTCTGTACTCCTGCATAAATGTTTATTTAGCTGGGAAAAAACAAGTTTTCCCAAAGAAAAATGCCCTGGAAGAACTCATCCCAAATTAGACAAGAAATGTAGGAAAAACCATGATGGGACTTCTCCTTCCCAGAGATTCAGGAAAGTACTAAACAACTTTTAAGTGTGCTGTAAATACTAGATTGAACAAATATTGACACCAGAAGCAGTGAGACTGGCAATCATTAGGATTCTGTGTGTGGTTTATATTTGGAGCTACGAAAACAATGGAATTCTGTGCATGTGAAACTCGCTGATGAGAAAATAGTTATAACAATGACATACAGCTTGCAGGCTTACCTGAGGGAGAAGAAACAGGTTTATGTAATTAATTTCCGATTCAAATTGCCAGTTCAAATGTTTGGAATATTCCAGTATGAACACACTCAAGGAATTTGCATGATATTTCCCATTGTTACTGTGTATTTCCTAAGAAAGACTAGTCTCCTATCCTTTTTGTTTCTCAAAAACTTGTTCTGAGAAAACCACAAGAAAATACCAGGCTTCATATTTAATAAACTAATTTGTGTCCACTATAAATATCATCTATTATAAATCATAATTCATTTAATTTAATCTGGTCTGAAACATATTTTTTCACTAGTATTTTGGCATACAATAACATCTAAATTCACCGATCTCCATGTAGATGGGCTTTTTTATAAAATAGATTCAAAAGTCAAATAAAAAGAGATGAGGCAAAAACATAAAACAAGAAATATTTTGGTGTCAACAAGGAAAGGAAAAATATTTTTGTTTTATTTTTTTTTTTTAGTGTTCAACATGTGCTGCTTCAACATTGAGAAACTTTCAGGAGTCCATGTTATGGAATGTACAGGGCCATGATCTCACGCCAAAGGAGATAACACTTGGGGAGATAACACAAGGGAGATAATTAGAAGAGCATAAAAACCTTAGTTGAAGTGCCTACTTACAAATTTTATTTCTGGTTCTTATCTCTCTTCCTCTCAGAGATAGATTAATGATGTGTCACAAAAATGCTGTCATTTCAAGGCATCAAGTGTAGAATATATTCTTTGCTACTTGCTCAGTTAAAAATTATGTAGGGCCTATGCTGGCTTCTGTTGCCTAAAGCCCCTTAGAAGTTTTACCGTGACAAAGAGTTTTCTGAGTAGTAGAACTGCAGACCAGGAACAGTCACCCATACACCGGTAGCTCTACGTTCAACCATCACTCCCCAAATGTAGACTGTACTGACTCTGAGAGGAGAAGGCATACAAAATGGTGGTGCCAGAGGACTGGAAGAGGGCCAATGTGGTTTCCATCTTCAAAAAGGGGAGGAAGGAGGACCTGGGAAAATATAGGCCAGTTAGTCTTACCTCAACCCTGGGTAAGCTTTTTGAGAGAATTATTCTGGCACATGTCCATGAGGGGCCAGCAGGAGAAATTATGCTTAGGGGCAACCAGCATGGGTTCATTAAAGGCAGGTCCTGTCAGACCAACCTGGTGGCCTTCTACGACCAGATCACCAAATCCTTAGATGCAGAGGTAGCAGTGGACGTAGTCTTCCTGGACTTTCGGCAGGCCTTTGACACTGTCTTTCATCCCGTTCTAATTAAGAAACTGGGGGACTGTGGTGTCAACTGCACAGTCTAATGGGTTACCAACTGGCTGGAGGGCCGCTCCCAGAGAGTGGTGGTGGATGGGTCATTTTCGACCTGGAGGGATGTGGGCAGTGGGGTT
>NW_017728948.1:24366944-24369229 GCF_001723895.1 Crocodylus porosus
CCTAGTCAGGGGGGACCAGCAGGCATTGGGGGAGTCCCTCTTCCCCCAAGCACTACCAGGAGTAACTAGGAATAATGGTCACAAGCTGGCAGAGGGTAGATTTAGGTTAGATATCAGGAGGCGCTACTTCACGGTCAGGGTGGCTAGGATCTGGAACCAACTTTCAAGAGAAGTGGTGCAGGCTCCTACCCTGGGGTCTTTAAGAGGAGGCTAGATGTATACCTTGCTGGGGTCATTTGACCCCACCACTCTTTCCTGCCATGGCAGGGGGTTGGGCTCGATGATCTGGTCAGGTTCCTTCCGACCCTACCAACTATGAAACTATAAACTATGAAACTATGAAAATGAGGCTGGGGATATGCTGAAGTATCATATCACCCAGGAGCTTCTAATAATTAGCCTGCATCAAGACAAATGCAGCTGTGTGTTATGTGGTGCTAGAGACACATCTGCAGTGCCACATAACACACAGTCAGATATTCTCCATGATGCAAGGATATCGGGAAGAGCGGGGGTGGAAGGGATGGGTCAAAAAAATCCGTGCAAAAAAAGGCAGAGTGGCACATGCAGGGGTAGCACAAGCCACTCAAAACCAGAGCCTGGCCAGCTGAAGCCACACAGCTGCTGGCCAGGCTCCAAGTCACAGAATCCCAGGAGACCCCCAGGATCCCAGGTAAGGCTGCTGGGGACAGCTCAATGCTGGCCTCAGCCTCCTCTACCCCACCACATGGCACAGTGCACATGGCATGGTCGTTTCCCATGGACAACTAGTGGAGGCACAAGGTGTGCCACTGCTTCTTGTCCACAGGGAACCAAACACCCACACTCACAGGGACACGGCCATTAGGTCCTGTAGAGGCTTCACCAAAGATTATATCCTGCTTCATATCAGAAAGTATAAGGGCAGCTTAGTGACCACAGAGAGTTAAATTTGCACCTTTGTATATTTGCTCATGGATAGTTGAGTAATTTGAATCTATAACCAGTTTCTGGGGAAAGACGGCTACCAGTTCAAATTCAAACAATGTTGTTTGGCATAGGCTTTGCTGAAAGTAGCCTGAAACTATATGTTACATAGGAGAAGAAATGACTGGAGAGAAAATGACATATGCTTCTATATGTTAATCTTTTACTCATGAAGCAAAGAGACCAGACCTTTCTAAGAAATACAGGTTCAGAAATTGTTTTGAAACCCTGATGAGCCCAGTTCTAACATGAGATGTACCACAGCAATTCCCATTAACTTTAAATGGGAGTTTCTAGAGCACGTGGAGAAATATCTGGGTGTATCTAAAGAAGGAACTGGGCTAAGCCCATGAGTCATAGTACTTATGGTATTCCTTTATATAAATGTGACTCATCCTTACATGTAATTATAGAGCATGCCATTGACTTCATTGGGCCAGGATTTCAGTGTTTATTTTTTAAATAACTGCAAAAATACTGAAATATGATCTTGTAGCTGATGTAAATCAACAGATTAATTATATAGAATAAAATATTTATTTCTTCTCCCTTGCAAAGTCTTTTAGGGTGTGTTTACACGTTCCTTAATGCATTTTTGCTAATGGATATTAAATTTAGTATCTTGATTGTGAGGTACTAGAAAAAGGAGCATTAGCCTATTTTAATGCACATTAGCGAAAGCACATGGGGCTCCTATTCACACATGTGGAGCCTGCATTGACATGCTGGAAATCATGTGTGCTGGAGTACAGAAACTTATGCGCTCTGGTACCCTTCCACATCACATATATCAGTGTCCCAGTTCGTCTCTGCACTGATAAAATGGCAGCAGGTGTGCTTTGAAATAAAACACATTCAGTGAGCTTTAGTTCAAAGTGCCCCACCACCATTTTTTTCTGCTAAGGAGCATGCAGGGATGCTGATGCATGTGACATGTGGGTGCTTTTAATTAGTGTGACTTGCTAATTTAAGTACCCAGCACTGCGTCCTGCAGCACATGTAAAAATGCCCCTGGTTTTTTGTGACACTTTAATGCACATTAAAATAGGTTAATGTGCATTAAAGCTCACATGTAGATGCACCCTTAAAGTTCAGGTTGATTCTAGCAGAGGTGGATGTGTATTTGGAAGCACATGAATGTGGAAGGATATGAATGAGCTAAGAAAACTTCTGATTTAGTTTTGCTGTTGCTATTCAAGAGATATTCCAAACATTTTAAAGGTGTTTTAAAATGATGAGTTCTTGTAGTTATGCAGTATTTGAACTTAATGTATGTTGAATCATACTGAGGAAGGCTGAGGAGGAGGAAAAGTTATGGA
>NW_017728948.1:24369329-24375141 GCF_001723895.1 Crocodylus porosus
ATATCTTCATCAGCGACTTGGACCAGGGGGTGAAAAGCAACTTGTTCAAGTTTGCAGATGACACTAAGATGTGGGGAGAAGTGAGCATTTTAGAAGAGTTGGACGGGCTACAACTAGATCTAGACAGGTTACAGACGTGGGCGGATGAGAATAAGATGGGTTTCAATACTGACAAGTGCAAGGTGATGCACCTGGGGAGGAAGAACCAGCAGCATACCTACAGACTGGGGAACTCCCTTCTTGTCATCACAGAAGCAGAAAAGGATCTTGGAGTCATTATTGATGCCAAGATGAACATGGACTGCCAATGTGGGGACGTAGTCAGGAAGGCTAACCACACCTTGTCATGCATCCAGAGATGCATGACAAGGAGGTGATCCTCCCCCTCTATGTGACACTGGTCAGTAGGAGTACTGCATCCAGTTCTGGGCGCCGCACTTCAGGAGGGATGTGGACAGCATCAAGAGGGTCCAGCAGAGGGCCATTTGCATGATCAGGGGGCAGCAGGGTAAGCCCTATGAGGAGAGGCTACAGGACCTGAACCTGTTCAGCCTCCACAAAAGAAGGCTGAGAGGGGATCTGGTGGCTGCTTATAAACTTGCCAAGGAGGACCAGCAGGCAATGGGAGAGTCCCTGTTCTCCTGAGCACTACTGGGAGTAACAAGGAACAATGGCTGTAAGTTGACTGAAAGTAGGTTCAGGCTAGACATCAGGAGGCACTACTTCATGGTCAGGGCATCTAGGAGCTGGAATCAATGTCCAAGGTAAGTGGTACTCGCCTCTACCCTGGGAGTCTTCAAAGGGAGGCTAGACAATCACCTAGCCGGGGTCGTTTAACCCCAGCATCCTTCCTGCCCATGGCAGGGGGTCGGACGTGATGATCTGCTTAGGTCCCTTCCAACCATACCAACTACGAAACTATACAACAGCAGTGCAGGTACACCTTCCTTGGAGGAGGCCATTAATTTGTTTCAGCCATCTGCTTTGCTTCCCATACAGTTTGACAAAAAAAGTCTGTTTTCAAGCAGGGTTCATATCTGCTGTGTAAGGTCCTTTGTCATTTCCAGGGTCTTGTGGAGGAGTCATCAGTGGCTAAATGTATCTTAGGTGGCTGGTAGGTTGACGAATACAGCTCCAGTGATTTGGTCTCTGAAAATTCTTCTCAGTATGTTGAGTTAGGTTGAACAGCTGTCTGACTGCTGATTTTCCAGGATGAAAGCCTCTCTGTTTGGAGATTAGGTGTTTATCCACGCATGGGGCAAGCTGGTTTAGTATCAATCATTTGTACAATTTGTATGTGTGGCATAGCAGGTAGATAAGTCTGGAGCTTGTTGGGTCAAATGGATCTTTCCTTGGCTTTAGAAGTGTCACTACTTGAGCAGGTCATCATATCTTGGAATGTTCTGACTGCTTATGTACGAGTTGTATAGGCAGAGGAGCCATTCTCAAGCCTGGGGTCTGAATTGCTTGTTTTGTTTGGTAAATATGTCATCAAGGCCAGTTACTTGCCTGGTCTTCAGTACATAAATACAAACATTCAGCTCCATCATTAAGAAGGGGCTTGTAAAACCCAGGTCTTTGGGGTACTTGTACCTTTTTAGTCTGAGGTTCTTCTTTGTTTGTTTTTGGGTTTCGCGCCATTAATTAACCCAGGCAAGAGTCCTACTTCTGTGGAAGGGGGCCATGGTAAGGAGGAATGCATCACAGCTGCTCAACCTCCATGAATTCTTTCCCTAAGAAAATTAACTGCCAACACAGAAATGCTGAGTCTGGGGAAGGGAGACTGAGGAGAAGAGGAAGGATGTGTTAAGTGTCCCATGCTAATACAACTCTAGTCTTCTAAGCTTGGTAAACCCTTGATCCCAAAGGGCCCATTTTTAGATTTGTCAGCCAGTCCACAGCCTGTGCTAGGAAAGGAATGAAGCAGACCACTCAGTCCCATGCTCCTTACTTAGGGGACTCAACCCTTATGAAGATGCCAGCTTGAATTCCAACCCCATAGTAACTCCACTACCCTTTCATGTACGGAAGTGCAGGGCAAAGCCTTGGATTTGATCCCTGGTAGAGATGGAGAGAGGCTGGAGAGAGGCTGGAGAGAGGCTGGTGGGTGGACTATGGAGAGAATCTGCAATCTTCAGGATTCCAAAGCTTCTCCATGTGGAGAGAGGCCCATGACAGCATGGACTTAGGATATGGTTCAACATCTACAAAGAAGATGAAGTAGATGGGAGACATGACAGAAACTTGCCTCAAAGCATCTATAATTTATCTCCTGCTAATAGACTTTGGGACTGAACATTATAAATTTGTGGACCAATTTCTAATTGCAGTTGAACTCAGACGAACCAGATGATGTCAGTAGTTTACCCTTGGAAAAATGGGCAGCCTACCAAAGGACAATTAAATGACAAGGTAAATGATCTTATCTGATGGAGCACGAAAAGGATTCATTTTGTTTCTTTTGTTTTGTTTATACATTAAACTAATTCCTTCTTACTTCAAGACAGAGAAGAGAACTTAAAAATGGACTGGATGAAAGAAGCTTTGGCTTCTTTCCTTGAATTTAAAATAAAGGTTCAGCAATATTTGGCAAAGGTTTAATATTTCATCAGAAACCTCCATCAAATGTGTATTTTAACTGCGTAAAGAACAAAATAATGAACCCTTTTACCTTGTCATGGAATTTATTAGAAAAAGTCATGGGATGTTCAAGGAAATAAGGACAAATATCAAAACATATATAATTTTCTATTCTTCCCAACCAAGAAGGATTTTTAAAATTGTAGTAATACAGCAATAAAACTTCATATAAGGATCTTTGTTTTGGAAGAGCAGATATATATTCTTGTGTTGATTATTATATTGCTATAAATAACGGATGCCAACAGGTGGTTTTCTTCATTTTATTACCAGGCTAATGGTTTGATTCCAAGCTATTTTGATATCTCTGGACTGTAATCAAATCTGTCCTTTGCCACCAGGTTGCACATGCTAATAATATTGCCAACCTGCCTCTAAGAATACAAAACTAAAAGCTATTTGAAGATGACCCAATTTACAGGTTGGTTGACAGTTTCTGTATTGCAGTTGGAACATAGCTTGGATTTGGCCAGATTAAAATATTTCTTCCTTCTATCATGTTCTTTGATAATATCAAGGGCTAATATTGTGTTATTTGGTAGTGTTATCTAAAAGGCAAAGCCCCAGAGTCCAGAAACAATAATAGGGCTTTTTTTTAACCAATTGAAAATCTTGTAGTAGGGACAGCTGCTGAAAGGGCTCTGCCCCTCCCACAAATACCTTCCAAAAGAGACGAATACAGTAATTTGTACAGTGCTATCAGTTATCTGCATATATACTGGTGAACACATTTATCATCAAGACTCCTTATGCTCCTTAGCAAGGTAATTAAAATTCTGTGGCAAGATGCTTGGATTCTGGCAATCTGAGATGGCCAAGTAGAGGTTCTGCAACAGCTCTATTTAAACTCATTTAAAAAATCCCCATTTTTAATGAATTAATAGAAAAGCACCCAGGATATCATCCCTGAATGAGTTGTTTGATATTAAATTCTCTTTACCTTTCAATGTGTTTACAGATGTCTGTGCTGATAGTAGATAGTACCACTGTTGATACCATCAGGAGTCATGTTGGAGTTTTCATAGATTTCATAGACATTAGGGCTGGAAGAGACCTTGGAAGATTATCAAGTCCATTCCCCTGCCCCGGGGGCAGGAAGTCAGCAGGGATCATAGGATCCCAGCAAGATAAACAACCAGATGTCTCTTGAAGGTGTTCAGAATAGGTGCTTGAACCACCTCCGGCAGCAGTCTATTCCAAACTTTGGGGGCTCGGACAGTAAAGAAGTTCTTCCTTATGTCCAGCCTGAAACAGCCATGGAGGAGTTTGTGACCGTTCGACCTTGTCATTACTTGGGGCGCTCTGGTAAACAGATGTTCCCCCAGATCCTGGTAAGCACCCCGATGAACTTATAGGTGGCCACCAGATCACTCCTGAGCCTGCACTTTTCCAGGCTGAAGAGTCCCACGGCTCTCAGCTCCTCTTCTGTTTTCCTGAACTTTGATCATGCGCGTGGGTCTCCTCTGCACCCTCTCAAGCTTCTCCACATCCTTTTTGAATTGCGGAGCCCAAAACCAGACACAGTACTCCAGCTGCAGCCTCACCAAGGCTGAGTACAATGGGAGAATGACGTCTTGGGATTTACTTGAGAAGCATCTGTGGATGCAACCCAGAGTTTTGCTTGCTTTACTAGCAGCAGTATCACACTGAAGGCTCATGCTTGTCTTGTGGTCAATCATGACCCCCAAGTCCCATTCGTCCATAGTGCTAGCCAGCGTAGCACTGCCAAGCCTATAAGTGTGCTGCAGGTTTTTCTTCCCAAGGTGGAGAACCTTGCATTTTTTGGTGTTAACTACCATCAGGTTCTCATCTGCCCATTTCCTGAGCCCGTCAAGGTCAGCATGGATCACCAGCCTATCCTCAGGTGTGGACCCTGTACCCCAGAGTTTGGTTTTGTTAGCGAAGTTGGCCAGTCTGCTTCTGATACAAATGTCCACATCGTTAATGAAGATGTTAAATAGTATAGGCACAAGGACAGAGGCTTGGGGGACCCCACTGGTCATAGGGCAGGACGACTATTGACTTCCGTCAACCACCACCCGCTGGGTCCTACCACAGAGCCAATTCCCCAGCCAGTGGATCATGGTGAGGCTGTGGCCGCAGTTAGCCAGTTTTGCCAAGAGTTGATCATGGGATACCAGATCAAAGGCTTTTTTAAAATCAAGATATAAGACATCAATCTCTTCTCCCTTGTCCAGGTGATAGGTAACCTGGTTGTAGAAGGAAATAAGATTGATCAAGCAAGATCCACCCGCAATAAACCTGTGCTGGCTATCCATCAGGATGTTTCCATTGGCCAGTCTGTTAAGAATGGCCTCTTTGATAATCTTTTCTAAGACTTTCCCCAGGATAGAGGTCAGGCTGATGGGCCTATAACTTGCCACTTTCCTCCCTTTCTTGAAGATAGGCACCACATTGACCTTCTTGGAATCTCCCTCACATGGGCCTCCCTGTCCCATAATGGGCAGGGGAGCCCCATGGGACTGATGAAAGACCGACACAGGGTACCCATTTAGCAAGTTGGCTTTTTCCTTGGTGTCAGTTGTCAGTTGTCCCATTTGGTTTAGCAGGTTTGTCCCATCTGGTTTAGCAATGTTGCCCTTGCTTTTCCTCCAGCTCCCCACATATCTAAAAAAGGAATTTTTATTGTCCTTGATACTTGTAGCTAATTGGAATTCTGTCACAGCCTTGGCTTTCCTGGTTTGCTCCCTGTATGCCTGGATCACTGCAGCGTACTCCTCCCTGGAGGTGGATCCAATCCTCCATCCTTTGTAGGTCTTTCTTTTTAGACATAGGAGGTCTGCTAGTCCTCTGGAGAGCCAAGGGGGCTGCTGTGCTCTTTTGCTTCCTTTCCTCCAAGGTGGGATAGATTTTGCTTGCGCATCCAGGATCACTCCTTTGAATAGCAACCACTCGTCCTGAATTCCCCTCCCCTTTGTGCTGTGGCCCTTTAGGGCCTCCCTGACAAGCCCCCTGAGCTTGTTAAAGTCAGCTTTCCTGAAATCAAGGACTTTTGTATTGCTGAATTACTTGCCAGCTTTACAGCGGATGGTGAAGGTGATCAGCTCATGGTCATTGTCACCCAACTTCCCTTCGAACATTAGGTCACTGATTAGGTCATCCCCCATTGCCAGAAACAAGTCAAGCAATGCTTTACCTCTTGTTGGCCCAT
>NW_017728948.1:24376141-24377139 GCF_001723895.1 Crocodylus porosus
CAGCCCCACTCCCAAATCCCTGTAGCGCCTCATGACCTGGCTGGGAGCACTCCAAGCCCTGTCATCGGTGCCCACATGAATAAGGAGCATGGGATAGTGGTCTGTGGGCTGGAGGAGCTTAGGGATCTTCTCTGCAATGTCTTGGATGTGGATCCCCAGGAAGCAGCAAACTTTCCAGGCTAAGGGGTCGGGGGGGCAGATTGCCCCCTCAGTCCCCCTCAGGATGGAGTCTCCCATGACAAACATTTTGTGTTTTGTCTTAGGGAGAGTGGGTGTGGTAGATGCAGCTGAGTCTGTGCTGCCTGCAGGAGCTGGCAGCTTATGAGGCCCTGCTGGGGCTGCAAGAGGTTCATACCTGTTGCAAAGCTCCAGCGGGGCAGGGACCTTGGTGCAGGGGGCCTTGGGGCCCCTGACCACCTTGGTCCAAACCCTTGGCTGGACAGCAAAGGAGGTCCTCAGATCCTCCCTTGTCCTGAAAGGCAACCGTGGTCTACCCTCTGCCTCCCAGGGGAGAAGGGCCTGGCAGTAGGAGTCTATCTCCCGCTCACCATCCCTGATGGCATGCAGTCTCTGGACTGTAGCCTAGAGCTCCTCCAGCTGGTGTGCCAGAGACCCCAAAAGGGAGCAGACCTCACAAGGGGAGGTGGCCATGCTCCCAGACCCCAGAGCCTGAAAAAGTGTCAGGCAGCCCCTGGAGCCTAGAACCAGAGGATCTGTCTGTGTGGAGGCCAGAACAATGGGCTCCATCTGGGTGCCAGAGGAGAAGGCCGCAGACCCTGAGGGGACCCTCAGGTTGCGGTGCGTGCCCTTCCGCGTCATGTCACTGGTAGGCCGGCTGTGGCTGGGACTATCTGCCTTAGGGGGCTCACAGGCAGGACCTTGGGCTCTCCCACTCACCCTCCTGTACAAATTCCCATACTAACTCACACGCCAGGCCCAGAAGCACACCTGTCTGCGCAGCCTGTTCACAAGGCTCCAGTCATGCGGCTCCCTGGTAG
>NW_017728948.1:24377694-24409572 GCF_001723895.1 Crocodylus porosus
AAAATGGCCAAAACTGGTTTAAGATAAACCTCAAAGGATGTAGTATCAGACTTAACTGATTTAGGTTAAATTGGTTTATTGAACTTCTGTCCCAGATCCCCTCCGGATTCAAATTAACTCAGGCCCCCAGCATCCCAGAGTGCTTTGCACCTCCCCAGCAAACCCCACTTTTGCAGGGTGGATGAGCTAGCTTTGGCCCAAACTGTCTGATCATGCTGAGCAGGGAGGCACACCCCAGCTTCTGGCCTGGACCACTGCAGGCATGTGGCTGTATGTCCAGAATCAAAATTGACTGTTACTTGCTTATTTGTTCAATCTGTGTAGCTTAGGCTAACCTGTGAAGTGTTAATCAATTCAGTCTTGGACTTTTCCAACTGTCTATACTTAGCCATCATGCCTTGCTGTTGTAAACCCTGAGCCTTTGCTAGAAAGGCAGCATATATGACAAAAGCAGTGTCCCAGAGTCATATTTCACACTGGACAGGGTTGAGCCAGGATCCAGATGGGTTGTCAAGGGCATTGAGGTTTCCAGGGCAATGGAAAACAGGGCATGCTGTAATTATGTGGTTTGTGGTCTGTGAGGGGATGCTGCATTCACTAGTGGCACTTGATGTCGGGCCCATTTAATGCATGTTATGGTGTAAGTGGCCATATTCAGTTTGGAGTCTATTGAGGCAGACTAAGGAGATTTTGTCCAAACTGAAGCTGGGAGGTCTCACAGAGAGGTTTAGGATGAATGTTTTGAGCCTGTAGTTCTCAGAGGCCCATCATTTATCCCATAGTTGTGCAGTCCAGTCATCTAGGGAAGAACCTTTGGAACTGGAGCACAGGTGGTGCAGGTGGGCAATGAGGGGTTTCCTAGTTTGGAGGTGTTGCCTGTCTGGAGGGTCTGAGAAGATGTGTTGATGTAGGTAGTGATTATGGTCTATATACATTTAATTAATTAAATAACATCCCCTTAAGACAGAAAAGTTAATTTTAAGTTAGAGCCATGGCACTGATTTAGAGGGTAGCATGTAGCAGAAATGGGAGGCGGGCCAAGAAACCAAGAAAGTCCAGAAACATAGGAAATATCCATAGTTCAACATAGGCATACGTACTCTTAGATCATCCCTGAGCAGTGGTTTTGCAACCTCTTGAACATCTCTAGTGATGAAAAATCCACAACTTCCCTAGGCAATCTAATCCACTGCCTCACTATTCTAACAGTGAAGGAGTTTTTCCTGATATCTAGTCTCAACTTATTTTGCTGAAACATCAAGCCATTGGTCCAGATCCTCCTCACTGCAGCAAGAAAGAAAGAGTGCTTGTATTTGAAGCAACTAGTATTTGAAGACAACTATCATGTCCACTCTTAAGCACCTTTTCAACAAGTTGAACATGCCTACCTCCTTCAGCCTCTCCTCATATGATTGACTTTCCAAGCTCTTTAATTCTTGGGGTTAATTCACAATTAACAGGCACAGAATCATGGAGCAGACAAAATCCTGATGATTAATGTCAATTTCTTTATCATTCTTGCATCAACCTAAGTGCTTGGCAGGACAAAATAAAAAACAAGCTTCCTGTTCCAAAGAGTTGATAGAGTAATTGTAGTTAAGACATTCACACAGACCTTAGTAAAGTATATATTTATGTTGACATTTTGTGTATAAATATTGTAAACATTAAGAGTGAATAATAATTTAAAAGTTGAATATACCTAAGACCATTAACCATTGTGATAAAGGCATTATGGAAAAGGTGTGGGAAGTGGCAAATGGGTAAAATGTTATCAATGTATTTTTGCTTGACTCACCATTGTGCTACTTCAGTTTTATATTGGCACTAGCCAATTCTCCATCAAGAATGATGGGGGGTGGGGGGCAGGCAGGGACAGATCACCCCTGTCGCCTCCAGGAGTGGAGGGGGGGGAGGGCAGGAGGGCAGGGGAGCGAGGCCAGCAGTGCCTTGCCCCCTCCATCCGCTCCATCACTGCCGCTTCCAGAAAGCAGTACTGCTATGCCGCCACCAATGTCTCCTGTCCAGAACGCTCTTGGAGCACTCTGATTGGGTGTTTCAGTGACCAGTCAGAGTGCTCCATGAGTGTTATGGACAGACAGATGGACTAAGCCCTTTATTATTTTAGAATACTTCCATTGAAATCAATGGAACTAGAGTACTATGAAATCTAAGTATTACAATGGTAAATCCAACCCTAAATACATAAGAAAATAAAAGGAAAAGAATGTGACTATCACTTAGCAGGAGTTGAACATTGTAGCATAAATCCATACAAAGATGATGAATGGTATTTCAAATACAGTCAAAACCCTTTTAAATTAGACTTTACTTGAATTTGCATTAGATAAAATACTTCGAGAAGATGGCCTTGTAACATGTATGTGCAGTGATTTTTTTAATATTGTTTATATTGAGTTCTCATTGATAAGGGAAACATAAAAATCATTAGACAGTACCTATACAATAAAACAAATGTACAGTGTAAGTCAACTTTATGAGGGTACATAGGTATGATTTACAAGCAACAGAGAACTAAGATGGCTCATATAGGTTTACACTAAAAATTTACAATTCACTGTAAGATTTCAGCAAGTCTGGCTTTAGTGCAATCTTGCCATCTCTCAGGGGCAATAACAGATTATTCAGTGGCCAGCCAGGTCTTGTAAAACAAAGTATTATGAATCCAGACAAGTAATCATTAGACATCGTATCTGCATGACTTTGCCATGAGGCAGTCACCCAACTTCTGTGTGCGGATGCCAGGGGAACTAAAGAGAATCCACCCTCTTGTAGAACCTCTTTTGTCAAAGCCCCATGTCAGTTCTTAGAGTGAGTGTGAGTGACCCCATCCCTACATCAGAGCACTGAGATTAAACAGTTCCAGGCCCCTGTCTTCAGATTTGAACCAAGTCAAGCCAGTAAATGCTATTTCCCTATGGGCTGAAGCATCAAAACTCTGGACCTCTGTATTGTTAACCACATAACAGTGATACACAACAGTTTAATATTTTAAAAATGAAAATGGTTAGTGGAAGGCTGTCCAACTTCTAGGGGTAAGGGGCCACGTCCCATGAGGGCTGCAACAGAGGAGGTCACATGCCTCGTGGGCTACAGAACCATGAGCCATGGGCCCCCCGGGACACCCTGGCATGGACACCAACTCCACCATGTGCACAGGCATATGGCCTCCCCACTACTGTGCTTCCTACACCTGTGGGCTACACACTTCCCCATGGCACCACAAGATGAGCTCCACTCTGCTGCACAGAGCTGCCCCCTGGGGCAGGCACAGGAAGTGGAATCCAGAGGGAGCCCCTGGTTGCTGCTGCAAACACAGTAATGGAGGTTGGATGGGAATCTGGAGGTCGGATGGGAATCTGGAGGCCATAGATTAACTCCTTGCAGGCCACATTTGGTCCATGGGTCACCAAATGGGCAGTCTTGCTTCAGTCTAATTTAATAATTGGATTAAGAATGATAAATTGAATGATATGACATATGGGAGGTGTGACTAGATGAATGGGCTACAGGACACAAACCCTTCAGATTGGGAACCATAGTATCATAGTACTTAGGGTCGGAAGGGACCTAAACAGATCATCAGGTTAGACCCCCTGCCCTGGGCAGGAACAGGTGCCAGGGTCATAACACCCCAGCCAAATATCTGTCCAGCCTCCTCTTGAAGACCCCCAAGGTACGAGAGAGTACCACCTCCTTTGAAGAGCCCATTTCAGAGCCTGGCAGCCTAACTGTAAAGTAATGTCTCCTGATGTCCAGCCTGAACCTTCTCTCTAACAATTTGTGGCCATTATTCCTAGTTACCCTGGGTGGTGCCTCAGGGCACAGAGCCTCCCCCAATTCCTGCTGGTCCCCCTGGTAAGTTTGTATACTGCCACCAGATCCCCTCTCAGCCTTCTCTTGTGGAGGCCAAATAGGTTCAGGCCCTTTAGCCTCTCTTCGTAGGACCTGCTCCACTGCCCTTCGACCATGCAAGTGGCCCTCCTCTGGACCCTCTCAATGCTGGGCGGGAAACCTTTTCAATCTTTTCTGCCTCCATGCCAAGCTCAAAGTTACATCAGCCTCAATTGTGGAACTTCAGTATGCCAATGATTGTGCTGTCATTGCTCATACTGAGGAGGATCTACAAGCAACCTTTAACTGCTTCTCTCAAGCATAACAGACCCTTAACACTGGAAAAACAAAGGTGCTTCACCAGCCTGCTCTAGGCCAATTAACTTCCCTGGCAGAGATCCTCATTGACAGGCAGGAGCTGGAGTACACTGAATACTTTGCATACCTTGGTAGCCATCTCTCAGAGAAGGCCAACATTGCCTTTGGAAGACTGTGTTATCATGTGTTCAACAATCACAACATCAGGATTGGAACAAAGCTCCTATTATATAAGGCTGTAGTAACCCCAACTCTTCTCTTATGAGTGTGAAGACTCGGTGGCCTAAAGGGACAAACTGAAAAGCCTGGAACACCTTCACCAGTGCTACTTTCAGAAGATCTTTGGCATAAAGAGAAAGGATCATTGCACAAATGCCAGCATCCTTACTGATGCTAACACCACCAGCATGGAAGCATTGATTTTCTTCTTCATTATGTCTCCAGTCCAACCTTTCTATATGGTCTGCTCCCAATATTCTGCATAGGCCATTGCTTCTGGTGTTTGGTGCTGCCAGATCTTTTGTCATGCATTGTGGTGCTATAGGGCATCTCAGGAGATTTTTCATGGTTTGCTTCTCCTGACAGACACATTGCTTAGTTGTGTAGAGGCCCTATGTTTTCATGAGAAAGTTGCATCTGCTGAGACCCACTCCCAGTATGTTCAGGCTTAACTCCTCACTAGGGGTAATTCCTTGCCAGTTCCATTCAACAGCCATGAATTCTCCCATTCTTTTTGCCAGAGGTAGTTCTGGCTGATTCTGGTGATGTGGTTATTGGTATGGCAGATGATTCAAAGGTTCATAGATTGTAATGCCAGAAGGGACTTCAGAAGATCATCGGGTCCAGCCCCCTGCACCAAGCAGAAAAGATAAGTGGAGGTCAAGTGACCCCAGCAAGGTGACTGTCTAGTCACCTCCTGAAGATTTCCAGGGTAGGTGATTGCATCACCTCTGGAGGGAGCTTATTCCACAGTCTGGACACCCTGACTGTGAAGAAGTTTTTCCTAATATTGAGCCTGAATCGATCTTCCAGGAGTTTGTGGCCATTACTCCTGGTTTTCCCCTTGGGTGCCCTGGTGAACAGTTGCTCATGGAGCCCTTGATGTAGCTGTAAGCTGCTACCAGGTCCCCTCTCAGCCTTCTTTTCCTCAGGCTGAAGAGTCCCAGATCCCTCAGCCTTTCTTCATATGGCTTGCCTTTTAAAACTCTGATCATATGGGTGACTCTTCTTTGAACTCTCTCAAGCTTGTCCATGTCTTTATTAAAGTGTGGTGCCCAGAACTGGATGCAGTACTCCAGCTGCATACTCTAGCTACTCCAGATACTCCAGCTGCAGGATAAAAAGCTATGTCTCGATTAGAGACAATGGTGCACTAGTTGATGTCCTTATATTGGGTGGCGGTCATCTGACTCTTGTACCTGCTGGTCAGTGTCACTCGCTACTTTCTTCCTGATGTAAGAAGGCACTATGCCAGATAGTGCGTATAGACAGGGAACATGGGTGTGTTTTAGGTGGGCTGTAATAGTTCTGTATGCATCATTTAGGGCACTATCATTATGTTTAGGGCAGTGTCAATATGCCTTGAGTGTCCCCAGGTGGTGCTCCCCACTAGGAATTTGTGACCTTATGCAGAATGTTGTTTCATGTGTTTTACCTTGGCTTTGGTATTTAATATGCGTGTTTTGTAACTAGGTGTACAGTCCAGTGTTATCCTTAAGTAGACTAGGTATTTTTGAGACTCTGATGACTTCAGATGACATTCAGGTGTCATTCTGCATTCCATCTCAGATGGAAAGCACAGATTCAGGATTTACTAGGGTAGGGTTTGAGATAATTATTTAAGCAACAATCTGATCTCTAATCTCATTCAGTGCCCTCTCCAGGATCTTCTGTGTCCTCAACATTTTTTTGCTGCGTGGCAATCCAAAGGTTGTCAGCACAGATGAAATACCTAACATTCAGCAGGAAGTGGCTGATCATTAATGTAAATGTTGAATAAAAGTGGGACGAGCACACTGTCTTCTTTTGGTAAGCTGTTCTTTTGGAATTGTCAGCTACTTTTCTGGCCATTTAATTCCATATAGAAAGACCAGTTCTTCAAGTGGCTATGAATAGTTTGGTTTAGATCTAAGTTGCCAGTCATAAGATACAGTTTATGGATCATAATGCAGTGTTGGATAGTATCGTGTGCTGCAGGTAGGTCAACAAATGCTGTGCCAGTGATAAACTTCTGTTGGAAACCATCTTTAATAGGCTGTGGGAGGTATAGTAGTTGGCCTGCACAGGACTCAGCAGGTCTAAATCTGCCTGGTCTCATAGAATCATAGAAGTCCATTCGGAAGGGATCTTGTAGATCTTCAAGTCCAATCCCCTGCCTGGGCAGGAGAAAACTGGGCTCAAATGACTTCAGCCAGGTAGGAGCCAGCACCACTTCCCTTGGAAGTTGGTTCCAGATCCTAGCCACCCTGACCGTGAAGTAGTTCTTATAGATGTCTAATCTAAACCTACTCTCCAACAACTTGTGGCCATTATTCCTTGTCATGCCAGGGGGCACTAGGGGAAACAAGGTCTCTCCCAAACGCTTCTGGTCCCCCCTAGTGAATTTATAGATGGTCACCAGGTCCCCCCTCAGCCTTCTCTTGTGAAGGCTGAACAGGTTCAGGTCCCGCAGTCTTTCATTGTAGGGTCTGCTTTGTTGTCCCTGGATCATGTGGGTGGCCCTCCTCTGGACCCTCTCCATGTTGCCCACATCCCTCTTGAAGTGGGACGCACAGAACTGGACACAGTACTCCAGCTGTGGTCTGACCAGTGTTGCGCAGAGGGGGAGGATCACCTCCTTGGCCCTACTTGAGATGTGCCTGTGGGTGTACGACAAGGTCTGGTTAGTCCTGCCAACCGTGACCTCGCATTGTCGGCCCACATTCGTCTTGGAGTCAATAATGACTCCAAGATCCCTTTCTTCCTCCATGCTCTCAAGAAAGGAGTTTCCCATTCTATAAGTGTACTGCTGGTTTCTACTGCCCAAGTGCAGCACCCTGCGCTCGTCAGTACTAAAATGCATCCTGTTTTTGTTAACCCACCCCTGTAACCTCTCCAGGTGTTGCTGTAGTCTTTCCCTCCTTACTAGCATGCTCACCTCACCCCAAATTTTGGTATCATCAGCAAATTTAAAGAGGTTGCTTTTCACCCCATTGTCCAAATCGCTGATAAAGAAATTGAACAGCATAGACCCACGGACTGAGCCTTGGGGGACTCCGCTGCCTACTTCCCCCCAGGTCGAATATAACCCATCCACCACCACCCTCTGAGTACGACTCTTCATCCAAGCTGCAATCCATCTGACTATGTAGGCATCAATGCCACAGTCACCTAGTTTTTTAACGAGGATGGGGTAGGAGACAGTGTCAAAGGCCTTGCTGAAGTCCAGAAAGTCTACGTCCACAGTGACACCTGCATCCAATGCTTTTGTGACCTGAACATAAAAGGGAATCAGGTTGGTCTGACATGACCTGCCCCTAATGAAACCATGCTGGTTGCCCTTGAGCATCATCCCTGAAGCCAGCCCATTGCAGATGTGCTCCTTGATGATCTTCTCAAAGAGTTTCCCTAGGATTGAGGTAAGACTGACGGGCCTATAGTTGGCCGGGTCCTCCCTTCTCCCTTTTTTAAAGATGGGGACCACGTTGGCTATCTTCCAATCATGTGGCACCTTGCCCAAGCACCACAAATGCTCGTAAAGCCATGCCAAGGGCCCTGCAATAACCCCTGCTAGCTCCCTCAACACCCTGGGGTGGAGAGCATCTGGACCCGCTGATTTGAACACGTCCAGCCCCTCCAGAAGCTCTCTAACCCTGTCCTCCCCAACCTGAGGTCTGGAGGCATTCCCCTTGAGTTTGTCTTGCATCACGGTGGGGAAGTCCTGGTCCCTGCACAAGAAAATGGAGGTGAAGAATTGGTTAAAGAGGTCTGCTTTCTCCTCTGGCATAACCACCAGATTGCCCAGAGAATCTTGCAGGGCCCCCACATTTCCCGGTGCTTTCTTCATCCTCCCTATATATTTGAAAAAGGACTTTTTACTATCTTTGATTTTGGACGCTAGTCCTAGCTCTATGTCCCCCTTAGCTTTCCTGACAGCCCCCCTACAGGCCTGAGCAGAGGAGGTATACTCCTCTTTGGTAATAGCACCCTGCTTCCACCGGGTGTACATTGCCTTTTTGGCAATCAGGCATTCCCGGATGCCCTGGGTGAGCCAGGGGGGCTTTCAGGCATTCTTGCCCTCCTTGCTTCTTGTTGGGATGGTCACCCCTTGGGCCCTGAGTATCGTCTCCTTAAGGAACAACCACTCATCTTGGGCACTGAGTTACCCTGCTCTCGGGAACCCCAGTGCCTCTCCCACTAACCTCCTCAACTTGTTGAAGTTTAGAATCTACCAAGGGTATAATTTTGTTGCAGGATAAATCATTCACAGAGTTTGTAAGTGATGCTGAGAAGGGAGATTGATCTATAATTTTTTGGTGATGAAAGGTCTTTCTCTGGTTTAGGTAGAGCTATGACTCTTGTTTTCCTCCATACTGATGGCATTTGTTTCTTCATCATGCATGTGCTCAATAGATCAAGGAGCCATTGGCTTGCAAGGGGTCCTAGGTGTTGTATCAGCTCTGTGAGTACATCCTGTACTCCTAATGCTTTCCCACGTTTCAGTAGGCCTGTGCCAACTATTAGTTCCTCCAAAGTAATGGATGGATTAGGTCTTTAGATGGTTCTTGTCAGACAGTATAATGCAGCAATGATATTCTTCCGTGTTTCTCCTATGTGAGCGCTTCCTATTGTTGAGCAGTTGTGTGACCTGGTTGGCAGTAACGCTTGATATAGCCAGAGGTGTGATGCTGTTGCCTCCTAGTTTTCTTATGGTTGCCCAAGCTTTCTTGCTATTATGTATCAGATTTGTCATTTCTTTCCAGATGTTGCAGCTCTCTACTCCTGTTGTCTATCAGGATTTCTCCCACTTTCTGAGAAGTGGTTGAGATGGTATTCTCTCTTAGAGAGAGCTTACAGGTTGGATGTGGAGCTCAGCATGTCTGGGATATATTTTGCATGGCAGCCCCTTGGGATGGAGCAGCAGGCACTTTTCTTCACAGTCTTACCAAAACTCTGGTAATTTTCATGGGTAGGTGTAATATCCCCAACTGATTCCTCCATTACCTCTGTGAAGGCTGCCCAATTGGCCTTCTTTAGGTTGGAACATCTGCAGAAGGGAGTATTTCGCACCATTGTTGGGGACCCTATCTTAAAAATTATAGGGCAATGTTGGGTGTGAGGTATGGGCTCTGGCCCTGCTTTCTTGCACATCTGGCTGATTACACTGCTTGTGAAGCAGGTGATTATTCAACATCAGCTGTGGTGGACAGGGCATTGTGCATGCATGCCTGATGCATGTGTACCAAAACAACTGCTATACTCCCAACTCAGACAAAAATAAAAGACATATGGAGACCAGAGGAAACACTTCAAGGACACCTTAAAGGCAAACAGTAAGAAGTATGGCACTGACACCACAAATTGGGAAAAACCAGCCCAGGACTGGGCTACATGGTGATGCCTTTTGAGAAAAGGTACATTTTACTTTGAGGAGAACCATCTCACCCTGAAGGCAGAAAAATTACAGAAATGGAAGGAAAGGAAACAAAACCAGGAAGTCTGTGATTTGGCTCTCGCTTTAACCACCTGTAGCGTCTCCCAGAGAATTTGCGCTCTAGGAATGAAATGGTTCCACACTCAAGTATATTCCAGAATGCAGACTGTGAGGTGGTTCAGGAAGAATATCCTCTCTTCGTCCTAGGATAGCAGGTCAAGGAGCATCATTAATACTATGACAAGAAGTGGAGAAGATCTGTGAAGAATTGTCAGCACAATCAGATGGATGGAATCTTTTCAGTCTTTGCAAAACACTCTGGGTATCAGAGTAGGTGTGAAGAAGTATAGCAGTTTTCCTGTCTATAGGATGAGACTGGCATCCTGGACTGAGACCTCCTTTGTAGCAGAAGATAAGACAATTAAAGTTGTTCTAGAATAGTGAGGCCAACTTTTCTTTCTCCCACGTATGCTACAACTTAAGCCCTGCACGCCTCCTTGAAGGCCACTCCAATCCCCACCTTTGCTGTTCTCTGCTCCCTGCCGCCTCCCTGATATGCCATGTGCCATACACAGAGGCTTCCTGTGCTACTTACAGCACACATGCTGCAAGTTGGTCACCACTGTTCCTGGGGTGACAAGGTTGATCACTTGATGGTCTCTATCTTTGCCCTCTGCCTTTCCAACCAGCTCCTCTTCCTCTTTTCCATCACCTTTCCCTCTTAGCTACTTCTTACCATCTTGTCTTTGATTCAAGCAGTATCTCAAATCTTTTTTAGCCCCATTATACATATTCACTCATATATATATTTGCAAAATAATAAATTTAAATATACATATATATTTGATTTTGTATTTCCCTCTACTTCTTTGGAGCAGTTCACTGTCTTTGCATATAAATGGAATCCTTATTAGAGCATGGAGGCATTACTGAATTATATTATTACATATAATTTCATATTAAAAATATTGAATAATGATCATGAACTCCACTTTTAATCACTCATAGTAAGTCCCATCCAAGGACATTTCATGTATTTCCCATATTTAATAAATACAGGAATTCCCAGAAATAAACACAGTTCCAAATGTGCTTTTTTTCTGCATGTAGCATTCTTGTCTGCTATAAACGCATAACAATATGCGATAAGGCATTGAACTGGATTTCTAAGTCCCTTGGCTCCATGGTCCTGATATGTGCTTGGCATATTTTACCCCTATGACAGGGCTTTGTTCATGGGTGGGGCTAACTTTAAAAAAATCTGTGTATATGTGAACATAGCCAAGAAATGAGCTATTTTTATACCAGACATGGAAGGTATTTGACCATAATGGTAGCATATCAAAACTCATTTATTCCTCTCAATACTCTTGTTAAAGTGTGCATGCCTTTTAGATTGAAATCAGATAGTAACAAGAAAATCATTTCCATGAAAGAAAATGGTACTATATAGTATGCCAAATTGTTATTTTGGATTCAGGTTTCTATCAGCTTAAACTATTAGGAAATACAAATCGATAGATACAAATCATATGATACCACTATGCCATCTAGTGTCTGAACAAGTATACTGCATGCATCATTTTGGCATTAATTGTAGATACAGTGTATTTTGGGAGTTGCATCTGACATTCATTTTTTGACTTCCAATGGCAATAAACATCCTTCCTTCATACAAGGGCAGCTTTGGTGGCCAAATCACAGCCCAGAACATAATTGCTACTGGACCCAAATTAGTAACTATTGGTTTATCACATGCCTGGTATTTTTTTTATGATCATTTTCACTGTGTCCTTTCATCATCTTACCCTAAAATAAGAATGATATCAGTTAAGTGAATGTTCAGGTATTGCATAACTTGCCCCTTTTTCCTTGATCCGCAAGGTTTGTAAATAGATTTTTACATGATGCAAGGACCTGTGTTCTTTGGAGTTTGTCTACTTGTACACTGGGCAATAGAGGTCAAGTTTTAAATTATTTTCTAACTACAGCTAGCACTGGATTTTCAAAAGGCAGTTGATTACACCAAGGAATTGATCAGGTTTGGTTTTCAAGAAGCTCAGCAGGCAGCATCATTATTAAATAAAGACTAGCCATTTCATTTGTTTGAAAATGGCTACTGGTCATGCAGACCTTGAAAGTCTGGCCCTAGACAGCATTGGGCTCAATTCAGATTGGGTACCTAATAATCTACTATTTAAGAAGAGTTAAGTCATAGAAACAAATCCAGAAGAACTTTGCCCCATAGCTACTTACATTTTGGCCTGGGACAGAGTGTGGAAATGTAAAATGCATGAATTAATTTGTCCAAGCTTCCACAGAAGAAACAAATCTGAGCAGCTAGGTACCATTGTATTTGTATGCATGTTTGGTCAATGATTTTTTTTTAAGCTAGCAATCTGCAAACTTCTTACTGACAGTCAAAAATTTACTGACATTTTACTGTTAGTAAAAATATATATTCTTGGGTTGCCACCCCATGGTTTACACTGTGCAGCCACCACCCCAGGTGTCCCCTATTCATCCCACACCCCGACACCCCTAATTATACCCTGCACCATCCTGTTCCCCCACAGTGTATCCCTAACTCCCCCCGCCCTTCCAACAGGCCACTACCTGCTGCTTCTTTGTGACCTTCAGCCTTTCTGCTTTGTCATAGCCACAAGGAACTATTGAGGCCTTGCAGAGCTAGAAACCCCAACAGTTCACTGTTTGCTCCCACGTAGACACCAGATGGTGCTGCTCCATTTTGTCCAGCACCAATGTTTTCTTTGAATGCAGCTTCATTAGGGTAACAAATCTTGAAATCTGCTCAGGACTTCTTATTTTTATGGAATTTATGGACTGATGATTTTAGACATTTTACATCCATAAATTTAGTTGGTAACCTGGAATCCGAGAGGTTTTTCGTCTGCTCTCCCTCCCAGTAACCCATGTTTACTTGCGACAAGGTATTAGCACAAACTAAGTCTCACATGCCAGTGCACAGGTCCAAATTTCTCAGCTCCCCTTTCATACAGGTTAACCCACAGTATGTCAATTAAAAGTGTATTACACACCATAGAGATCTTGAGCTGCCCTGCACTTGTCATGTATCCTAATCTGCATCCCTGTTCTTTATCATGCAAGCGTTGCATCATTCTGTGCGGATGCACCTGGCTCCTCCTCTTGGCAATACTGCTCAGCTTGCATCATTCTCTTATTTTGTCGCAGGCTTGTGTATATGCATTTTACCTTAAGCTTGTGTAAGCAGTTCATGCATCAGTCAGTGCTCTACTGAGACCTATATTAGCCAGTGCCTCAGAAAAGCCGTGGTACATGTGTTAATCATTGTCTGTACTAACTGGTGCTCTAGCATGGACTACACCTACTTTCCATCTAAGCTTTGTCAGCAACCAGAACAGAGGTGGGCTAGTCTATAAATTCAACTCCCTGCAGGAGCTGCTAGGTTTATTCTAAACATAATTCACATGGGCATGCCACAGCCTACCTTTTAGACCACCTGCCCAGCAACAAGGCCAGACCTTGGTCAAAGGCCATCACCAACTGAAGGTTACCAAATTCATATCTTGCAAGAGGGCCCTAACCACCAGACTGCAGAATAGGCTGAATAAGGGACCTCCCCATCACTCCATTGGTCAGAAAAGAAGCCATGGAGCCAAAGGAAAAACACGAAGGAGCCTGCCTCTGCACCCCAGGGAGTAGGGGAGAAGTGCTAGCTGCTGGGTCGAGCTGCCAGTTATCTCTGTGGTGGTATAGCCACTAGGGCTGTGTGAAACAGCACCATTTGGCTTTGACTTCTGTTTCAATGGGACAGTGTCTCATTTTGAATTTAGTTTCATTTAGTTGAAACAGTTTCACTGTTTCGAGTTTCTCCCATAGGTTATAATAGCGAAGCATGAAACTGGAGGAGTAGTCTCTTGCAAATGCAGGCAGATCAGGGGCCTGCACCCCCAGAGGAGTCCAGCAGAGCTGTCCTGGGGGTGTGAGCAGGGGGCTGCTGCTGCCTGGGATGGGCGCTGAGAGCTGAGCCTGGTGGAGGGCGGCAGAGCAGTCCTGGCACTGGGCTCCACTTCCCCCACTGGGCTCAGTTCCACAGGGCTGGGAGCTGCTGGGCACTGAGCCCAGTGAAGCAAGGTGGAGCACAGCACCGGGGCTGTGCACCTCCTCCCTCTACCAGGCAACAAGCTGCTGGGCACTGCACTGCCTCCCTCCATGGGGCAGCAAGCCTCTAAGCACTGAGCCCGGCATTGGGAGGTGGAGCACAGCCCTGGCAGTGTGCGCCACCTCCCAGCACTGGGCAGCAAGCCAGTGGTGGAGAGGTAATATCTTTTATTTGACCAACTGTATAGTTTGGAAGTATGCTAGACCACCTTTTAGGCCAAAACTGCCCTTATTTAGGTCTAGGAAAGCAGGCACAGCTTAAGTTAAACAACAGATAAAACTAGAGCACAGCTATAACCATGTGTAAAGGAATGGTCTTGCTATTTCTCCAATGAAAGTTACTTACTCTGTTTCTGTTTGGAAGCCACTCTTGTTGGCACTCTTTACTCCTCTTTTATAATCCTCCTCCACTGCTTTTGGCAGAAAGCTTTCATTTACATAAATATGCCATTGTTTCATCTGTTATTTAATTCAAGTTGTGTCTGCTTCTTTCCCAGACCTGAAAAAGGGCACTTTGTGTTGAAAGCTAGCCTAATGTCTCCCCCAACTATGCAGTTTGTCCAATAAAAACTATCACTAAAAATGCTTGCCTCAAGGTTGTTAATTTGTTTGTTTTTTATCCAAAGACTAAATATAAAGTTCACAAACAGTCCTGCAAGCTGGAAACCCAGGCTTCCCTTCCCTCCCTCAGAGAGTGCCCTCCCTGCCCTCTTTTCCATTAGATAGATTTAACTCCATTCACTGCCTAAGACTCCCGGTACCTAAATCTGCTCATTTAATCACTCTTTTGGGGCTGGCTGTCTATACAGCTGGAAGCAACTAAAAAATTGTTCCAGAATCCTAGAAAATCAGGCCCATTAAACTTTAAAATTCAGTTTTGCTTAAATTTATATGCAGAGTCCAAGCGCTACCAAAGAAGAGTAACTTATAGGAACCTAAACATCTATCTCCCTTCAGGCCCAGCTACAGTACAATCCAATCATGGCAGAATAGCATATAATTAAACTACGCTGTAGACTATGATTATGAATTGTATATGCTGCAAACCACACTGTAGACTAAGGTATAAATGGCACCTTATGTTCCAGAAAGAAGAGGCCTTGCACACCAAAAATTAAAATATACAGCCCAGTCCTCTGATTTCTTTTATGTTTTGTAGCTGGGCTTTTACCTAGACAAATTAGCAACAGGCTTCAGTTATCTATAGCAACACCTTGTTTTGCATTGAGCCAGATAGTTCTTGTTACTTAAGGCACATTTCCAAGAGAAATAATTTTTTCTTCAATTGAGTGAAAACATGGGGCGGGGGTGAGGAATGTAGCTTTATCCTCACAGGCTGAACTTATTCCAGAGCACTTCTAGCAGGACTGATGCTCCCACTTCCTTCCCAAACAGCTTGTTCCTTGTTCTCGTCTCAGCCACAACAGCCTCCTGGCCCTGCTGGTGCAGCACTGCGCAGGTTCCTGTTGGAATATAGCCCTACTGAAGTAGCAGCCTAGGCCAAGTTTGCATAGGCATACTATCCCCACTTCAAAGCCCTACCTTACACTGGCAAATTAAACTGTACAGCTCCCTGAATTTTTAGGGCAGCCTTTTCTCCCCTAGCCCAGAGCAGCTGCCTGCAGCAGTGACAGAAGAACAAAGACTTTATGTGAAAGACATCCAAGGAATTACTCATTAACACAAACAATTGTGAAGATAAAAAGTAAATAGCATATAACCACCTGAACTTTGCCCCAGATTCACAAGTGGTATCAACACCTAATTTGGACAGACATCTTCATTTCAGCAGGACCCGACTACCTTTGTGGATCTGGGACTTTAAGGAACTCAGCCAGCACACCACAGAAGAACTGGTGATACACATGATAAATCAGAGGTGATTGGCAAATTGGCAGCAAAGTGGGATTTCCTACATACAGTCTGTGTAAATACAGCAGAAATGGTATGGGAAACATGGTTAAGAGAGAGCTAAGGGGGCAGTACAGTCGTTAAGACTAGAAAATACAACCCAGAATAACAGCCCGTCAAAGACCAGAAAACAAAACAACCCCGGTGCTTAATTAGCTTGCACTCTGACTACAAAGTAGGTACGTCACCAGCTGGGCTGATGTGAAACCTGATCTGGTAACAGGAATGGAATGCAATTTCAAATCTAGGATAGAGGGGCTTTCCAAATTGTAGGAAGCATGGCTAGCTCTGTTGAATGAATACCTGTCTAGATCTTGGGATGACAACTCGTTAAAACAGGTTGTCAACAGGCCTTATTCCCATCAGGCATCCCAAAATCCCCCTCCATATTCTATCTTCTTTGCTTTAATACAAATTAAGGTTCAAGTACCATAGCATGAACTGGGATATCTGTAACTAAGACAAAAATATCCCCCTGTAGGAAACAGGGCCCAGATTAGCAGAGTGCCTCATTTCCTTGTCACCCTGCTGGAAACTGCATTTACATCTGAATTAGAGTACCTTCTCTAAAAGGAGTAACTAGAATTATAATCCTTATTCTGTTACGTTCTTCCCTCTTTCAAGTCCTTAACAGTTTTAAAGATGACACGGGCACGTATCATATTGGCTAACAGATGAGTCTTACCAACAAATACTTGAAATCACAAATTTTAGAGGAAAGAAAGTTTCAGGTGTAGTTATTTCACTTACAAATAAAGGGATGGGCTGGTAAGATACAGGCCACTAGACTCCTGTTTCACAGGTGTTTTGTGTGAGGGTTATGATCTCTTACCTTCAGAACTGGTTCACAGGTATCATGTAATCCACATTGGAGGGTGCTAGTTGAAACAATACCACTGTGAATGGCCCTAACAGCAGGTAACCTTCTGGCTCTGCTCTGTATTGCCAAATGGGGGAGGGAAAAGAGAGGAATTGAGTTGTAACAATTTTCTTTGAGCCATTAAAGTCATGGAAGCAGGACTGGGACTCTGCAATGAAAGAAACTCTCTCTATATTTAAGAAATCAGAAACCAACAGTGAAGCAAATAACCAAATCTGAAGCAGACACAGACAAGCACAAAGACTGTTCAAGTCACATTAGTATTCTCTGACAGACTCTCTTACTAGTACAGTTTGAGTCAGGCAAAGGCAGGACAGGTTGGCACCTTAAAGGACTTCACAGGCTACAGCAATGAGGGCCAACTTCGTGGCACACCTGCCAAAATTAGCACCAGTCTCCAAGTGCCCCGATCCTCCTCCTCTGCCCAAACTCCTGCTCAGCTTTCTGCTCACTACCCCATGCTCCCTTCCCAATCTCCTGCTCTATCTGCTACTGTACTCCATGTCTCCTCCCCAACTGCTGCATGGCAAGCAGAGATTATGCCACTTGTGGTACTTGTGCCACAACTGGGCTACTGCCTACTTCATGGCATCTGAAGTATGATGCTTTTCTGAATAAATTGGTTTTTAAGAGCACCTATACACACGTAGTGAGGCTGCTCCAATGCACTGTAATTGCAGCATATCACAGCAGGCTCACTAAATTGAGTCTGTTGGAGCATGGCAAGTACTGGACTAGAATCTCACTGATTGGCACCCTGGTGTTTAAAAATGGCAGCAGGAGCAATTTAGTTAAAGCTCATTGAACAAGCTTTTAGCACCCCAGCACCATTAAGCACTAGGATGCTGATACACTAGATGCTTTAAGAGCCACTGTAATTAAAGCACCCCTCCCTGTACTGTGTGTATATAAACACCCTAAGATGTCACCCAGTCCTTGCCTTCTTGGGCGAAGTACATTTAGTTTCCAAAACCGATGCCTGGAACAAGTGCTCCCATGTGCTCATTTCACCCCCTAACCTGAGCATCTGGAGGTTGAGGAAACAAGCTATGAGAAGTAGGCAAGAAACAGCTCTGTATTTGCTGTATGCCAGAAGAACTCAGTTGTTTTTTCCAGGGAAACGATGCATTGCTTTGCACAATGGCTACTTACTTTTTTAAAAAGTGAGGTATGGCAGATAATTGCTTTCTGGTGCTTTAGAAAACTACATTCAAGACCATCCTGAATTTTTTCTGGCAAGCCCTCTAAAAAAAAAAAAAAAAACAGAAGGCAGTTTCAGAGGAATTGCCAGTAGCGCTAGGTTAGCTTCAAGCACTGTGTGCATGTCACGTGGTAGGCTAGTGCAAGCAACAGCAGTGCAAGCTTACTGTGGCTAACAGACTACAAATAGAAGAGTATGACACTTGTTCAACATTCTTTATTTCAGATATACATATCCTCAAATACTCCACCCTTTTGCCCTTTAAATTTTACATACATGAATATTACGAAAAATAAGGAGCAGTGCAGAGGGTCCAATAAAGAATTACACAAAAGAAAACTTCACTTTGGTGAAAGTTTACCTCAAGTTAACAATGAGCGAGTTGGGTAGGAATTCTGGTAGGTTTCAAAAGTTAAACTTGTATGGAAATTGAAAGTATAAATTTTAAAAGATGCCACATCAAGCCCTTTAAAATCCAAAAGTATAAAGGTAAGTACTGGACAGAGGCCAGTATGCAAGCAGGAACAGAAATTTTTAATCTGATGTCTATCAGGAATCATTAAGGACACTGATTGGCTAAAGTAAAAACAAACAAAAAAAAAAAATATTCCCATTCAGATAAAAAGGGAAACATGAACAGGCTGAAATCATGAGATAGGAGAAAATATTAAAACAGAAACAAAAATATCCCCATTAAAATACAAAACAAGACTGAGGAAAAAAAGTTTCCTTTTAATACTTGAAACCTTTGGGCAGTGGCAGCTTCTTCTTTGGTCACAAGATCTAGTCATCTATCTACCTACCTTTTCATAGCAACTGTCTTTTTCCTCTGCTCTTCCATACCCTAAAACTTCAAGTCATTGACATTAAAAAACTTGACACTGATTGTGAGGAAGGGGGAAAAAAAAGTAAGGAGTAGTTAATCTGAATGGCTTGTTAAACAGCTTCACTGTAATTGGGTTCTGCTATTGTATAAGTAATATTCAGCACTACTTAAATTGCTTTCTTTGCAAAAATCACAAGTCATAACAATGCTTCACTTAATTTAATTCCTGTACCTTTAAAAGTGTTATAATTACTGTGAATGTGTTTACAATAACTTGATTCTTCTCCTTATGAAACAAAACATATCTTTAAAAGCAGAAATTTAATTTTCTCCCAACACTGAAATGACCACTCTCAGTTGTTCATAAGGTAACAGATGTTTCTGAAGAAAACACCATGATCGTTGTTTGTAAACATTAAACCCACAACAGTAAGTACATCAAAATCCCACATTATCATCCTAAAATAAATCACAGAAGTTGACATGAAATACATAAAAATTTATTATGCATGTACCCCACTTCATTATCTGGAGGAGGAAATCTGAGGCAACAGTTTGGTGCAGTACAGACAAGCAAAGCAATATACAGTAGCTGCACACAGATTGATTTCTTTTGGATCACAACTAAATATTCTTACTATGACTGTTAGTACAGAAATGTTCTGCAATTAGAAAAATGAGAAGTCTCTCTCTCATGCTGTACAATTTCACGTATTCTTTGTTAGAAAAGAACTGGTCAGGTTTGAATCGTTCACGCCAACTTGCTAGGCTGTTGCCTCTGGAATGTTCAGCACAAAGGATAAGCTCCAGACATAAGTTAAGTGCTTTTCATGTGCAAACTGTTACTGGCTAAAGCTTTCAAAGTACATTTAATTACAGATATGAACACCCTGTAAAGATATGAGGATATGATAGAAGACCCAGAGGCCATTACAGATTCGTTAAGAGAAATGCTATGTTCCACTGCAGTAGTTCTAGTCCCTGATTAGGTCCTTCCAAAAGATAGAGTTTATGTTCATTTGTAGGAGATAGACCACTCTTTGACAGAAGCATCGTGGGATGTTGTTACCAGGGTATGTTCATCCAGCCATGCCACGCTGCTTACATGATGTAATCTATGAGCATCTGTAGGAAGAAACAATTTTTGGGGGGGGAGGGGGTTAAATGAAAAAATGACAATGAATTAAGTCATTCTAGGCGTGCTCTGTAATGTAGTGCATTCTATAGCAGTGAACAGCTTCTTGTTGCAAGCAACTACACAGTTTGCCAAGACAACCATTATTTGAGTTGGATAGAAGAGTAGGCTAAACAATTGAAACATATAGAAGGGCAGAGACCAGTGATTCTCAATCAAGGTGCCATTAGATCCCTTGAAGGGTGTAGTGAGGTGTAAGGAGGTAAGCAAATGGAGATAAGCAGAGAAGCTAAGCAGACAGGCCTGTGTCAGGCTTGTCCCTGCCTGCATGACACCCCAGCCCTACATAAAGTAGTAAGCACTATAATATATAAATTAGTTTTTGAAACTGGGTGCCTCAATTAAAAAAAAAAAAGAGTCATGGAGGGGTGCTTCTAGCCCAGTGAGGGGTGCCTTGAGACCAAATAAGGTTGAGAACCACTGGCATAGAAAAAACACTTTGAGCAGCTCCAAAGGAGGAAGAGAAGCCAATGCTTGGCAGTGGGCATCAGCCATTATAGTATGCACGTAGAAACACAAGTGAACTAAACTGCCCCAACTTTGAGCCTGCATGAAACAAGGTTAAAGCTGGAGTGACTCTGCTAAACCTGTAGGCAAGGTTCTTTGAGGAGATGCAATATCTTTTATTAGACCAACTGAGGAGGAAAAAGTTCTAGGTAAGCTTTCAGGCACAGTCACCCTTCTTCAGGCATAGGGAGTCTCTGCTGGTCTGAGATTCCAAGGAAACCTTTGGTAAACCTGCATTTTCACAGGCTCAGGCCAGTGTAACCAGTACTACCTAACAGCTGCTGCCCAGTTCAAGGCAGCAGCAGCTCTCTCCTCTTTGGACACCACTGCAAGTGTATGTTTGTTAGTGACCTACTTGCTACAAAAGTAGAGGATTAGTCCTGCAGCTCAAATCTTTCTAGCATATGAATGCAAAACCTACCTGGTATCTTGATGCTAGTCTCTGGGTCACTTAAGGTCCAAACATACACCATCATATCCATACCTCCAGAAGCAAAATGCTCATTGTCTGGTGACCAGGCAATGCAAACAATTTTTGCATGGTGTCCATAAAATACATTGTGTTCCTGTTTGGTAGTTTCAGAAAAAAAGGTGTTATTGTGCAAGCTAAGTTTTTTGGGGAGGAAACCACCTACAATTCTGCGATCTATTATGTTAACTGTTAAAAGGCAACAGTTTTAAACATGTTGCTCCGGTTCAATAACTGTGCATCTCAGGTGAAGAAACAGAAGGACATCTATGAAGCACAGCTATTATTTTAACATGTGGGAGTTGCTTAAGTCCTCATTTTGTACTATTTCATATTATACAAATCATTCAGACAGACAGAGACAGAGACAAGAATTCTAACACAAATCATTATAAAATGGCAGGACTGAAACGTTCAAGTAACCACACACAGTGAAGATGCCAGAACCAGTGTCCCATGCCAGCAGAGACTGCAGCAAAAAACATTACTCTATGAAACCCCTATAGAAGCTCTGTAGAATATTTCAAGAATGAAATCTTAATTTTTTCTTCTAGATAAGAGTGTAAGTAGCAAGTGACAAAAGAAAAGAAAGTTTTTGGAACATCATCCAGGGCTTTTCAAAGCAGCTTTAGTCAAAGTCATGGTTACTTGACAAGACTTTTTTCATGTTAGCTGAAGCTGTGGTTGCTACTTGCCTTGATCCTTGCTATAAAATCTGATGAAAAATGAATAGAAAAATTAGGAATTTAAGTCTACATCTGTCCACTTAGCTGGACAGCCTTCCGAACAGACCATACATTGTGGCTGCATGGATCAGTCACTAGTCAACTGATCAAGATGATGCCTCATTGCTGTCCATTTAGCAGAATGCACAAAAAATATATGTCTGTGGACAAAGTGATGCACAGGGAAAGGCTAGCAAAGATCCACAGGAAACTAAATTCAACTGATGTTTCCATTATATACCCTACAGAGCAGGAGACAAAAAAATATGAAAACCCAAATCCTTGTTCAATGGCAGTCAAAAAAAGTAAAAAAAAACCAAAAACAAAAAAACAGATGTTTTGCTAGTTCATAGCTTTACACCTCATCATTCATTTCTTCTTGTTTTTGGTTTACATGATGTTAAGTGCCTAGCTTTTCTAGTTGTCAACCTATACTACTCTTTCCCCACTTCACCCTAGGTCAGGGAATTCCCAGCCCAAAGAGCCATGTAATCAAGTCCACACAGCACTCTATACATCCAGAAATTTGGTGGAAGGGGAGTGGTGGCAACTGCATTGGGTCCACTGAGGATCTGGTCTGTGAGCTTAAAAGTTTGGTCACCACTGTCCTACATAATAACCTTGATACTGCAAAACTAGCTACTGTGAAAGTAAAAGCTTGACAGATGACAGCTGTAAGTTATCAAGTGAGCTTAATGGAATCTCGCTGCAATACAGCTTCGTTCACCTCTACCCATGTCTTATGAAGTTGAAACCAATGTTACCAATTACGCGATTACAAGAGTCTAGTACAGCAGTTCTTACCGCATAGCCATCAGCAACACTGAAGACAGTAACAACCTTGTTTGCATCACAAACTGCAAGAAAGGCACCATCGTGAGAATATGCCAGGTCAGTCACAGCACCTTTAGCTTCCACAGTCCTCTCGGCATTTTTCAAGGTCGTTCCTTGGATTGAATATAAATGGACATTTCCATCCTGAAAGTTAATAATAAAATATCAAAGCTATACAAACAAACAGGAAGGATTACAAAGCTAGAGAACCTCAAGTCAATTACATCAAGGATTTCTTACTTTACGCACTAAAGGAGAAGCCATGGCTGAAGTCTATCAAGTCTGAAATAGGCAAGTGCTCTCTAGAACACAAGTATGGGTTTAAGGCTTCCTTGAAATTAATTTTGAATGCAGATAGATACAAATTTGATCCTTTATAAGAAATATATGAACGAAAATGAAGTAGGTGACCTGTATACAAAAGTCATGGTGATGTGCTGTTGAAAAAGTTGGAAAATGGTAACAGTGCAACAACTATTAGATCTTGGCTATAGCTAGTTTAAATAATATTAAAATGCTGCCTTTATTTTGTGCTCATAATCCAAGAGTTTGAGAGAGAGCAACCTTACCAATCCTCCCACGGCTACAGTATTGCCTCCTGGCTGAACTGCTACAGCTTCTGGCTCATAACCAGGATCATCGATTACAAAACATTTCTTCTTATCCTTCATCAAGATGATCTGTAAATACAAACTGGTTTGCTATAGACTGTTGCTTCAAATATCCAATAGGCCACATTATCTAATCATGAATATGAATTCATATTGTGAGTTGCCGCAGTGGGCATTTACAGGTCCAAAGGGAATACTGATTCATTCTCCAGATGGAAGGGTAATCCACAGAGCAGAATGGGACGCACGCTTGGTGACTAAGTTTTTTCTTGTGAGCACTTAAGTGACTCACAGGACTGTGACTGTGTTGGAACACGGAGTCTATTTTAGCAGCTGTAAGTGATTGACATGTTTTTGCACCTTAGTTCACTTTTGTTAAGCAAAACAAAACAGAGCAACATGAAAATGTAGAGTTTCATGTTCCACTTTTTTGGCAGACATACCACAAATAAGCAATATACCCAGCCCCGAGTGCCACTCTAATCCCCCGCTTCGTTTCCTGCTTCCTGTTCTCCATGTTTCCTGTCCCCTCCCATCTGCTATATGCCACACAGAGGCTGCCCATGACACTTGTGGCACCCATGCATTACTGTGTACCCAGATGGACCAACAGCAATTTCCCTGCCTAGCTCCATCTAATGGGAAACTGTAAAATCGGAGCCAAAACTTAACTTCTTGATGATGCTAAAGAGATTCTTCCCCGCCCCCGCAAAAAAAGCAAAATATGTCCATATTAGATTTAAAATAGCTGAGTTATTCAGTGAATAAACACAATTCAGATGAAACTCAACAAAAGATCTCTCTGCAGATGCGAAGATCTTGTGGGTTTTAAAGCCACATTTATTCTCTCGGTGTTTTTTTCAAGGTAGCATTCCAACAACAGTCAAGCAATCCATCTTATGCTGTCAACACAGAGTAAACAAGCTGGACCCATCTTTGGAGTTCTGCAGCTTAGTGAGCTAGCCAGAGGAGGTAATATAGTGGTTAAAATTAAAAAACAGAAGAAAAGAATACCTGTTTCTGTATCTATTAAGATCAAGAATACTGATCACATCCATCATTATACAATGCTAGTGACCCGATAACATCATTTTAACAGCATTTAGTATACTGGTTATGAATACTTCCCTCCACCCATCCCACAAAAAGGATATAAACAAATCCAAATGCTCCTAAGTGACTGTAGATACCTATTTAAGATATGGGAATGCACATAATGTCTGCACATAAGGGTACGATCTAGAAAGTTTGATATTAATTTATTCCATCTGGTTATATAAAGAAGTGGCAGTTATGTTCCTTCATATTTCAATGAACCGCTAACCCTTCAACCATCCCATTCCTTTCTCCTCACCATGGTTTAACTAAGCAAATTTGTTTCCTCTACAGATTTAAAAATTGGTACCAGTCTAAGGCAGGATACAGCATTGATGTTTTATTCTGGAACAACTGTATGGCTTACTGAAGGAGTGCACCAATTTCAAAACTTATAGGAAAAAGTTATATAAACTGCAAGGAGTAGATGAGATAAAACCTCAACCAAAAATATCTTTGATCAGATTCTAGTCTACGCTGTGTGAAGTGGTTCAAGACAGCAAACTGATTCACAACAGCTGCTTCAATTACATTTACCATATGCTGTACAAGTCTCACAATTCACTAAATATTGTACAGGTTAAAACAGATCAGTTATTCTGATACTCACTTGTCCAATGCATACAACTACTGTATATCCACCAGGACCAACAGCTAAACATTTTGGTTGAACATCCATTTTTACAGCATCCAGACCACTGAAAGGAAGAATAGGTTGTTTTCCCCTGGTTGATACATTTGTTCAATAAAAAAAACAAACAAGCCACCAAACAAACTTAGAGGCCCAACATAAAAACCGTCTACTAAATACTTCCTGCAAAGCTACAAACGAAAAAAATTCACCCTTCATCTCTTACGTGTACTTAGTTATGTTTCCCTTAAAACAACTTATTTAATCATTATCTTCATCGTGGAACATACCATTATAGATTAAAAGTCCTGAGCAGGCACGTTGCCACCTACAGCTAGATTATTGTTAGAAGTCAGAGATGCCCAGGACCTATTAAGTATGTGTACAGATATTCATTTGTGCCAAAAGAAGTTTTTCTGGCAGAAGGAACAGCCTAGGAGCTAGACTACTTCACAGTGAGCTCTCCAGCCAGTGGTACTAGATGGCTGTTGGGAAGGGGGCAGATTAATTAGTTATTTTGGCTGCTGAAAAAACAAAACAAAACTGCTAGACAGCCCCCAACCCCTTCCCAACAGCACCCAGCAACAGTGCCCCCAGGGAGGCAGGGTGGCTCCTGCCCCTGGCAAATGCCTCTCCCCAACCTGCCAATCAGCTAGCTAGCAAGCGAGATAGTAGGGTAAGGGCACATCCTCCCATGTACCCTTTTTCTTCCGTGCAGGAAAATAGCCCTGCTCCTTGCACTCCTCCAGGAGGATGCAAGAGGAGTGTTGGTGGGGGAGAGAGGGGGGTCAGGGGCAAAGCACTCAGCTGCCATGGCAAGGCTCCAGAAGCCTTGCTGCAGGGACATGTCTGCCTGCTTTCAGGGCTGACAGTAGTACAAGGAGAATCGGGGCAAATTTCACCAAAGCAGCAAAAGCTCCCAAGCCTGCATTGCGCCACCCTGCTCTGATCTGGATCAGCTGGTTGGTACAGGCTACAAGCCAGACAAGCCATGAGCATAGAGCCTTTCCCCAAGCCCAGCTCCTGCACCTTCTGGCTTTTTTTTTTTTTTTTTCCCCCTTCCCCTCCTTAAAAGTCCCTGCCTCTGCCACCCAGCTGAGTAGGCAGGCAGTTCTCCCTGAGCTTAGCTCTCAGTGCCCAGCAGTCAAGCACAGCAAATGCCTGCTTCTTACATTAGGAATTCAGTTGCAAGCAGCTCACAGGGAGCAACTGGGGCTTTTCCATACACCAGCAGGTACCAGGAATAAGATGAGGGAAGGGGGGAGCAACTGCTTCCTTGTACCTTCTCCAGACCAGGCTAGACACAGGAGCCTTTTCCCCAGTTCCACTCCTGGTCCCCAGAAGGAGTTAAGCCCAGGGAAACGCATGCAGACATTCAGTTTCCTGGGAGAAATCTTGATTTAACCTGGATTGTTCCACAGTTACTTTCTCCAAGAGCAGCCATTTTTGCTCCAGGGGAAATAAACGAACAAACAAACCAAAAAACAAACCAAAGAAAACTTGAACATCTGCAGTTTTTTCTGCTAGAAAAACAACAATTCTCCCAGTACAAATTGAATGTCTAGTCTATACATCACCTAAGATTATCCAGTATGAAATAACCTTCCTTTACAAGGATAAATCAGCAGAGGCAATGGTTTCCAAAAATCTTAGAACTTATTTGTTCTCCCCAGTATAAAATTGGAATGCAAGAACTTATTCAAGCATTGCGGGCGCAGAGAAATCTGGCTGTACAAGAAAAAATCAGAACTTTAAACTGCCCTGAGCAAAAAAATGTTTTTACTCAAGTATACCAAAGAACAATGTCTACTAGTTTCAAATAAAATGCAGGAAGCATTTCTACTGTTTCCATGGTAACTTGAAAAAGCCACACAAACTGTATATAGCAAGGGTACCAAGCATCACATAGTATAAATTGCTTAAATCCTCTTGGTCCAAACCAGAGAGCCAAACAAGAGTTTGACTGACCTGTAGTCTTTCTTGCTGAGGCTGGTGTAACGCACAGTGTCATCCATACTGCAACTGACCAGCTGATCCATCTCATCTACAGCCATCCTAGAAACCTGGTTTGTATGGCCTTTCCCAGAAAAGCCATCATTCTCTCCAGTTTCAGAATCCCAATAATGTGCAAAGTAGAATTAAGGAAATAACAGAGATCTTGTATAGACAGAACTAGAGCACCCATATTCTATCCAAAACTAAGCATTGTCTCACTTACTCTGAAATGAACTAAACAAGATTTTGCTTGGATAATCAATTTATCACAGTAGCAAGGTATTTGCAAATACTGAAACATTAAACTTCAGATCTCTGAACCAAAATAATTGCACTTTCCAAAAGCATTATAGATTCAGAGCACTGAACAGACTCAACAGAAAGATAATAGTACAAGACACGCCTCAAAAAAAGACAGGGAGAAATATGCAATTCTAAGTAATGCAGAAAGGAGCTAACAGGATGCTATAACCCTCTCAAAAGTGTCTCCACAGGGAAATAAGGGTAGAACTGTAGTACATGCCAAAAGATCTGTGCCAACTTAAACAATGTAGATACAGCAGAACATGTGTTAGCACACACTAGTGGCCAGAGTACACAGCCTCCAAGGAGCTGTCTTCACTGTTGCTGCCTGTGCTAGCTAGATTAGATTAGTGTATGCTAATTACACCTTTGAGACATACTGTCAGTCTAGGAACAGGAATTAGGTTCAAGAACACCCTGCATCAAGAAAGGGTGTTACTATAGTGAATGATATAGATTATGGACAAAGGTATACCAAAACAATTAGTTCAGCAGTAAAACCTAAAACTCTAGGATTTAAATAGCTATCTGAAGGAGACAGTACTAAAACAAAGATGAATTTGATTCCCAGAAGGATATTAATATGTCCATCATGACTTCCAGAGTAAATATAGGATTTTCCACCATTTTTATGCACCGTGAGACACTGAATTGATTTACTGTGACCCTGTGGAAGAACAGGAACATGTCTGATAAGCGGTTACATTTTTCACTTAATCAAAAATACACAAAAAACTAAATCAATTCAAGAAGAGTTACTAACAGTTGAGAAAAGTACCATCCCATTTTACTTTTGATTACTATACAATCCCATCTAGGGTTCAAATGCCTAATTGTTTACAGTTAGTTCCATTTTGGTGTTAACAGCAATGCTATTTCTATACTCTGCATTCTTAAGAGGAATGAATTACCCACTATGAATAGGTCTATTACTTAACTTTATTGGAGTGGGATACAGTTATAGCCTTTTTCAGGCACGAACTTTAAATTATAACTCATGAGTAAGCAAACAGCACTTAGGAGACAGCTGAATACAATCACATACTTTATACCAGTTACCAGAAACATAGCAGAAATAGCAAATATCTGGGACATTTGTTTCTAGTTCACATAAAAGTGTAAGGTCCCATGAGATTGCTTTGTCAGCTAGTTCTATAATTCCCAAAATTAGAGCTCGACTATACAGTGATCCTGCTCACCTTGTTCACATCATGTAGCACTTAAAAAGGATGAAATAAGATACTCATAGGTGTCTTTTTTCAACTCTATGATGATTCCTTTGATGTCTTAAGGATGTTTCAAGCCTGGGAAGGCTATTTTGTTCGCTTAATTAAGACTATTAAGCATAGACAATGCATCAGAAATTGTTTTCATTTCTGTGACTTGTTAGTCACTGTTATAGTCAACAATATTAGAGTTTGACAGTTACAAGCTATTTTAAAAGCATTCTTTATATAGTCACCCTTTTAACAGGTGCTATTCCAGACAAGAATAGTACTAATACTAAATGGTGCGGTAGAAGTAATGCAGTTTGCTACAGAGAATACAAAGAGACAACATACCTTTATGACACGTAAAGGCTTACTTGGATTGTTCTTATCCAAATAATTGATGTAGCCAGAGAGGGAGACGCTCAGCAAATGGTCCTTTTGCCACAAGCAACCCAACTGCTGATCCAGAACATTTGATCCCATGTTAAATGTGTTGACTACAGAGTTAGCACCAACATCCCAAATTTTAGAAGTTTTATCTCCAGAAGCCGAAAGTAACTGGCTGCTGTCAGGACTCCAGCTAATCTGTAAAACAAACACCACTTAAGAGTATGTACTATTGCAAGCTTTTAGGTTTCGATGCAATTCATAATGGAATGCTAGATTTTTTTTATTTTGACTAGTGCAAAAATTTACTTACAGCATAAATTCCTCCATCATGTGCTTTATTTCCACCCAGAGAACAAATTTTCTCTCCAGTCTTTCCATCGTAAATAAAAATCTTGAAAAAGAAAAGCGTGAATGAAACTTGAAGTGACAACCAAAAGGGACACACAAAGTGTTTGGGAAATGATATAAATGCATTGTACATCTAACACTTTTTGCTGCATAGCACAAATGGAAGTTTGTCCATTTTAAGTTAGGTCTCCAAAACAAATACAAACATTTTTTAGCTATCAGATGATGTGACATGATAAATAAAAATCACCCTGACCCATACCGAGCACTGGTTCCTGACATTTGAAACAGTGGAGGTATTGTAATTATGGCTCCTACTGTGAAAGCAGCTGCTCTCAGTTAGTCATGAAAATCTGCCTACATGCAAGCAGCTAGCTATGGCAACAGCACTGCTGCACTTCTTGCCCTCCCAGGTAGAAGACCTGCATAAAGAAGGCTTGGATCCTATCTAAACATTTGTATTACATGCAGCTTCCTCTAGCAGTGGATGTGACATTATAATGGTATAGGACAAAGCCCCATTGAAAATACTTGAATGTTTCCCCTAGGTCTTCTGATTGATTACCTGTCACTGGGAGGGAGACTAGAAAAAGAAGTTGAACAAATACAGACTGCTCGGAACAACCCTATGTTTTGGTTGGGTCCGAGTAATGTTATAGTACAATACTGAACAGTTTTAGGCCATCTTTTCTCAAAAGAAAAAGAGAATCTGCCTGTATTCTGTGATCCTCCTCAACATCACACACAAGGAGTAACCCACACACTGGTGGGGATACAGGGAACAACATCAAGGTAACAGCTCCTTTTTACCTGGCCATCTGCACTAGCTGTAGCAAACCTGTTCCCATCAGGAGAGAACCTCACACAGTTCACAAACCGGGTGTGGTCCTGTAGGAGACAGCAGGAAAAAAGTTTTTTTAGAAGCTTTAGACACAGCATATGCATTACTTGCTTGCTTGATACATCATCCATTAAGACTGAAATGCTTCCATAAAAAGCTCCTTGCCACTCAAGTCAGAAACTAAACCCTAGGGTAAGCCATGTCCAGTGGAGTCATCCGAATCAACTCAGCATAGGTAACCTTGGAAGATGCAGGGAACTATAGATGAGGCCAAGTTCCAAGGAGGAGCCATGGAATCAATGTTTACAGAACTCCAAGTAAAGCAAATATGAGACAAACTGAGAAGTAGCAGTCAGTGCTTTGGGTCAGGATGAACTGGGCTGAACCGCAGCCCTTATAACAGGATTAGGATTTGGCCTCCAAACTCTGCCTCCCCACCCAAAATATTCTATTACTTCACCTGAAAGAAGTCCAAAGACTCAGGTTACAGGTAGGGGACATGGATTTCATATCTAGTTAGTAGAAAGTGTAACCAGTGTTTAAAGAGCTTTACACATTTTTTCCATTCTGCTAAGGATGCTGTTACCCTAGCACGTTTTCCAAAAATGAGCTGGCAAGAATGAGGTGTGGTCCCTAAATAAACTATTTAGGAATAGGAGAGACCATTCAAACTGGTGCTAGCCAAAATAAACATTAAATAGAGAAGCAAATCAGGCCAAAAAACTTAGGCTAGGTACAGACATTACAGTTCTACCAGTATAAGTGATCAGAAACTGGTCTATGCCTGTAACAAAACAGAAGTTCAGCACACAAAACCAGTCTATATCCATAACAGAACAGAAATTTGGTGCACCTGGACCAATTTAAAAATGGCAGAACCCAGACTAAGATGTGCCTCCTCCACCCAGAAAGAAAGCAAATGCATTTTGTTCATTAGTGAAAGATTTGGGAGATTATTTTTTTTAAACTAAGGACAGCCTGTGGCTGACTTACTTTGATTAAATAAAAAATTATTCCTTATGATCTTTCAAAAACTCTTAAATTTGTCATAGGCTGTTACAGAGCTTAATCTCCCTTCTCCTACCTTGAGCTCAGATGTCAATCTTTAAAGTAGGGCTGCCTTGAAAGACAGCAATACAGCGCGCTGCTTGCACACAAGACAAAGCAATATACTGTCACTTAAAACTTTTAAGGGTGGATTGGCAAAGTAAGTAGCTACTTTAGTTCCAAAGTATATTCAGGAATGACATTTAATTAGTCTGAAGATCTCGTAAAACAATTGTTTTGTTAAATTTAAAAGGAGGAAGAACTTACTTAGCTTGCTGTGTAAGATAAGATCTCTTTAAATGAACACACAGGGAACAACAGGCATTTTACTTCCTTAGCTGACCATTTTATTACTATTTTTAGGGTCTCACTCTTACTGTAAGGACTGATCCATCTGCAGAAGCACTAAGAGACAAAATCCCACTCTGAAACAGATAAGCTGCAAGTAAAAGCCAAGAAAACATGCTCAGGGCTTCTGAGGAATTTTCTGAATGGTTTACTTTTGGTCTCTCCAGTTTTCACTTTGTTACTTAAAAGCATTCATAATGCACTGGTGAAAGGGATCAGAAAGTAAGTTAACTAGCTACCTCCATTGTCCAAGATGAGCAATATGCAAGCAGAATTGACATAAAAGGAGGCACATTGTAGTTAAGTTCAGTTTTAGAAAACACTGTGATATACTCAAATATACACGTTCATCCAATTGCTGCTTAAAAGGTTAAATCTGTAAAACTTCTGATAAGATTTAGAGGGGTAGGGGAATCCAGCACCATCTTTTAAGTTGGATCTCCCCTGAAATGTTCTGTTAAGAAACTGTTGAACCATTCTGCAATTTCTTTAAATGGAAGACTCCCCAAAAATTTACATTAAAAACGCCTTTTTTCAGTTA
>NW_017728948.1:24410317-24412362 GCF_001723895.1 Crocodylus porosus
GCCTTTGGGTTCAGTCCAGTGTAGTGGCCCAGCCCCATGCACCAGATCCAGCTGCACATGCTTGTCCAAGCTGGTGCACAGCCTGACCTCACGTGCCAGCATGATCTAGCATGCAATGCAATTATTCAGCTGCAGAGCTTTCCATAGGTCTATCAATCTGGCAACAGGGAACAGTAATTAACACTGCCACCGCTTCCCCCCCACTGCCAAATTTTTGGACCAAAGAGGAGACCCATAGGCCAAATGACATAGCCTCATAGGCTAAAGCTGGCCTGAAGGTATAAGTTTGAGTACTACTGGTACAGGAGACAGAATGTAATTTCAGCTACTAAGAACGCAGTAGATGATAGCATAATGGCAAAAAAAAATATCAAAAGAAACCTTTTTTGGATAAAAGCTTTTAACAATTTAACAGCATCCCTTGGATATGTTATTCTAAGAGAGCTGTAACTTGAAGCTTAAAAACAAAACCTGTGAATGGTCTCCAAACAGTTAACAGAGAGATAAAAGCAAACAGTATTGGATCCATTATCTTACTTTTCAGCCTAGAATTGATATTTAGCTTTAATATTACAGGTGTTCTAGGTTCTCATCTGTAAGACCCTTAGTTATTATCTAAGCTAAACAACACAGAGATCTGAAAAATCTATTGTAACTTCTTCTAGGGATACATTTCAGTATATCCTGGATGAAACAAAGAATACAGATTACACAAAATCACTATGTTAAGATTTGTCTAGTTAAATGCTGGCAGTTACTAATTCAGGGATACTGAAAGAGAGAACTACATTGACTTTATTATTTTTACACTGTTTGTTTTTCTAAAGTCAAACCAAATAAAGGACAATTTCTTTTGTCAGCTCTTATTTTAGAAGTTACATTTTGGAACAGTTAAATCAAAACATTTATTGTCAGAATAACACAGTTATAGAACAGATTCAATACCACGGGTGGGAAATTAAGGATTTTTTGGCAAACTGTTGTGGGCTAGATGCAGAGAGTTGGTGCTGTCCTGGCCCAACACAGCAGCAGGGGGCAACTGATCCTATTCAGCCCCATACTTGTCACCATGGGTGGCAGACAGACCGGGTGGGTGGGGTCTTCATGGAGTCTGGCCCCAGGCCCCTGCAGGCAGGGCACATTTGGCCAGGTTGTTGGGATGGGGCTGCAGGCAGCAGGATGTGTAGGTGGGGCTAGGATCATGGGCCCAGGGAGAGCTGTGATATGCTCCCCACATGTCCCTGCGACAGGTGCCAGTTCTGTTGGCAGGAACACGCCCCAGGCCTGGCGCTGTCACTGTCCCACAATCCCACCTTTATGGACAATGCAAAATATTGATCTCATCAACATGCATTTTTCTAAAAAACACAACTCTTAAAAAAAGGTAAAACAAATTCCCAATTAATAAGACCCTATTGTCCTGAACTGATGCATTTAAAAGAAACGTTGTGCTGCTCTCCCTACTCTGTCTTTTCTAATCAAGTATTCTACTGAAATCAGACGTCCCCAGGGTATAAACTACTCAGAAGTCCTTTACCTCACAACACAGCTACAAAAATTCTGCTGGGGAACACTGAATCTGGAAGTCTAAAAGAAGAATGAGACATTTTTTCCTTAATGGAGCATAAAGTTTTCTTCATTAGTAATTTAAAACATACCATAAACTGTGTTCTAACAAAAACAAACAAACAAACGAATCCCAACAACTCACTTTTCTCGTCCTTCTCCAACAACTGCAATCCTCTTGCTGTCTTCAGTCCAAGCAATATCCTTTATTTTTCCTGCAAAAGGCTGATATTCATACTTCAGTAAGTGTTCCTTCTGTGTGGTATCCCAGATCCTAAGCTTTCCAGAGACATCTGTCATAAACACAGCAGTACATTACTATCACTGTGCCACTAGGACTCAAGTAGTCACATGACTCAATCTGTCACAGTAAAAAATGTTCAGCCATATTGAATGACAGTTCTAAACACCTACCATAAGAGACCATTATACTCCAAGATTCCTTTGGACTCAGGTTAATTTAAGACTGTTAATAGCAG
>NW_017728948.1:24413217-24415930 GCF_001723895.1 Crocodylus porosus
CAGAAGACTCTCAAGGAGCCCGTGTGTTATTCTGCTAGATAAAGAAGTGAAGCACTCTGCTTTAAATTCTCATGTATACTTATGCTACCCCACCAATGGCACCTCCTGACATACAGTGTTTAGGGTGCTTTGAGTACAGAGCTATACAAGCCAAGCAGGGTTAACAACCAGCAAACCCAATGTTTTAGCTGAAGACCTTAAACAGGGATTTTATAGTAATGGCACAGCTCATGAAACAATTCCTTTCTTCTCATACTTGGAGACCTCCATCATACAACACCACTCATCACACAGCTGACTGAACCTAGAATTCAGGCTCCATGCAGACCACATTCTTATGCTGCAGGCTCAGGAAATCCATTACCTATAAGCAATACTATTGCAGTGCCTAGGGCCAGGACTCTCTGCCAGGCTCTACAAAACACCAACAATTGTCCAGGGGTTAATATCTGGAAAGTTTTAGTTTCACTATTATGCCAGGGGCTTACTTAAGAAGTTGTAAGACATTTTTCATCTTCGTTTTCTGAGGAAAAAAGTTTTCTACTTGACAACGGCAAGCAGATTTATCAAAAAACCCCAAATATATTTCTGTTCAAAACAAGGGAAGGTCAACTAAACTCTCCGGTAATCGGCACCTTACAGGCTGGCATGCTCCGTTAACCAGCACGCTGGCTTGTAAGGAAAAGTGAAGCCAGAAGTGCCCACCATGGCACTTCCTCTTTCACCGAGCCCCCGCAGCCCGAGGCAAAGCAGCCTGTGCTGCCGAGCCCCCATGGCCCAGGGGCATAACAGGCTGCGCAGGGCCCACCTCCCTGCCCTGCGGGGCCTGTGGGAGGGGCGGCAATGGCTCAGACATGGCGGCCTAAATAGGCAAGGGATGCCTGTTCTGGCCACTCAGTTAACCGACATACTTTGTTATCTAGCATCCCCCCATTCCTGGGGGATGCTGGATAACAGAGTTTTTACTGTATTACCATTTACTCTACAATATTTGATACCATCATCTTTAAAGTTTCCATTACTGATTGTTTTCTCATCTAACAAATATTGGTTCTCTCTGATAAAGTTTGGCATTATGTGGGCATATTTATTTCCTGGTTTAGTCACCATCAAAAACATCTGCAAGAATTCCTACTATAGGAACAAGACATTCACCTGGCATATATTCTCATAGTGTGGACTCATACACTCCATTTCAGAGAACTGAACCATGGGAAATTGCTGTGGTCAGAGCTGCAGTTTAGGTTATAGGCCTAAATCAAATCATGCTAGATTACCAGCACAAAGAAAACCAACAACTTTTTTTTGCTCTTGACAGACAGACAGAGACACTCTCTCACCCTAAAAGGAATCTGATAGCATATTTGCAACCCATCAAGGGCAAAATTACTTCACTTCACAGTTCACTTAGTCCTGCTGCATACACAAGAATAAGAGCTAGAAGATAAAACATTAACGGTCTATATCCAGGTACAGTTTTTTTTTCTAAATACTCTACAAACCATCTTCTTGTCAAAGAAAACAAGTGCAGCAAGTGCAAAATTATGGAAAAAAAAAAAAATACTATGGGGGGTTTTTTTTGGGCTTGTTTTTCTTGTTACTAGATCCTTATTAAGAATAGTATGTGGTCTTTATATGTAAAATTATGTTCCAATGAATTTTATTCAAGCATTTTAAACAGCCCTGTCCATGTAAATCGCACCAGTATGGACAGTGATACCCTACCTCCAGATGCTATGTAGAATCCACTGGGTGCATACTTGGCAACCACTACTTGATGGGCATGCTCGGTGTAGATGTCTGCAATTGCTGGATTCTATTTAAAAAAAAAAAAAAAGTAGTAAAACTTCTGGGCATTTCTCATCAGAAACAGATTTAGAGTTTCCAAAAAAAACCCAAAAAACTGTTTAAACATAGAGGCTAAGTCACTGTCCACAGGGGAGGGGTGGGGAAAGTGATGGCAGATGTGCCATTCGATAGCAGGGGAAGTTATTGCTTTGTGTCACCTAAATAACATAGGGTCTATCCTAATGACTGTCAAATCCTAGTACAGATGGACAATACAAGCAATAAGGACCATTTTAAGCACCTCTACTTTTAGTGGTCACTTTAACAAAATTAAACATCTAGAAGTCTCAAGTTATTCATCATGCATAGGGAGAGACTCTCATCCATTCATTTCAGAAGATGCACTAAATGTCATGGTAATATTGGCACTCTCCTCAGGAGACGCTGGACTCAGAGCACATATTTTGTACTGTAAAACTTGCAAACTCTTAACTGTAAAAGATCTTGCTCTTGGAATACTTTCAATCTGTAGAGACTTACCATTACTTGCCTCATATAAGAGTGCTTTTCTATTCTGCACTCTAGTACATTTCTAATGGTTGACTGCATTTCTAGCTACAATAAATTATAAATTTTTTGCATCTTGAGAAGAAGTGACCCAGCTCCCTGTCATTCCCCATTTTCATAGACATTAGAGCAGGAAGGGACCTCAGAAGATCATTGAGTCCAGCCCCCAACCCAAAGGGCAAGAAGTCAGCTGGGGTCATATGGTCCCAGCAAGCATCCAATTTTCTCTTGAAGATGTTCAATGTAGGTGCTTGACCCACCTCCGATGTCAGACTGTTCCAGACCTTGGGGGCTCAGACAGTAAAGAAGTTCTTCCTTATGTCCAGCCTGAAACAGTCTTGCACTAGTTTATAATCAT
>NW_017728948.1:24416375-24423865 GCF_001723895.1 Crocodylus porosus
GAGCCTATAAGGATGCTGCGGGTTTTTCTTCCCAAGGTGGAGAACCTTGCATTTTTCAGTGTTAAACACCATCAGGTTCTCATCCGCCCGTTTGCTGCATGTCTGAATTTTAACTATGCAAGACATATTAATAGTTTTACTAAATGCAAATTAATGTTTTCCCTATGCTGGGTTCCATCTTTTGGAGAGCCAGAAAGTTTGTTAATAAAGGTAATAGGTAGTTCCAGTTTTACAGCACAGTTAAAACAGCCAGAAGTTAAGTGGCTAGAGAGACTGGATTTGAAAGATACTGAATTATAAAAAACACAGAACATTTAAGGGTTCTTTTGTTTAGGTTGTTTTTCATTCTACTGTTAGAGACTTTATGGGGTGCCAGGCATTATCAAAAAAGATACATAAAGTTTTCAGTTAATTTTTTTCATGCATATACGACAGCATAAACCAATGTCCTGTGTTTGAGTGCCTTTTATAAGTTCAAGAGAGGCTTTCAGATAATCTGACAATAGTAATTAAAAACAAAACAAAAGCAAAAACCCACAGTGCTACATTTGCTCCTGCTAAGACCATTAGCATTTTAAAAGTACTAGAGAGCAAGTAAAATACATTCAGCGACATGCAACAGTTTGGTATGTTTGTGTAGCTCCTCTGGAATATTGAAACAGAGCTGCTTATGACAGTGAGGCAGTGTGAATTCCAAGCTTTACAAGCGTCCCTAGTCCCCCTGGCTAGCTGTCCTTTCCCAGGACTGGTTCAGGATTTTGAAGCAAGTCTTAGAATTTTGTCAGGACAAGAGACTCTGTCAAATCCTAATATTTTACTTGGTATTTTACTCTAGTAGCAATACTGGAGCTCTGAGCATTGAACTCTGGTAACTTGCTCGGTAACCTGGCTAGACCAGAACAATTTCAGTTGCCATTAGGAGTACTCTGACATTTTTATGCAGGGATTTCATGGTCCCCCCCTAAAAAAAAAAAAGTCAGCCTGTTTGGTTGGAGAACTGGGAAGGGGGGGGTGAGGAATGCAGAGTTGTTATATTTTCTCTGGCCTTCCCTAGTTTTGATGGGTAATGGTCCTAGACAGCGAGGTCATTAATTAGGATAGGCATAGTGCTTGACTGGATAGGTTTATTTCTAGCTCACATACGCTTTAAATAGTACAGTCAAAGAAAGTAATGCATTAGTATTATATACTACTGACACAGAACTTAAATAGTATGTAGTACCAGAAGCTTCTGGTTTTAGGATGATTAGGATTTTCTTGGCCAAGTGACCATGGCAGGAAAAAACACAAACAACCGCCCCCACCCCCCTCCACACACACAGATGACCACATACAGCATTACAAAAAGGAGGTTATTTTATTTACTTATTTTTGTTTAAGGGAGAAACCTCCAGAAAACATTTTGAAACAAGAAGTTTACAAGGGATCAAATACTCAATTCCATTTTTGTTTAGTTGAGCATGGGAAGCACACCTTTGGGGTTCTGGCAGCTAGGTTTGAGAGGAGCAGAGAGTAAAGATTTAACAAGGAAAAATAAAAGCCAAATCACTGAATGAATAAAGATTCCAGAGATGCACTTTCGGACAAATTCATTGTAATGGATGTCTGATCTTCCCACCTACAATGCTTTTTTCTTCAGCAGAAAAGCTTAGGTTACCACTGAGAGAGGGGGAGAGTTGAGAGATTTGCCAGTGAATACATCTACATATTACAGCTAGTGTTGAATTCAGAGCAGAGCAGAGCAGAGCAGAAAGAGCCTAGAGACTATCCTCCCCCCAATGCATTTCAATAGGATGCCATCTTTGAAGCTTGATGGTTACTATTATCATTCAAACAGTATACTTAACATGACACCCTGATACCCATATAAAGAAACACCCTGCACTATTAAATGTACCTGCCGTCTCCTGAGGTTTCATTCATTTGAAAAGGACTGCCCTAGGCTCAGGGCTGAAAGCCTGCAATATGCAGACATTAGCCTGTCAGTCAAGTGACTGACAACCCTTTGGATTCTTGGAGCCTGCGGAACGGGGAAGGACTGGATTTCAGCAGAGGGGCTGGCCGGGTGCCTTCCTCCCCGAGCAGAGCCTAGGCCTAGCACAGGCAGCGCGGGGTCACTATTAGCCAAATAAAGGTATTCCCCTGCCTCCCTATGCACCAGCCAGCTGGCTGGGAATCTGGCAACAGGGACATGAGGCTCATGTAAGACAGCCTCCCTTGCTGCGAGAGGCAGAGATTTCAGACATCAGGGCTGGAAGGGACCTCACAAAATCATCAGATCCAGCATCCGGCCCACGGGGCAGGAAGTCAGCAGGGGTCCGATGAACCAGAGACTCAACCTCTTCCGCAGGATTTTCCACAGGTCTCCCCACAAGGTCCTGACCCAGTCGCACCCTCGCCGGGCCTTTTCTGCTCTGCCCTCCACGCGCATGGCAACAGCGCCATGCCAGGGCAGTGCAGGAGACCTGCCAAGCTGGGAGGGGACCCTACAAACCAGGGGGGAAAGACGGAAGGAGAATACATTACGTCGATGTTCCTGATGACGACACACTTCCCGTTGGCGTACAGAAAGCTGTTGCCTTTAGGATCCCCTCCGAGGATCTTGGAGACGCCCCGCTCCACCTGGGGGAGGCTGGCGAACACCTTTTCTGCGGAGATGCAAAGAGGGGTGGAAAGGGCGTCAGGCAGGGCCCAGGCTGACAGGCGCCCTCACTTGTTGCTGACCGCAGGCGCGGCGGGGGGAAGGGAAGGGAAGGGAGGCGCCGCAGGGGCTATGCCCCCTCCCCCCCCCCGCGCTCGCTGCGCACCTGCGGGCGCGGGAAGCAGGACCCCACTGGACTTCGCCCACCGCCCCCGCCCCGGAGCCACGCTCACTCACTGATCTCGTACGGCATCTTCGCCCACTTGTTAACGGCGGCGGCGACGGGACGCGCGGGCGGATCGGCCTCGCCCTGCTGCTGCAAGCGGCGCGGAGCTGAGCGGAGCAGGAAGCGCCGGCAAAGCACGCCGCCCGCCGCTGCCTTTGACCATATATAGTCAACTCTGCTCTGCCGAGCGCCGCCGGCAGCTGCGGTTGGCCGCCAGCCCCGCCCCGTGCCCGTCCCCGGAAATGCCGTCACTCCGCGCGACCCCGCCCCAAGAGAGCTGAGCGCAGCCCCGCCTCCATGTCTGCGCATGCGCGCGGCTCTCTCCCATCCCGCCGTGCTGCTACACACATGCGCATTGCGAAGGTGAAGCCGAGAGGAAGGGCGCGGCTGCCCTCACTCGCGTTGCCAGGTGCACGATGGTGATCGTGTTTCTGCGCAGAGTTCAACCTTCGATCGACAGTAGTATTCAAAATGTACCATAAGCAGGTAATGGATGCAGCATATGCAAAACCCAAGTCACTCTCAGGGAGTCTTTAACTGCCTTTTGGGGGTTTTGTTAAATTTTCATGTTCCCACCAAATCGGTTCCAAATCCGTGAGTCATTCAGGAACCACGTGTGGCCTTGCTACTGGCGAGCATCTTCCACCCCCACCACGGGCTTTAGATGCTTTCAAATCCTCTGGCAGGCATCCTACGTGCAGACCCAAACCTGGAGGCTTGGGGTTCGGATGCCCCCGAGTTTCACTTGCCCTCAGCCGTTAACTACAGGTGCAAGCTAGGGAGGAGTCTCCCATTTCCATAAAGTGGGCATAAAGCCAAGGTTAACTCTACATTACTTACATGGGTACTACCCAGTGCCAGCAGAGTGGTCTTCCCTGGGCACAATTAGGAAGCCATTGCGGTGATCACAGTATTTCCCCTAGGTAAGGATAGACTCCAGGGGTAGGCAACGTTTTTTGGCTGGAGTGCTGAAAATCCCCACAGATGCCTACCTTGCAAGGTGCTGGAGTGCTGGCATGCCAGAAAAACAGAATGAGGGCAAAGGGTACATAGCAGGATGCCTTGCTTGTCCCCCTTGCCCCCCACCCAAAGGCCCTGCCCCTACCCCTACTGCCCCTTGCCCCTGCCCCCCAGCCCAGGCTCTGTGGCTGTCAGCAGCTACCCAGAACCTGGGCCAGCTGCAAACATCTGCTGCCTCTCTGCCCCGGCCCTGGCTGTCTCCCCACCCCAGACCTGGCCCCGGGATCAGGAGAGGTAGCACATACTGGCAGTGCTCCCCGCTGTGCCACCTTCGCTACTTCTGCAAAGCCGCGTTGGAACCCGGTGGGGCAGGGCGCAGCGGGGGGTGCAGAAATCTGCCTGCTCCCACCTCCCCGCTGCCCTGCCACAGTTCCCCTGCAGGTGGAGGCAGCAGTGAGGGGCACAACCCTGTGCTGCTACCCACGCCATTCCCGTGCACACGGGAAGTGAGGCAGGGCAGCAGGGAGCAGGCAGCTTTCTCCGCCCCTGCTGTGCTCTGCCATGCTGGGTTCCAACGCGGCTTTGCAGAAGTGGCAAGGGCAGGACAGTGGGGAGCACTGTTGGTATGTGCTGCCTCCACGGAGCCCGAGGCTGGGGCTGTGACGCAGCCAGGGCTGGGGCCAGGGCGAAGAGGCAGCAGATGTTTGCAGCTGGCCCAGGCTCTGGATAGGTGCTGATAGCCATGGAGCCCAGGCTGCTTGCAGCAGGGCTTCCACGGGAGCAGCCTGGGCTCTGTGGCCATCAGCAGCTACCCAGAGCTGGGGCCGGCTGCAGCCCGGAGGCTACAAACAACTGCTGCCCTGTGGCCCGGCTCCGGCCCCCAGCTGTCTCCTGGCCCTGGGCTCTGGGAAGGCAGCAGGTGCCGGCATAGCTTCCACTGGGGCAGGGAGGTAGCAGCTGTTTGTAGCCTCCCAGCTGGAGCTGGCCCCGGCTCTGGGAAGCTGCTGATAGCCGCAGAATCCAGGTTGCTCCTAGCAGGGCTTGAGGTGTCCTAGCTGCCTGCTGGGAGCAGCCTGGGCTCCTTGCTGGCAGCAGCTACCAGAGCTGGTGCCGGCTGCAGCCGGGAGGCTGCAAACAGCTTCTGCCTCCCCAGCCCTAATACATGCTGAGGAAAATGGCCTCACGTGCCATGCTTGGCACGCATGCTAGGGGGTGCCGATCCCTAGCATAGACTATGCTTGATCTGACCCTTCCAGAGGCTGAGAAGCAATGCCATCAGCACTTTCTTATGGCTACTTGCCTCCAAATGAGGAAATGCTTTACCTTCGATGACCCAGTTCTCACTCACTGGCAGCTTACAGTGAACAATATAAAGTAAAGAAGACAAAGAATTATTTGCATACTTCTTTCCATATTTTTTCAGTGTACAATAGTTTTTTTAGCAAATACAATAATTTTGAGCTTCTGATACAATAATTTCATATTTAAGATTTGGCAACGCTGAACCTCACCTGGCACTGAGTTCTGTGGGAGCCAAGTGAGGGCTCCAGGTTTTGCCCTGGCCATGGGCGACTGGTGCCTCCTGAGTTAGGGGGGACACTTGCGCCCCCAGCGTCCAGTCAGTGAGTGGGGGGAATCGCACTGATGCAGAAGTGCCAGTGGCATGCTGCTGGCATTTTTGGGCTGGTGCAATCAACCATGGGGGAACCCTCCTCCCTGTTGGCGTGTTTGGCCGTGGGGGGATTGCGGGGATAGCTTCTTCTGTTGCCCCCATACCCTGGTTGGCACTCTCGGGGGGGCACTAGCACTCTTGCCTGTCCCCCTGCCCATTGCCTCAGTGAAGAAGGCTGCTGTGAGGGGGTGAACTGTGCACCCCCTACACGTCACTACTGGCCCTGGCCGCCCTTCCTTGCGGGGAGTAGCTTGGCCTGCCCCTGGGCTCGTGTCCTAGGGCAGCCGAGGTGCATCCCCAGCACTCTCAGCCTTAGGGCTGACTCCCAAGCTGTGCCTGCACGCCTGGGCTGGGGGCCTTTAGCTGTACACAGCTGTGCCTGCCCCCACATGGCTTGTTTCCCTCACATGAGGGGACGGGTCAAGCTGAGTCCACCCTGGCAACCGCGTGCTTGGGCCCCAGGGCAGCCCTGCTCCTGTTTTCCTGGCCTGATAGCAGGAGGCCCAGGAGAGTCACTGAGGAGTTTCCCTTACTCTGGGGAAAAGACAATAGTGATGCAAACAGGGGACAGAGGGAAGCGCTCACTTGAGACTCACAGCAGGTAGAGGCGAAGCAGGGACTGGTGTAGCAGCCCTAGGAAAGGATAGGTAATTTTGCTATTACGTTGTACAGCCTTATACTGGCATCACAGAGGCATCGTGTCTGCTTCTTAGAGATAGTCACATGGGAATCTGTGGGGAGGGGGCAGCCAGTCCCTTGGATCACTGTGATACACAGCCGGTTATAGGAAATCTGGGCCAGGAGAACACTAATCCTTTCTAAGCACCAGTCTGCCACATTTGCTGATCCGTCCCACGTGATGTTTGAGGACTGTTTAGGGTAGCATGTAGCATCCACACAAGAGAGAGGTGTGTGTGTGTGTGTGTGTGTGTGTGTGTGTGTGTTGGAGGGGTTGTTTTGTTTTGTTTCTTTCAAGTCAACAAATGGGAACATCTGGCCTGAGGGCGTTTAATTTTTCCTCACTGAAAAACATGTTTTTCAGCCAGGCTGCAACATGATTAATAAAAAATCAGTCCTTATGAGCACACAGTGGTTCAGTGTTCTTCTTCCCTTTTCCACTTGATAGAAAAAGCAAATTTCTAGCAAACATTTTTCAATATTAAAAAGCATGTACTTTTATTATTTGCATAGTGTAGTGTAAGTAATTGATGCTTCAAAGCTTAAAAAAACCAAAACCCTACATGCCCTAAGATGCTTAGAATGTGGTTTAGGTATGGGGATGACTAGAAAATAGCATTTTAGCATATAATGCCTGAATTATTTCTTAAAGCAGATATTTTGCCTCTCTTCTATCCTTTTTGTTATTATGAACTTACTGAAAATATGAACTGGTAAAGCCAACATGCATCTATCAAACAGTTCACTCCTTAACTGGGTTTACATAAGGAGGCAAATTCTGGTTTAAGGCAGAGTGACAATAGCAGAGTGGCAGTACTTTGTATTGAAATGCTGTCAAGGGATCTGTGAAAAGCTTAGAATCAAAATTTCAAGGGTGTTGTCCAACTAGGGGTGTATCCTTTTGGGATGCCTAATTTTTAGAGACAATGAGCATCTGCATCTTCCATTAGCCTCAGCTGAAGGTTTGAGTGGAAACAGGAAATTGTGTTTTCGCTCCAAAAGCTTTGGATGAATATGATTTGTTTTCATTTTGTTTCATTGTTTTATCTCAGTGTTTCAAGTCTTAAAAAAACCCCAAACCTCTAAAAAATTTCCATTTTGTCAAAATCTTTTTTCAGGGGAAATTTTCATTCAGCTCCAGTTATTGGTGATTTGCACTTCTGAGAATCAGATGCAAGTCTGGCATGCAAAAGTTAAGACGCTCAAAATTTATAATATTTTGAAAATATGAGCTTTGTCTCTTGCTGGTCTGTGGACACATTTAGTCATATCATAGGCTCCATCTTTGACAGTATTAAGAATTTTAATATTAC
>NW_017728948.1:24424187-24436317 GCF_001723895.1 Crocodylus porosus
ACCACAAGATCCCTCCTCAGCCTTCTTTTGCAGAGGCTGGAAAGGTCCAGGTCCCTCAGCCTTTCCTCATAAGGCCTTCCCTGCAGGTTTCTAACCATACGAGTGGCCCTCCTCTGGACCATCTCAAGATTGTCCACATCCTTTTTGAATTGTAGCGCCCAAAATTGAGTGGAGTACTCTAGCTGTGGCCTGACCAGTGCCACATAGAGGCAGAGCATCACCTCCCTGGACCTGTTTATGATGCACCTATGAATGGATGACAAAGTGAGGTTAGCTCTGCTAATTACTTTGTCACATTGATGATTCATTATTCATCTTGGAGTCGACAATGACTCCGAGATCTCTTTCTGCTGTTGTGCTGCTGAGAAGGTTATCCCCCCGCCTATAGGTGTGCTGGTGATTCTCTCTCCCTAGGTGCAGCACTTCATACTTATCCTTGTTGAACTGCATCCTATTGTTCTTTGCCCACTTCTCTAACCTGTCCAAGTCCAGCTGGATTCGGTTTCTTCCCATCAGACGTGTTTGCTTCGCCTCATAGGTTGGTGTCATCTGCAAATTTGGACAGAGTGTTTTCTACGCCCTCATCCAGGTCACTGATGAAGATATGGAACAGCACCAGTCCAAGGATCAAGCCTTGAGGGACCCCATCTTTCAAGGTCAATACCTACCCATCCACCACCACTCTCTGGGTACGACCCATAAGCCAATTTGCCACCTATGTAACTGTGTAATCGTCTATGGCGCAGCCATTCAATTTGCTTATAAGAATAGGATGGGATACCGTGTTGAAGGCCTTCTTAAAGTCCACGTAGATTACATCAATATTGATACCATCTTCAGAAGGAGACAGTTCTACAAACACATATTATAAATAGAATAATAGAAAAAGCTGGAAGGGGCCTCTGTAGGACATTTAGTCCAAACCCCTGCTTGAAACAGGATCATCCCTATCCCCCACAAGTCCTCATCTAAGCTGTTCCTAAAACAACATAATCAGTCCAGTCATACAACTACAAGGCATTTTGCCCAAAGACACCAAAAACACCCTAACCTGCCACAGATAAAACAGGGGGATGAGAGTAGTTAATGTCCTGTTGCTACACTTGAGAGATCCAAATAAGATGGACATGTCTCTCATTGCAGAAGAAGGCAAAAGCCCCAACAGTCTATACCATTCTGATCTTGGGGTAAAATTCCTGATCCCAAATGTGGCAAGTGGTCTGGCCCTGCGTGGAGGGACAAGAACCTCTAGCCAGGAGTCTTGAGATCTTAGTCCCACCAGGAGCATTAGCACACCCCAGTCAAAATCCCCAGCCTTGACTGCAGCCAATACCCAACGCTTCTGACAAGGACAAAAAAAAAAGCCCCCCTCCCCCTAACCCACCCTAGAAATTAGCAAGAAGGGGCAGAAAAATTCCTTCCTGGCTCCATATGGCAATGAGCAGAGCTCCGAAGCATCAGAAAAAACAAACACCCTCCACTCTGCTCTGCCACCTGGGGACAGCAAGCATAACTCCACATATCATCACACCCTCTTAATGGGAGAACGAGAACTAGTCTTTTTGTATTTGTCATAGTGTGCAGTCCCTAGGGATGGCCGTGATGACCCTGGGGCTCTGTGACTGCCAGCTCTACTCCAAGGGCACCTTCTAATCTCACCTGCCCTGTCTTATTGGAAAAGTAATATGTAGGGAGGCTGCTCACAAGTTTCTCTGCAGCGATGGTCTGTGGAGACCTGGACCCTACTGATCCATGGGCCCTTTGCCAGGATATCCAGGGGTCAACCCCCCCCTCCCCCCCCCGACCTGCACTGCTCCCTTGCAGCGTGGAGAACACCCAAATATGCAATATGTGGCACCGCAGACATGTCTGCGGTGTCATATATTGCACAGCTGTGCTCGTCTGGATGCAGCCTTTGTGTCTGCTTCCTGTAAAAGAAGCTGCTAGTCTAACAAAACTGAAGCAAGACACTTAAAATAAAAAGGGATTTATTAATATTACTATACAATGGAGTTGGCTTACAATGCCTGCTAATAGCTGCTGTTATAACAAATTTCTAGAGTGGCTGATGCCATCATAGATAAGTGTTTTAGATGAGAGGTGGTCAACCTGTGGCATACATGCCACAAGTGGCATAGGCAGTCTGTTTGGAGTATGCAGCAGACTGGGGAAGGCATGGGTGGCAAAGTGCCAGGTAGGGAAGGGAGTAGAAAGCAAAGTAGTAGATTTGGCAGAGGGAGGGGATTGGAGTGGGACTCTTGTGGGGAGGACAGGGCTCATTTGTTGCATAGTTGCCAGAAATCTTGGCCATTACTGTTTTAGACAGTGATAAAACATTAATAAAAATAACCTGGCCTTTTGCCGCCCTCCCCGCAATATCTTGCATTGTACATTGAAAAACTTCGCTTTTCATTTTGAAAGACATCTAAGGGTAATGCTAGAAAAATTGGATCTGGTTTTAAAGAAATAACAATATAATGATTTTTTTTGCATATTGATAATATCAGAAGCTATAACATTTAATATCTTATTGATTGACTTCATATAAATTAAACAGGAAGTTTAACAACATAAAACTCTTTTTGATAAAGGGGAGAATCCTAGATCTACTGAAGTCAATGACAAAACTCCCATTGGCTTCAACGGGAACAGAATTTCACCCAGATTCTTCACCTTTCTGAAACTGCTAGCAGGAGTCTGCTGGTGCAAAGCGGACATAAATGTGACAGCACCATGAGCTGAGATACCCAGTTCATTGACTGCAAGGGTTTGGAAGGGACCTCACAAGATCATTGGGTCCATCCCCCAAATGCTTGTTTAGGAGGCGTAGAATCATTGGGGCAGTGCCTACACCACTCTCTTCCCATCCCTGGCTCAGTTAGCTTGACTACTTAAAAAGATGTAGTTCTGCAGTCCTCATTTCTCCTTTATCCCTGGCATAGGTGGCAGAAAACCAGGCCTAATGGGGCTTAGCCTCCCTCCTCCTGACAAATGCAGGCAGCCTGGGCGTGGGCTCCAGGTGGCTGCAGCGGGAGGAGTGGGGGGCTTTTCCAGGAGCACGGGCAAGGCGGCTCCTGCTGCTATCCACATCCCCAGGGCAGGCACAGGGGATATGTGCCCCCTGATCTGTACTGTGCATGGGACAGAAGCAGGCTGCTGCTGCAGGCTGTGCTCTGCACCCAGCTGCTAGTAGACCTGCAGCCACATGATGCCACATGCCTCCCACAGCCGGGCAGGTGGCACAGTCAGCACACACGAGACACATGGCACTGAGCCACTCTCGGGGCACTGGCAGCAGAGTACAGACCCCAGCCCACAGTGGCAGCCCACTTCTGCCCCACACACAGATCAGGGAGGCACATGCCCCCTGTGCCTGTCCTGGTGTTGGGTGGGGAGGCATGCAGTGGTGGGAGCTCCCCTGTGCCCCTGCACAAGCTGCCTGGGTTCCAAGCGTCTCACAACCTGCCCCAGCTCTGGGACCTCATTCAACCCAGCCCTGCTCCTCCACACCCCTTCCCCACGACAGACTTACTTGCTGGGGGGCGGTGCATGTGTGCTGGTGTGTGCACGCGCACTCAGCCCCCACAAATAAGATTCTCTTTCTCCATCTATGATCCCTGGATGCTGAGATCACTTCAGAGGGTCATAAATTGACAGTGTAAAGTAGCATAACTTTGAAACTTTTAGTGTTTGGACCTAGTCTCAACCTACATACGCAGTTTTAATCTGCTGTGCTCTAAACCAAGATGTACAGAATTCTAGTGTAGCTTCTGAATAATTTTGTTTCTAAGTGATGCCTCATTCTCTACATATTTGATTCAATATGCTCAACTTTAGGTTGTGCTATTAGTAATGACTAATTAAAATTGCTCATGTTGATGGGTATTCAATTATTTGTACCCTCTAAAGAGAAAGATTTCGGTGTCTTTGAAAGCAACATAAAGAAAACTTCAGTAAGACTTAGTTGTATTACGAAAAGGAAACAGCAGGGAAAATAAAGCAAGTAACCCAATGGTATCAATTGAGACTAACTAGGTTTTCACCAGGAGCATTGAATGAGTTTTGTACCATCAAAAGATTAAAAAAAAAATTAGAGACTGAGGTGGGGAGAGAACAGTTAAGTACATGAATAGATCAAAATCTGCAGGAACGTATGACAAGAGTAAAAAGCTAAATTCTGGAGCATGTACGTTGTAAGTGGCCCATGGGGTACCAATTAGATGCTGTCTTTTTTTTTTTTAACTTTTTCCCATAATTCAAAAATAACAAGAAAGCCATTGAAGATAAAAAGCAATTGATTTGAGAATAAGAAGAGTTACATAATTAACCCATGAAATTAGCCACAGGCTAATACCAAGTCAAATGGCTTAGATTCAGCAGTTACACAGTTTACAGATAACACAGAAACAAAAGAATAGTGCTGCCATTGAACTAAATAAAGTAACAAAATCTGTCAGTTCACATAATTGAGGGTATAAACTAAATGTCATTTGGGTTGAAAAGAAATTTTTTTCATGAAAAAGTGATTCATAAGCAGACTGACAAGTTTTTTGTCTGCCTCAAGATTTTGGCCAGTACCTAAATTGATATAAAATGTACTCTGGAATTAATCTATTCTGCTTTATTTAAAATAATAGATGCAGACTTATAAGAAAACATTTAATAATAATCCAAAAGGGTTATGTATATTTACTCCAGTATATTTTGGAACTGTACAAACCAAATTACATAGAATAATTTACAGTTCCCAGCAATATAAGCGTTACGGTTCCTCTATTTTTACCTGCCAACTAACATGAAAAGGATTTTGTCACATTTTGAGTACATGGCATGATTTCCATCTGATGTGATACCTTATCTACTGGTTATCAATTCTGTTATGCTGTAGATTTTTCAGCTGTAGCACAATTTTTATGTTTACTAAAAAGTACAGGGGGTGTTCACGTTACTTGTAAAAACAAAACAAAACAAAACAAATGTCTAGCTTTCAAATACCTATAGAATTCTGTTCTCCCCAGGGGCATATCAGTTATAATAAGGTAAAGTGGGCATGTCTGCATCTGCATGTTAAAGTGAAGCAATAAACTAGAGCACATATTATGCCAGAGTTTATTGCTCCATGGCGCACGTGTAAACGCAGCGCCCGGGAGCAATGAACTCTGGCATGATATGCACTGGAGTTTATTGCTTTGCATTAATATGCACATGTAAATGTGCCCACTTTATTTTATTATGATTGATATACCCCCGGTGAGACCCAATCCAACATGTTGCTGAGAGGCTGGCTGGGGCATGAGGGTGCTCTAGTGTGGGGCTAGCCAGCTGGGTCAGTGTCTACGCATGTGTTGCTGTGCATGAAAAAAAAACTCCACAGCAGGACACTACTTGTATTTACAAGAACTAGCCTGTTGCAGAGTTTACTAGTTGTCTGCAGCCTAATAGGCCCACACGTGTAGACACTGAGACACTTCCTGCAAAGCTAATCAGACAACTGCAGCCAACATCTTATATAGATGTACCCAAGCAAAAACAAGTAAACAAACAAACAAAAAACTACACTCTATATTGGAGACAAGTTAAAAAAAATATGAGATTGCTTAACAATATTAGCTTTTAACTATTTCCAGAGAGAAGTTGGAATACAGAACCAAATGCACACATTAATAAAGCATGCTGGTTTCCAGCTATCAGTAGTATACCTGTGAGAGTTCTAGGGTGGTAGCCAGTATCCTTTATAGTAGCTTATTTGCTAATTTGATACCATACTTATGATACAGGCTTGATATCTGCATTTTATTTTGAATCTTAGTCCTCTCTGCTGCATGCTTATTTTGCTACTATTACTCTACTGCTTGTTCTTTGACATGTGTCATATTTTGTAGTGGTAGACACAGCATCTGCTCCCAGCCGCACACCACTGATGCCATCCATCAGAGCCAAAATAATTGGACTACCATGTGATAGGGTTCCCACTGCTTGACATAGCTCTTCTGAAAACAATAGCTCTCTATAGCACTTTCTGACTTTTGCTACTGGAGTCCAGGCCTAAAGTTGTGAAACTTGAGAGTATAGAAGTATACAGTGAAGTCTATTTAGGCACCTAAAATAAGTAGGCTGATTTCCAGAACTGGTAAGCATTGAGTTCAGTAGGAGTTGAGAGTGAATAATCAACCTATTAGTTGAGGCACCTAGGCTACTTGCAGATGTTAAAAAAACACCCAAACAGTCAAAACAGGCACTTTATTTTAAACTTGGTGTGTTTCTGTGCTGAGCCTCAAGCATGCCTAAAAGAGGCAGTGCTTTAGTTGGACCTAGCTTGCCCAACGTCTTTATATCAGGCATTTTAGTGGGGCTTTTTTGGCACTTTTATCTAATAGCTGATTGAATCAGCTTTAGCTAAAGGCACCAAAAAGCCCTGCTGAAGTGATCTATATATACCTACCCTCCTAGTGATCTATACACGTGCTGCAGAGCTGGGTCGAAGAAATGTGCTGCTTCTGGTAAAGCACTTTTTTTTTTAAACATCTGCAAGCAGCCATGAGTACTTCTAATGAGGTGCCATCTTTCAAAATGGTGGCCTTCTGTTTTGTAATAGTATTAATTTAGATATTATTAAGAGAGAGGGAGTTAAGGCAAATTAAGAGTATAGAAATACTCATAGAAAAGAATATTCTGATCCATAACATAAAAACACTAATTTTGTACTGAAGCTTAGATAACTTCCCAAATACCAGAAAATACAATGCTCCGATTAAAGATTAACACTTTATAAGAACTATATTTTGTTTTTGAAGAAGGCAAGATAGATTTGCACCTTATAGACTAAGTTAAAAATGCCTACCATAAGCTTTTGTAACCAGCAGGCTTACTTCATCAGATGTTGATTAGCATCTGATGGAGTAAGTCCTCTGTTTACTAAAGCTTATGCTAGGCATAACTGATTTAGTCTATAACAGTGAATCGCAGTCCTTCAGACTCAAGACACCACTTTTTTAGAATGTAGTGGTACCCCATTTAAAGACATATATTTCTGACAGTGCTTACCTCCTTGTACCCCATGGCACTTAATAGGATTTCTCTAAGGGGTAGCAGGGTGAGCTGGGCACCCCGGATACCTTGAGGGTGGGGGTGATGCATAGGGCTCCATGCTGGCAAAGGCTGCTCAGCAGGACAGATTGGAGAGCTTGGGGGTAGGTCATTAGACCCCTGAAGAAGCAGGAAATGGGAGGGGCTGACAGAGGCTGCTGCATGGAGGGGCTGGTGCCAGGTGAAGTCAGCAGGGACAGAACCTTGCCATGTCCTGCTCTTTCCGCTGTCTGCCCCTTCCATTCCTCTGTCTCTACCCAGTTGCGTACCATGGGTCTCCGACACCTGGGAGCCAATGCCTGCATTTGTGCTCCCCGGAGAAGATCCAAGCAGGGTGTGGAGCCCCCTCTCCTGCTCCATGGCACTTCCACGGGGAAATTGACATCATGGCACACCGGATGCCGGTGGAGGGGTGGCGGACAGAATTTCTGGTCATAACAGGTAAATAAACGTACAACCCACCAGGCGAGTGGGTGGGTCACACACCAAACGTGGGAGGCACCATGGCCTCTCAGTCCAGCTGTCACACCCCCACCAGCGCCTGGGGGCCATGCCCCCCCCCATTGGTATGCCACTGCCTCTACTTGAGGGAGTGAGCAGGACTTCTGTTGCTGTGGTTGCTCTTCCAGGAACTTGAATGGCAGTGACTGGAACCACCAGTCTTCACTGGCCTTCCCACGAGAACTCAGAGCATGAGAGGACTGAGAGAGAATATGTTGGGCTGAAAAACCATGTCCATCTGCTACCTGCTCACACCACTTGGAGCAGAGGGGATTCCAGATGTCAGGGATTGTCCATTTCAGCTCAATTCATTCCCCTGCTCCTCCTGTGCTTCAGGTGGTGGGAGGGTCTTTAAGGAATGATGCTGGGACATTGAGCTGGCTCAGGGTGCCCAACATGTAAAGGAGGCAGTGCTTACCCTCTCTCACAGACCAAGTGTTGCAGAACTCTTCTAAGGAGGTCATGGCATCCTGCTTGAGAATAACTGATCTATAAAGTGCAAATCTGTCCTTCATTCTGCCTGACTTGGAATCATAGAAAGCTAGGGATGACCTCAGGAGATCATCTAGTCCAACCCCCTGCTCAAAGCAGGACCATCCCCAACTAGATCATCCCAGTCAAAGCTTTGTCTAGCCAGGTTTTGAAAACCTCCAAGGATGGAGCTTCCACAACTTCTCTGGGTAACCTGTTCCAGTGTTTTACTACCCTCTTAGTGAGAAAATTCTTCCTAATATCTAACCTAAACTTCCTTTGCTGCAACTTGAGACTCTTGCTCTTTGTTCTGTCATCCGCCACCACTGAGAACAATCTAGCTCCATCCTCTTTCAAACTCTGCTTCAGGTAGTTGAAGTGCCTTCTCAGTCTTCTTTTCTCCAGACTACATAACTCCAGTTCCCTCAGTTTTTCCTTGTAAGTCATGTGCCCGAGCCCCCTCACCATTTTTGTCACCCTCCACTGGACTCTCTCCAATTTGTCCACAACCTTTCTGAAGAGAGGGTCCAAAACTGAACACAGTACTCCATATGTGGCCTTACCAGTGCTGAACAGAGAGGAATAATCACTTCCCTTGACCTACTGACAGCACACCTACCAATGCAGCCTAGTACACCATTAGCCTTCTTGGCAACAAGGGCACACTGCTGGCTCATATTTAGCTTATTGTCCGCTGTAACCTCTAGGTCTTTTTCTGCAGAGCCGCTGTCCACCCAGTCAGCCCCCAGCCTATACTGGTACATGGAATTGTTCTGTCTTAAGTGCAGGACTTTGAACTTGTCCTTGTTGAAATTCATAAGATTCCTTTTGGCCCAATCTTCTAATTTGTCCAAGTCACTGAATCCTTGCTCTGCCCTCCAGCATATCTGCTATTCCCCCCCAAGTTTGGGCTCATTTGCAACCTTGCTGAGGGTGCACTCTATGCTATCGTCCAGGTCGTTGACTTCAGACTATCACAGCTAACTAACTCTTTTTGGTGATGATGAATACATCCTCCTTACTTACATAAATTAGACAAATAAAGCAGGCAATGACTGACACACAAACTCCTGACCGGCAAGATACTGACAGAGGAAAATGACAACAGTAAATATTGCAGATTAAAACTAGTATAATAGAATATTGCATTTTACTATAGATAATTTTTAGATCAGTCATAAGGCCACCATGATCCCCAGAAACCTTCAGTGAGAGCTCTGAATGAAAAAGAGCTGTGGAGTATCTGCATTCTGTGAATCAGCAAAACATAGGCTTGTGACTCAGTTCAGAAAAGGAAACTCAAATTATGCAGTGTTTAAGAGGAAATTATTGCAGTATCTAGGATTGTATCAGTTTTCCATGTAGTAAGGATTTGATTCTGAATTACTTATGTGGCTTTCAGAGACCATTTTTTTCATGATTGTCAAAGTCCAAGAATTAAATGGAGTCTGCTAAAAAGACCACACTCAAAAACAAGGCAAACCTTAAGCAGGAAGCTCCTTCAATAAGAACAATTATTTCTATTTATAAATTGTTTCCTAACAATTGTATCTTGGGAGCTTTCCCTTAATAAATGTCTTGTACTAGAGGTGTGGTGACAGAGTGCTGAAAGTATTTTCATGGGCTAGGTACAGACGGTCAAAAAGCCCGAGGCTGAATCGATAGTCTTTGCAGGTTAGTCTAAAGTGCAGAGATTGCACTGAAATTGAAGTGAACAGACATTTGCCTGGCTCTCTGGCTGTGTGTTCACTTCCTCTTCCTGATGCCTCAGAGGTTTCTGGGATTTGCAGTCCAGTCTTACAACAGCAGGACTCTGTAGGGTTGCTTATCACTTTCTTTTCCTGCTTCTGGGATTTGTAGTCCACAGTTGCAGCCAGCAGTAAGTTTGAGTGGGGGAAGAGGTGTTTAACCCCACTCCCTGCCCCCAGACCCCAGTTAGAGTTTGCCTCAGGGGTCAGTCCCTCTCTTCTGTAGACTGGACTGCATTGCCAGCCAGGTTTGCTCCTCCCGCTTGTCAGCCAGCCCTTACTGTTCCAGCTTGGTAGCTCTCTCTCTGGAGCAGACAGCCCAACCCAGTGCAGCATGGCCTAGGGCTGAAAAATGCTGGGATGCTGGAGGACTCTGATTTAACTTGAACTAGGAAAGGGGTCTGTGACAGAAGTTTCATAAACTGGTTTGACCCAAATCAGTTAAGTCTGATACTACATTCAACCAGGTTTATCTTAAACCAATTTCAGCCATTTTGAAACTGATTTATGTGCACTGAGATGTTCTGTTACAGGTTTAAAACAGTTTCTGATCACTTAAACTGATGTATGTGCAACTTCTTAGCTTTACACCTTTGGCATGAGTTTATTTTCAAATCCTGATCTGGATTGTGCCAAAGGTTTCCTGATCATTTGGACTGGAGGGTCAGGAGTGTTGCTAAGAACATGACACCTTTGCTTGCTGCAGGTTTTAGAAACTGGTGTGCCTTAATTAGGTTTGGATGAACTTTTGACTTAATCTCTCCAACTGCCATATTTCCATCCCAGCTTGAATCCAAAACTTTCTGCAGTCAGTGGGAGTCTTTCCATTGACTTCGGTGAGCTTTGGATCAGCCCTACAGAGTTGCAAGTGTATTAGTTGCTTCACAGGCAAAGAAGTTAAGCTCCCTACTTCATACAGTTTATAATAACTAGATAGAGATGTAGAGAGAAATGATAAAAATGAGGAACTGAGTGTTGAAATGTAGTGTTTGTTAATTCTGTGTTACTTGGTTAATTCTGTAATAAGAACTGACCTTAGACTTTTTCAATATTTGTGTTGTTAGCACATCATAGTGGAAAAACTCTAAATTAAAAACATTATAAAAATAACTAAATTAACAGTCCAAACCCTACTTGGAGTTTCTGTAACAATCTTAGTTCCTTAGCATCACAGATCTTCAAGAGCAAGCACAAGTCCTGCTGAGTCTTGTAGCCCATTGGGCTAGTATTTTCTAAAGCACACCAATATATATAGCCAATAATGTGCAAAGGAATGATGTGACTAGTATCACATTTGGTTCCCTTTGACCTCCCAGCCAAATGACAGTAATAGCTGGGTCCACTGGGGAAGTTCTTTGGTACAAGTCCTGAGCAAAACTTGAACTCACACCTCTGGAGCTATAATGAGAAGCTTTAATTTCTCTGTCACTACAGGTCCTTTTGTCAAAGGATCTTCTGAGTGTTATGTGAGGCATCATGGGTGTATAGGAGATAAATCAGCCATTGTTTTAAACAACTTTTGACATAGCAATGGGGAAAGAGAGAAAACGGGGCTTCCAGAATCATTTATAGCACAAGATGATATGTCCGAGTTTAAAAAATTAAAGGCATATGCCAGTATTAGCATTGATTAGCTGCTGATTATTTTTGACAGGATGCTAGTAAAATGTTAACGTTTAATGGAAAGCAATACCATTTGAGTTACTTTTCTGAAATAGAGCACAATTATGTTACTGAAGGCTTTGGGAGATCTCTTAATGAAGGTGGATTTATCAGGATTCATGGCTTGCCACTAGAGAATAGATACAACAGCTTTCACTGGCATGCATAGCAGCGTGTTACACAGGTTTGTATGTTAGATGACATCTCACTGAAAAAGAAAAAATCCAGAAATAATTGTGTGTATGGCACAAAACCTTGGCTAGAGATGGCTGTTTTGACTTTTGTTTCTGCAAAACAAAAAGAAAAGTTTTTGTTTTTAAGAAAAGGCTTAGAAAAGTTTATTAAGGAGGCCATCCTTGATGGACTGGCCCAGGCTAACATCCTAAGGGATAGCCAGCACGGGGTTGTTGCGGGTACGACCAGGTGACCTATCACCTGGATGAGGGAGAAGAGATTGATGTCATATATCTTGACTTCAAAAAAGCTTTTGATCTGGTACCCCATGAGCATCTCTTGGCCATACTGGCCAGTTGTGGCCTTGGCTCCACCATGATTCGCTGGCTGGGAAATTGGCTCCGTGGTTGGACCCAGAGGGTTGTAATTGATGGCAGTCACTCATCGTGGTGCCCTGTGACCAGTGGGGTCCCTCAAGGCTCTGTCCT
>NW_017728948.1:24437026-24454691 GCF_001723895.1 Crocodylus porosus
CAGCTAACTTCCTGCCCTTTGGGCAGGGGGCTGGACTCGATGATCTCCCGAGGTCCCTTCCAGCCCTGATGTCTATGAAATCTATGAATACAGAATTGCCACACACTAAAAGAGAACTGCTGTCATAGTGATTATTTTACCTGAAGATTTGTAAAATAAATAACCAAACAACAAAAAACAGCAATTTAACTCAAAGTTTCTCTGAACTGGCCTGATGATTTTTGAGAATGAATTTCTAAGAGTTAGATCAGCCACATGAAATATGCCTACTAGTAAGTGTTTAGTCTGCTAATGCCTTCCCATCCGTGTGACTCTGAAATGTCCTGTTCAATAATGTTGTCAAATGAATGCTCATCAGATAATCATTTTTCTAAGGATGGAATTCCTGCCTGTTCAGGGAGGTATGCCAGGGCCTATGTATCTCTTAATTCCTGGTTTGAGAATTTAAGGGTGGAAACAGATGTCACCTGACATCTCATTTGTGCTGCATAAAAATGTTTATGGTGGCACAAATTGTGAGCAGATAGATGTCAGTACCCTTTGTCAGACCACATCAAAGGCAAACCAGTGGTGCAACAAAAGGTAGTAATAGAATCTGCTGCTTTATTGCTGCAAACATTGACTACCTCTGTGGTGGAAGAGTACAATCAGCCAGAGTGACTTGCACACTCCAACCATGCCCAGCGGGTGTGCTGGGGGCTTGAGGGTTCCTCGACCTAGGGCAAGAAACAGACATTACAGACATCCCTCAAGCCCCCAGAACACTTGTTGACTTGCCCCGCTTAGAGAGACACCCCAGGAAATCTTGGGGTGCCTCTTTATAAGCAGGGATGTTGCGGTCCCCTGCTCAGCCAGACCCTTCCCCCATGATTACGGGGAACAGATCTGGCTGCACAGGAAACAGTTTTCCCCTACCCAGCCAGATTCATCCCTTGTGATTATAGGGAATGGGTCTGGCTGGGCAGTGAAGAACTTTCCTCTACCGAGCCAGACTTGTCCCTTCTGATTCCCTTTCCAGCTTAGCTCCATTAAAGCTTTTTCCCACCCAGGCAAATCTGTTCCCCAGCAATTGCAGAGCAGCAGGTCTGAATGAGTGAGGAAAGAGGAAAAAATCACATTGTCCGTTGTCCTGTGCCATCAAGAGCAGCACAGCTGATCCCCTTCAGTCTGTGATGTCTATTTCTTGCCTAAGTGGTACATAGGTCCTGTGCTGTAGCTGATACAAAAGTGAATTTCACCTTATGTAGCCAGCATTTCTCAAAATATTCAGTAGTAATTTGGTGAAACAGCAAGCCTTCAAGATTCAGGTAAACCTATGTTTCATATCTGGTGATGATAAACAATTACATTAGGTACACCTATTCCAGGAAGATAGCTTAGTTCAGTGACTATAGGAGGAGACAGGGAGTCATGAGATCTATTCATGTCAAAATACACACCGTGTAATAGAGATACATAGCCACTTCTTGTAAAGATAAAAGGCTTTACTTAAATGCAAAGAATTATAGTGTGAAGTAAGCTGTCAAGAAAAATTGTCATGCATAAGAGATCACAGGCATCCTGTGAAAGACAAACACATGATATGTCACTGAGGGGCCTGTATTGACCTGATTTAGCTGTAGCTGGAATAACATTGCTTTAACAGCCTTGATAAAGACTGCAAGTGGTGTGCCTGAGTTCACTATAGTACATGGGTGGCTAGAAGGGTTCTGTGTAGGGAAGTATAGATTATCTACACAGGCTGGTACTTCATTGTTTTTAGCCTAGGAAGCCTAAAAAATAGGGTTATTTATACTACCTGTTCTAATATATACTACCTGTACACTGTTATAAATGTATAATGGCTTCTGTCAACTCTGAATTGCCAGAATCATAGTCAGGGGTTTCCCCATCTGCGTTGGGGAGAAGGTTTGCATAAGAAACTACTGGACAATTCTCCTTGGCAGCGGGGACAATTTTCCCAGGGATGGGCATGACAATTTTACAGAAGAGGGTTCTGCCATAGCAAAGTAGCTTTCTTTACAAATTTTACATTTTCAAAAGTAATTTCTTTCCTTTCCAATTTCACATCTTCACATGTCAACACCAAACGTATTCATGTACTTACTCAAATGTAAACCTCGTGTTTATAAAATAACTTGTCAGTGTTAATGGAGAAAGTCCAAAAAAACACTTATATTTTCATGTGCTTTTGTTTCTTCGTAGTCTCATCCTTAGTAAGTTTATGTCCTAGGGCCTTTTAAAAATGAAAAATTTTCCTCATTTACTAAACTGAAAAGAAAGAAGAATGGACATCCCATTTTTCTAAGAATGTCAATTTATTTATATAAAATGTACAACTGTCTTTTTCATTGGTTGAATCTAGACAGCTCTAGGATGATATAGCAGCCATACTGACTTCAACAGATGGAGTTTTATTTTTTGGCTGAAATAATATCTTTACGTTACACCTCAACGAATAATGCTCTTGTATCACTGCCTCCTCACTATCACCCAGGAAACAGCGTAAAGAATTCTAGCAGATTTTAGAAATAAAATTACAGAACACAATTTACAAATAGGCTGAATTTTGCAATAGGTCTGTATCGTATCAGCATAGTTCAGCACATGACAATTGTGTGTTACTTTATATATATATCTCTTTAATGAATATGGAGCATGATATTAGATGAAGATTCTTAAGCTGAATGTGTTTGGGTTTAGAAATGAAATGTCTTGGAGTGATTGACAAATTAGGATCTGAGGTTTGGGAGAAGTCCTTTAAAAAAGACTCTGATCATGTCCATACGGCTTTTCTTATCCCTGGATCTGAGGAAATAAGCTCTACCAAAGCACACTGGAGCCTTACAATTTGGCCATGTATAAAGCTCTGGAGGACCTTGAGCAGCTCTGAGAGTCCCTGCTGGCTAGTCTCAGACTCAGTGTCAAGGTTGAGAAGAAGCACTATAGGCATAGCCTATGAATTGTGCCAAAGTGTATATGATTATTTTTAAAGGTCAACTCTATTCTCTACATTTCTCTATTCAGGGACACTTTCCAAAACTGAGATGAACATTTCCCTTATGGAATGCAAAATTTTGGATATCTCTGTGTTGGCTATCCGTCACCTCAAGCTCAGTATAACTAAAACAAAGCTCTTAATCTTTACCTCCTAATCCTTTCTCCATCTTCCTTTCTTGATCACTGTGAACAATACCACCATGTTACTTGTTATTCAGGTAGGTCTGGTAATATGAGCATTGTCATCAACTAGAACCTCCAATATCTAGGCCACATTGAAGTCTTAGAGAGTCTTTCTGCATCATGCCCCCTAAGTGGTGGGGGGGGTGGGGTTATTCATTTTTTAGATTTATACCCCACCCCATCCAAAAAAAGGCTCAGGTCAGCTTACATAAACAAACAACCTACCAGTCAGATTCCCCAAGAAACAGCCCAAAACTTGATAATTCCAACTCCTGACTTCCCCCAACAGTTGTTTCCCTGCCTAAATCTCTACACAAGTAAACCCTCTGGCTAATTCCAACCATGCTTGCAACAGCCACTTACACCCATCTATAAGAAACCTCTACCTACTTCTTCCACTCCCTGTCCAACCTCTCCTACACTTCTGCGTCACCCCCATGGGAAATCCTTCCCCCTTCCTCAATGTCTTTTCCAAGCTTCTTCTGCAGAGGGGCTGTGACTGTCATCTCCCCTCCCCCTTGCTGACAAAAACACACCTAATTCCTCCCCTTTCCCAACAAAATACAATAAATTAAAAAAAAAAACTAACAAAAATGGAAAAAATAAAGAACAACTCTCTGTACCCACCAAGTCACTGTAATAGGGGAGCACCAAAGAGTGTCTTTAAGTGTGTCACCCTTTGGTAGTACCCCAGGGCAGCACCCACCCAGGAAGGCCTATCAGCTTTGTAGGGCCTTTAAGCTGGCCAGGTCTTTCTCCCTCCATTTGGATGGCCAAGATAATGCCTGAGCCAGGCCCCAGACCTCCTCAGGGTGGAGAAGTGGGGAGGGAATGGTGAAGCAGTTCTTCTAAAATATTTATTCATGCTGTTGTCATCTCATCTCTTGTCTACTGCAACCTTTTTCCTTTGGCTGTGAAAAATACATATTGTTCCTATGATATCCATTTATAATGCTAGTGCAAAGATAATTTTCTATCCTGTTGCTTTGATCGTTATAATCTCTCCTATTTTTCTGTCTACTGGATCCTCCCCTATTCTATCAGAGCAAATGTAAGCTGGCACCTTCACTTTCAAAACCCATCATACTTCAGCTCTCCTTTCTTCAATCTGGCATGCATTACTGAGAGGTTGATTGCCACTTCCCATCAGTCCTTTGCTACAATTTCAATTTGACACAACTTGCTACAAAAGGACCCCCACTTCATGTTTGGAAGAGGATCCCTGTAAACATCCAAAAGCCACCTTATTATCTTCTTTCAGATTGCTCCTTAAATCTCCCCTTTGCCAGGATACTTACAGAAAACTTGGCCACTGTTAGGCTGTTTTGAGACCACTGTCTGTCATGCTAGTCACTGCTGTCCCTCGGTATTCCCATCTGTCTATATCTATCTGTTTTTCTTTGTTTTATATTATTCATTCTCCATGACAAGGACTACCATTTTTATTCTGAGCTTGTACCACACATAGCATAAATGGGTCCTTGTTGACTACTAGGACTGATGTACTATGGTAACATAGAACAGTAAATAATAACATGGCAGGAATTATCATCATCCTTTGTTACCATATGAGGCAGCAAGTAACTGGCTTATCCAGCATCAGACAAGTGAGTCTGCAATCAAACTGGGTTCTGAACCTAGGTCTACACAGCATTAGACTAGAATCTAAATCTAAGACTATTCTTCCTCCTCTCTGACTGATCCAGCATTTCCCCTACCAGGAAAAATGACTTCCAGTTTTTTACTTGATATGTAGTAGATGTGAGTTTGTAAAAATAAGCAAATCTAGTAAGGACAATATGTGGCAAGTGAGTGAGTATATCTTATGAGCCAAATGTCACATTCACTGGAATGTGACTGTAGTGGTGGCACAGTAGCAATCCTGTCTGCTAGGCAAGCATTTGTTTAAGAGTCATTTGTCCTATATTGTATCTCTTTAGCTTTTTGGGCATTCATAATTTCTCCGGAACTATATAAGGATTAAAAATGTTAAAAAAATTTTTTTTTAGAGATTGGGAAGGGGTTATCTTCAGCATTCAATGACTAAAGGTACTTCTGTGCTCCATTAGAGGTAAAAATGCTTCTAAATATGATCTTTCTAAAATTATATTTCTTTAAATGGAATCCCACTAAAGTTAACATTATGAGACATAAATTTCTAGAGAGCTCTCTAATGCAACAGGTGAAGAATGAAAAATAAGAAACTGTTCATCATTTAGAGCTAATAGGCTGCTTGCAGATGTTAAAAAAAAAAGTGTGACACTTTAAACTCAGTGTGTTCCTGCGCTGAGCCCAGCTCATGTCCAGAAGAGGCAGTGCCTTAGTTGGACCCAGCTCTGCAGTGTGTCTCTAGGTTTAGAGGGGCTTTTTTGGCGCTTTTATCAAATAACTAATTGAATCAGCTTTAGCTAAAAGCATGAAAAAATCCCACTGAAGCACCCGATCTATACAGAAGTTGCAGAGCCAGGTCCAACTAATGTGCTGCTGCTTCTGGTGAAGAGCTTTTTGTTTGTTTGTTTGTAACACGTTTGCAAGCAGCCTTAGATCAGATTCAAGTGATGAAGCTGTTTCTAAGGGGCTTTAAGGAAATGGTTTGGGTATAAATTTTACCCTGTTGATGGTTTTAGAGTATTCTGTTACATTAGAGCATACTGCGTGCTGGTAACCCCTTTTTATGAACCTCTTCCATGTGGAGACTTTTGTTAGAATATAGGAGAAAGCCATGGGAAAGCATATAATGGAGGAAGTGGATGCATTTGAACAGAACGTTTGAACAAAAACTGTAAATGAAGGTGTTGGTTTAGCTATTAGTGCATCTGGTCATCACGTAAAGAAGAAATTAAATGACACTGCAGCTTCATAGCAATTAGAGTATAGATCCCTGGAGAATGGAAGTAGGAACAACTAAACACTGTTATTAAGAAAATAAGTTATTTTGGCTGTTGCAATGAGCAAAATAAATATGAAAAGAATCTTAAAAAGACAAAAAATATGTCTACTTCTTATGAGACAATGTAACTTATTTAGTGGCTTAATACTAGCTTCAGCTTTTCAGAATGTTCTCATATACTGTTAATTAAAACACTTATAATAGTTCCATGGAAGTGTTTTTGTATACAGTGTCTTTGTGTTCTGTTTATATGTATCAAAATGTATTATAATAGTGAAAGCAGAGAAGGAAACAGTTGTTTGCTTTAATTAAATTCAATTAGGAAAAAAACCTCTTTACATTCATTGTGGCTTTGCTTTTACAGACTCAAAAGAAACAAGATCACAGTTGTCTGGTTTTCTTGACTAATGCATAATGTGTTGGAATCTGTTCAATATACAAAGTGTGCACACTGCCCTGCTCAGCTATGGAGCAACATGGAAAAGAAAGAAAAAGCAAAACTGGTCATTCATAACAGAAAAAAAGAATTTTACATGAAATTACATTAAAAACCTACCAGGAACAATTGCATAAACAGTGAAAGGCTTTGCTGTTATTATATGATTGATTTCTGTGATTGATTGATTGATGGAACTGAGTCGTCATGGTGGAAGGTGACCAGTGGCATCCGTCAGGGTTCAGTACTCAAACCAGTGCTTTTCAAGATGTTCATCAATCATTTGGATTTGGGTAGTAAAAGTGAACTGGCAAAGTTTGCTAACGACACCAAACTGTGGAGGAATGTGGTCACGCTCAAAGACAGGCTGGCAATACAGGCCAACACTCACAGGCTCTTGAGGTAGGTGGACCTGAACCAGATGTCGTTTAATATGGAGAAATGTAAAGTGCTCCATCTGGGGAGAAATAATTCACAACACACTTACAGGCTTGGCAGTGCTATACTTGCTAGCACCACACCTGAACAAGACCTGGGTGTTGTGATAGACAACAAAATAAATATGAGCTACCAATGCAATCCCATAGCTGGCAGAGCGAATCAAACACTGGCATGCATTTACCGAGGCATCATGAGCAAGGCTTAGGATGTAATACTTCCTCTCTACTCAGTTTTGGTGAGACCACAGCTGGAGTACTGTGTCCAGTTCTGGGCACTGCACTTCAGGAAGGATGTGGAGAAGATTGAGAGAGTCGAAAGGAGAGCCACGCACATTATTAGAGACCTAGAGAGCAGGTCATATGAGGAGAGGCTGAAAGACTTGGGACTGTTCAGCCTGGAGAAGAGAAGACTCGGAGGGGACTTGGTGAAAGTCTACGAGTCTATCAAAGCCGAATATCAGGGCCTGTGTGAGGGGAGAACAAGACGTAATGGACACAAACTGATTGAGAATCGCTTCAGGCTAGACATAAGGAAAAACTTCTTTACAAGTTGAGTACCGAGGGTTTGAAGCAGGCTCCCCCCAGAAGTAGTACAGTCATCCACCCTGGCGATCTTCAAAAAGCATGTTGATGCCCATCTTGCTGGAGTCATCTGATCCTAGCAGTCTTTCCTGTCCAAGTGCAGGGGGGCTGGACCCACTGATCTGTAAGGTCTCTTCCAGCCCCTAACAACAGTTATGAAACTATATTTTGGATCTTTAATCCTTATATGTACCTTCTATTTACTCTTTAAATCAAAAGATACTGATTTTAATTGTTTGCTATGCGATAATATTTTCCAATGTAAGGAGTAGGAGGTAGATAGATAGAAATGACATTATGTATTTTTATTTATTATAATGATGAAAGTTTGCTAGGTCCTGCAATGAATGCAATAGAGCACCACTGTCTTAGTCTGAGAGAATTTACAGCTGAAATACTTTCAAGGTCCTTTAAAAATAACTCTTGACTCCAAACAATGATAAAATATTAGCGCATCTCTATAGTAGCTGATATTTTAGACTTTGGAGAATAGCTTCCCACTGAGGGTGCTAACAGATGTGCAGCTCCCCTCTGTAAGTCATGGTGCTTTGCAGGAAACATCACGAGTTAGTATCCCTTCCACCCACCCAACAGATATTCACTATTGCGTCTGGAGGGTTGGGGTAGCCAGCTCCAATTTGGAATGGCTGTGTGTCTGCAGTCACGCTCCCCTACTCCTGCCTGTTCCCCCTCTGAGCTTTGGTGCTGTCTTCAGAATGGGAGGCGGAGAACGGGGGATGGGGGGGTAGGATGGGAGGGAGCCCCCCACATCCCACCCCACCCTCCAGAGCAGGCAGGGCAAACCCTGCCAGAAGTCCCTCCTCTCCCTTCTCCCCCTCCCTTTCTGAAGACAGTACCAGGAGTGGTGCTGGGCTGTATTAGCCTATGCCTGCATATGCTGGCATATGTTAATGAAGGTGTGAGGATTCAGACTGTCATGTGATTAGACACTTTTAAAGTGCTCTGCAGCCATGAACTTCTGTAAGGGCACAGCTTTAAAAGTGCCTGATTGCATGACAGTCTGAATCCTCACACATTCATTAATGCATGTAAGCATGTGCCTGGAGCAGGACTAGGCTGATACAGCCTAGCACCACCCCTGGTACTGTCTTCAGATGGCCTTACAGAAGTTCATGGTTTGACAAATGTAACTTCTGTCTGTGACTTGAAAGAGAGGTTGGTGCATATTCTGGAGTCTTTATGTAACTTGTTGCATTTGTTCCAGGACGTTGGTCCAATAACAGAAACAGTCAAACAGAGCACAAGTTAAGCCTAATACTTATGCTTATTTTAAGACAGTAAACATAGCTCAAGAACTGACTTTACTTAGAGTGCCCAATGCAGCCTACACTAGTCTGCTTCCTGCAATAGCTCTCCCAAAGAATAATAAATGTAACTACCCTTGGACACTTGCTTGCATGCTAGGAAAATGAGTCTGTAAGCCTTACAGTGTAAGGGTACGAACAAACATACACTTACAGAGCCTTCCAAAGTGGAAGAGGGATGCTGCTCAGAGCACACAGCAACTTTTATACTCTATTGTGTAAAAGTAGAGCTACAAGTGAGCTAAATCACCCCAACTTTGACCCTGGATGAAGCCTGGTAAAGTCAGATCTATTTTACTATATTTGTGTCCCTTCAGATTCCTGTAGAGATAACAGTTACAGAATTACAGCTATAGCAGTAGCAGCTCTTCCTTCCTTTTTGAAGCTGCTAAAAAGGTATAGTTTGTCTACCCTAAGAATATGTTTTAAAAAATTGAATAGATATTATTACCATATTGTCTGCAGTAGTTATTCTGTAGTCATAAAAGCACATCAAGGTAGGCTCTTTGACCCTTTCAGTAAATCCCTGGGTTTCCTTTATCTGTGTGTGGAATCTTGGAATTCTGGAATTCCATCCCTTTTTAGATAGCCCTCCGGGATAGAGAACCCCAGTCCCAAAAAAATGGAGGTATCTGGGATAAATTGGGCCTCTGTAAATTTTGAAGGAAATTCAAAGCCCTATGTAAGGTAGTATATCTGCAGGCGTTGTCTTGTTTATAACTCTTTTCTCTCTGTCATATTCCTATAGATAAATTACTGCTTGTTTAGAAGGAGGTGTGATCAGTTGGCAAATACGGTGAATCTGAATAGCTTCTTGCAAACAATTATTTATTTAGCTCTGGGCTGCTTCTCTGAAGACCTTGCAATGTTTTCTCTCTGCCTTTTAACAGTTGTGGAGTAGTAGTATTTTTGCAGCCTCACAACACAGTGATATATCAAAATAAATATTTTCACTCTAGTCAGGAATTCCATGGTGCATTCCTCCATCACTATGCCATATTTATTCTGGGATTTTTCATGCTTTGCATTGTGGGATCCTTGCTGGGAAGTAATAGAATTCTGTATCTTGAAATCAAATAGGATAATTTCTGTGATTCCTCTAGTTTTGTCCCATTGCCAAACTTGTTTTCATGAACAAATCATTTCAGTTTTCACAGAACTCTGGAAACAGCTTGGAAAAAAATGGTGAGTGTTGTAAGTTTCATAGACTCATAGAAAATTAGGTTTGGAAGGGACCTCAGGAGGTCATCTAGTCCAACCCCCTGCTCAAAGCAGGACCATCCCCAGCAAAATCATTCCAGCCAGGGCTTTGTCAAGCTAGGCCTTAAAAACATCCAAGGATGGAGATTCCACCACTTCTCTAGGTAACCTGTTCCAGTGCTTCACCACTCTCCTAGTCAGAAAGTATTTCTTAATGTCCAACCTAAAGAGCCCTTGCTGCAGCTTGAATCAAGCTCATGGCAATGAAAATAAGCAGACTACTAAAAGAATATCTTAAGTTGTTCAATCACTTCAAATGAGGGTGATAAGGGCACTTGAGAGAGAAGAGTGGCCTGACATCAGACATGTCTTTTAAACCTTTTCTCAGAATAGCTTCACTGTTTTTGGGCACTACTACTTTTGCGTTCAGCCAAGTAGCACTGACTGGCAGAAAAGGTCTCAGATGACCATCAGTGGAGGAAGAACTTTAAGAGGGAAAAACATACTTTCTTATAGCTGAGCTTGCCTTAGGGATGCACATTAGACATCCCTTCAGCACAGAGAAGCACATGGCTCTGAAAGCTCATCTCCTAGACTGGTCTTAGGCAACCGGTTTAGGATTGGTAATCCATTGTCTTGGCTATTTTAATGGAGATGCGTGCTTCTATCTAGAAGGTGCTGTCCCACTAGGCATATGATTAAGCAATATACATGTGGTGGGAGTTCTATAGTTGCGTCTGGGTTTCCACAAGTTGCCTGGCCACTGAAAGAGGCAGTGGGCCCAGTCCCAGGTGAATTGCCCTTTAATGAGGATAGAGAAGGTACTTGACTGTGAAATTGTAACTGAGAATGAAGGCAACTGGGATCGGGGCAGGGAAGAGAGAGCTCCCTCTGTGAGAACAGTAGTAGGGAGAATTTGCAGAATACGTTCCCATTCTCAGTGTTACTTAACTCTAAACATTGGATAGAACAGGTTTTTTTTGTGTTTTTTTAAACAAAAATTTTTTTAAGTGGTTGTAACCGGGAGCTCTCCTGGGGCCAGTCTGTCATTGGTCTGCCCACCTGTTTCTGGGCCAGCTGCCTGTCTCCTCTCCTGCCATGCCTTAATGATACATAATTATGGTGTTAATTAGGTGGGAGGCTGCCCATTCTTGCCCCGATGCCAGGGGGCACTAGCTGCAGCTCCGTTCCTCCCCTACACTGCAGCCCAAACCTTGCAGATACCATCCAGATTAATATTACTCCTGGCCTGAGACTGGAGCGTCACAGGGGTACAAGCACGGGGGCAATGCAAACACAAAGGAGAGATGCTGAAACTGAGAAACACTTACTTACTTTAGGGTACCACATGCTGACAGGACAGCGCTGAGGGGAAAAGCCCACGCACTTTGTTAGCCATGCTCATATACAGCTGAAGCTGGCAGAGGATGTATGCCAGCTAGCTGTGTTAAAAGCTGGCACTAGCAGGGAGATGGGGAGAGCAGGAGAGGCAGCGGAGGCTGCAGCGGCTCTCCACGCCAGTGGCAGGCAGCACCAGCAAGCCGAACAAATCCTGAACAGAGAGAAATGATCCAGGCAGCAGTGGATTCCCACAGCCTGCACGGTGGTTGCAGGAAGCTTCAGAGTGTGGGAGGAAACTCAGTCCGGGTACAAACGGCAGGAGCTGCAGAGGTGAAGGCAGTCCCATGCTCCGAGCACCAGAAGCACTGAACGGTAGGACAGGAACCAATTGGGAGAAGAGCAGAAGGAGGTCCCACCGGAGGCAGAGAGGGGAGCAGCATTGTGGGGGACGCAGCCAGGCTGTGGCTATAGGGCAGAGAGACAGAGGAGGGACCGTTTCTCTTGATCTCCCTCTTTCCCACCTGCCCTCTTTTTCTTTGTGTCCTACCTTTTTCTTTGTTTCATTTTGAGCATAATACTGAATTGCCTTATGTTTGTTTTATTTTGTATCATGGGCAATACCTTTGAGTCATAAAGTCCGGGTAGGACATAACGAGCCACAAGGGTCACTTACAAGAAGCAGTCAGTAACCAGCACCAAACAGGAGGGAAGAGCCCACAGGAGCATCCGATGGACCCAAAGGCCTGTCAATAAGTTGAGAATACGACTTGTTACCTGCAAAAGTGCAAAGACCATTGAGACTGGAGGGCAAGCCACAGTGACATCAAGCGACCCGCCGTAGACTGGCATATGAATGGGGTGTAGGGGAAGTGGAGCCCCATGAATATTCATTGGGAGGAACGTCCAACTTCAAGGGACCTCCAGTGGGAGGCCCCACCACTGAAGTTATATCCAAAGTCATGGCAGGCAAGTTCTGGGGTACTCCCCAGGGTGATCGAGGTCCCTACAGAGGTTGCATGAAGCCTCTCTACATCTATCACCAGGTGTCCACACTAAGGCAGCGCGTGAACAGATCTTCGAAACAAGGTGGGCGCATGGAGCAAACTGAGTCCAAAGTTGAGCTTCAGGCACATGCACATTCATACCACCTAACCTCTCACAGGAGGCCTCTACCACTCTGCCCCTCTCTCACCAGGGCCTCTGGCATACTGCCCATTACCAGACCACAATCCACCGGCCTGCTTCTCCTTGAGTGACCCCTCTGGACCATCAGGCTTCGCTACTCATGTACTGGCCTCGCCTCACAGTCCCTTCAGTTCCTGTGAGTTCCCCTACTCTGTGTGGTCCGTCCTTGTGCCAAACCCTGGGCTAATTTTGCCCCACGCCCCTCACCAGGCAACTCTAAACAACTCACGCACACATACTGTGCTCCCAGCCCTCTGGTTTTCCCCTCACTGAGGCCACCTCCGTAATTGGGGCTCCACACCCACTCCCTCACTGGGGCTTCTCATCTCTGCCCCCTCAGTGGGGCCACAGGGTTTCCCTCCCTGGTGGGGGCTCAGGTGGCTGTAGCCATGCCTGGCCCCATCTGGGTCTTACACCTTCTTTGGGCTCAGCTGGCTATAGCCATGCCTGGCCTCCTTGTAACCCAGTATTGTGGGGGCTAGGGGTTAAGGCACCCCAACCTGTCTTTCACCAGCGTGGTAACTAACCTGGTATTTCCTGGGAGCTCCCACACCACTGGGAGCTCCATCAGGTCATCCATCTCTGGCAGGGTGCATTTTTAGGTCATGCCCAGGACCAGGAGCCTCCAAACCATCCCCTTACCTCCAACCATCCTTCCCTTACCTCCAAGATGTTGCATTCAGCCTTGCAACCAGGTGATGTTTCTGTCTGGCCTGTGAGCAGTGAACTGCTCTGTTTATATAGATGGCCAGAGATCTAAAATGGCTGCCACAATCAAGTATCTACTGGCTGCTTGTCTCAGCCCTTAAAGTGGCAGGCACTAACAGTGCCCTGCCACAGGGGTATACATTTTTTAATCTCTTTGTGGGATTGTGGTTACCTATGAGAAGGCTATACCATCTCCATCAGCCAAAATACACAACTCCAGAACCAACACTGAAATCTAGACCTGTAGCTCCAAAATGCACTTTTTTTGTGACTCAAGTTAAAGAAAGATTACTGTTAGTTGTCAGCTGTAAAAGACCCCTTATGTTCTTTCTAAATTGCAATCACCCAAGAGAAGGCAACATGTTTTCCCATGAATATACTTTTTAATTGCATCCTGGGTGTCAGAAAGTTCCAATCAACATCAATCATAGTTGAATACACCCTAATAGAGGTCTATTGCTTTGTTAATTATCTTTTTTTTCTTTATAGTTAGTGTAAATATATTTAAGAATATTTAACTATAGTGAAAGTTTACAGGGATTAACAAAAAAATATTTAATTACATATAGAGAAAAAAAAATCGACAAAATTCCTAAAATTTCACATCAAGGTAATGACTTTTCAATGGCTTTTTTACCCAGAATAGTTTGACAGAAATTCTCCCTTCCACATTCAGATGTATTTTTGCAGTTTTCGAGTTCTAAACAATTTGCCAAACAAAATGAAAGGAAGTTTGTAACCTTAGCTAGGGAAAGGTTGCTTAATATAATTTTTATAACTTTTCACCTAGAATGCTTTAGAATTCTGTTTTTGTAGACAAGCTTTTTCTATTTCTGATTCATAAATATTATAATAGGTATTAAAAAACCTAAAAACCGTTTTAAGCAAGTAAGATCTCATAGAACGTGTGTTAATTTCTGATAGATGCCATCTAATTCCTGTAAATCACATTTTTTAGGGAACTTATTGTACTTCCCCATTTGTTTCTTTTTTATATATACAAAACATAATAAAATCAAATTACATACATCTATCTTTCTATGAACTATGATAAGTCTAAAAAATCCTGTGGAAACCACTTAAGAGTTGGAGAATTTCACCGCTATTTGCTGTAAATTCATGAATTAAAACACGGACAAGTTAAAAAATTCATAGATGAGCAGTCCAGTCTGTTACTGAATGTAGGGACTGAATGTAGACATTTGGATTCCAAAACTCAATCTGTAAAAAAAGGATAAATAATTAATTTTGCATGGAAGCAGTTCCAGAAACAGACTTTGAACGAACCTTATCATCCAGGGTATCCTAACGCTAAATTTAAATATCTATGTCAGTCATTCCATTTATGTATCCCAACATTGCACCGTAAATTATATATAGAAGGCCTTAAAATCTCAACTGTTATTTTGTAGAAATACTGCCTTTTAACTGGTAAAAATATTTCCATGAATAAATGGTTAATCATATGAAAGCTGATCAACTGACATATTGAACTTCTTCCTGCACAGTAATGATATACATTTTCATTGGTTAACAGGGCCTAATATACCCTTAACTATGAATAGCAATGACATTTTTTTAAAATGACTTCTAGTGCCAATCAGAGGAAGAAAGTGACTTGACTCATCCCTTATTAATTTATATCTTCACTAGCTGAGCCTATACTTTCCACTGTCATTGTTTGTGTGTTATTTATTTACCTGAACTATGAAGTGCCTCTGTAGTGAAAGAATACCCACAATCTCAGGACAGTTGTTGGGCTGTAGCAGATTTTGGCAAATCAGGAAAAAGGATCCCTGCAGGCCAGTGAATCTAGTTATCTTTAGGAAAGTATTCCAGTGAAAATGGTTATTAGAGAAGATGGGTAGGGCTAACTCACTGATATCCTTCTGCTGACAGGTGTAACTAGCCATGTTGGTGCCCTGGACAGAGTGGGGAGGACTGGATTGTACGAAGCACTGAAGAGCAAAAGCTGAGCTGAGTGAATCTTACCTGACCTGAAAGGCTGCTGCTGCTGTGGCGCAGGTTGTCATTCTGGCACTCCCTCGAAAATGGGTTCTGGGCTGGTGCCCCCATAATTCATACCTTATTATACTGCTCTGTGCTACCCCAAACTATAGACTTGTGCCTTTCTGGCACAATCTGGCTCTTCTGCTCAACAATGGTAAATGCCTTGGGTACTCACTCTTTCTTCCTTGGCCCTCCTAGGAACTGTTATTCATCATATAATTCAGTGATGTCAAACTCAAATTACTTGGTAGACAAGATCCAGGCTACAGGGCTTCTCAGTGCAACTGCCAGAACAATAAGGGCTGCTGTGATGGCAAGGCCAGCATACAGGGGAGAACAACCACTACCATTCACTATCCCACTGTCTATTTGCATGGCAAGTGGTAGTCAGAAGACTAGAAATTTGTGGAAGCAGTTAAACCCCTCAATGCTTGTCACACAGGCTCTGGGTACCATTTTCCTAATGAGAACCTGTTTTATTCTTATGGATCCACTCCAAATTCTGTAGAAATCAATGGCGAATCTTTTCCACTGTTTCTGATAGCAGAGATTGGACTCTGAGAATGCTTTTCAGACAAATCCCCCTTATTCTACCATGTACTGCACTGATATAGTAACATAAAACTAGAAGGTTCATCCTGCATTACTGAAACACAATACCTGTTATTTTCAAGCAGCATGTCATATAATGGCTTTTATATGCTAATGAAGATCCATTTTAAAAAGTAGCTTTCTTACCTTAAAAGTAGTTAGGTGTTTTTAACTCCATTACTGCTAGTGAAACACTGTTTCAGAACCTGATTGCTCTAATGCTTAGGAACTTCCTTTTAATTTCCAGCCTATATTTTTCAAGATCGCTTTTATGCCCATTTGTTCTTATGCCAACATTGTCTTTCAGCTTAAATAGTTTTCTTTCCCTCGTGTTTCCCTCTTGATATATTTATAGACAGCAATTACATTCCCTTCATTTTACTAGTCTAAATGAACCAACTTCTTCCAGTCTCCTGTCTTTTGATAGGCTCTCCATTCCCTTAATCATCCCCAGATCTCTTCTCAATACCAGCGCTAGTTTAAATTCATCTTTCCTAAACCTAAGAGACCAGATGATGTTATATCAGTGCCTGATAATGGCATTAAAACAGCTGCATGTGCCTTTACCTGGCTTTATCCCACTGGCGGCTCACTGTCATACTGAATTCACCTATTACCCCCAGGAGCTTCTCCTCCTTAATTGCTTTCAACTGCTGAGCTCCCAGCTTATAGCAGAAGCTTTTGTTACTGGTCCCTAGTAATGTGCATTGGCTGTAAGTCAGACAGAGATAACTAGGGAACACTAGCAAACATGTCTTCAGCTCTGGTCTGAGCCCAGGAAGGCAGTATCCTTGGTAAGGCGGAGCTGTGTTTTACAGTAATTTTGAAGAGTATGCAATTAGAGATGCGCATTAGAAATATGTCTTGGGTAGAACCATTCTGAAACATAAAGCAGAAATGAAACCACCAATGACTAGGTCAGGGCTTCTGGTTCTGCAGGCATGTTCTATACAAATGACATCTAACATTAGTTAACACATGAGTGTGCCTTTGTTTTCCCGGCTTCCTGAGTTTTACTGATTCTTCCTTTGTCTTCCTTTTTTGCATATATGCTGTTTTCCTGCTGACATCTTAGTAATTTCAAAGAGCAGCCTAACAGTTTTTAGCCAGACCATTTTCCATACAATATTTTGCTCACAGCAGTTGAAGAAACAGGAAGTGATTAGTGATGATAGCTGGTGTTTATTCTTGCTGTTGTTATTACAATGCTTCTTTTAAGTAACAGAATTGCTGTGCGTGTTAAACACCATTGCACGGAGTTCTGAATTTAATAGGGATTGTGCATGTTTACGTATACTAAATACGTTAGATAAGAACACCTTAAGATGTGTTTTGTTACTAGCCAGGCATAGAAGGGACTTTGAGATTTGAGCAAGTGTTTGCATGTCAGAAATTCTTCAGCAGCAGGCATCTGCACATGCTATTGATTTCAATAAGATTTTAACATTTGAGAACTGCAGGCAAAGAATGGTACCTCTAGGGTCATTCCATCATCACTCAATCATTTACACCTGTTCAAAGTGCATCTGACAGGCTCACAGAGAGAAGGAATCTGTGGTATTTTGCAATCATTTTACAAGAGGTGTAAAGGTTACCCAAGGTGCAGGTGAGTGGAAATCAACTTCCCAGGGCCAGATTTTGATGGCTATCTCCCATTGAATGCAAATTGAATTAAAATAGTTAGAATTTGGTATCTAGGCAGTTTGGCATACCACTCTAGGCAGACAAGGTCCTTTGGGTTGATGTGATATCTTTTATTAGATCAAATAAATAG
>NW_017728948.1:24454791-24473163 GCF_001723895.1 Crocodylus porosus
AGTAACATAAAACTAGAAGGTTCATCCTGCATTACTGAAACACAATACCTGTTATTTTCAAGCAGCATGTCATATAATGGCTTTTATATGCTAATGAAGATCCATTTTAAAAAGTAGCTTTCTTACCTTAAAAGTAGTTAGGTGTTTTTAACTCCATTACTGCTAGTGAAACACTGTTTCAGAACCTGATTGCTCTAATGCTTAGGAACTTCCTTTTAATTTCCAGCCTATATTTTTCAAGATCGCTTTTATGCCCATTTGTTCTTATGCCAACATTGTCTTTCAGCTTAAATAGTTTTCTTTCCCTCGTGTTTCCCTCTTGATATATTTATAGACAGCAATTACATTCCCTTCATTTTACTAGTCTAAATGAACCAACTTCTTCCAGTCTCCTGTCTTTTGATAGGCTCTCCATTCCCTTAATCATCCCCAGATCTCTTCTCAATACCAGCGCTAGTTTAAATTCATCTTTCCTAAACCTAAGAGACCAGATGATGTTATATCAGTGCCTGATAATGGCATTAAAACAGCTGCATGTGCCTTTACCTGGCTTTATCCCACTGGCGGCTCACTGTCATACTGAATTCACCTATTACCCCCAGGAGCTTCTCCTCCTTAATTGCTTTCAACTGCTGAGCTCCCAGCTTATAGCAGAAGCTTTTGTTACTGGTCCCTAGTAATGTGCATTGGCTGTAAGTCAGACAGAGATAACTAGGGAACACTAGCAAACATGTCTTCAGCTCTGGTCTGAGCCCAGGAAGGCAGTATCCTTGGTAAGGCGGAGCTGTGTTTTACAGTAATTTTGAAGAGTATGCAATTAGAGATGCGCATTAGAAATATGTCTTGGGTAGAACCATTCTGAAACATAAAGCAGAAATGAAACCACCAATGACTAGGTCAGGGCTTCTGGTTCTGCAGGCATGTTCTATACAAATGACATCTAACATTAGTTAACACATGAGTGTGCCTTTGTTTTCCCGGCTTCCTGAGTTTTACTGATTCTTCCTTTGTCTTCCTTTTTTGCATATATGCTGTTTTCCTGCTGACATCTTAGTAATTTCAAAGAGCAGCCTAACAGTTTTTAGCCAGACCATTTTCCATACAATATTTTGCTCACAGCAGTTGAAGAAACAGGAAGTGATTAGTGATGATAGCTGGTGTTTATTCTTGCTGTTGTTATTACAATGCTTCTTTTAAGTAACAGAATTGCTGTGCGTGTTAAACACCATTGCACGGAGTTCTGAATTTAATAGGGATTGTGCATGTTTACGTATACTAAATACGTTAGATAAGAACACCTTAAGATGTGTTTTGTTACTAGCCAGGCATAGAAGGGACTTTGAGATTTGAGCAAGTGTTTGCATGTCAGAAATTCTTCAGCAGCAGGCATCTGCACATGCTATTGATTTCAATAAGATTTTAACATTTGAGAACTGCAGGCAAAGAATGGTACCTCTAGGGTCATTCCATCATCACTCAATCATTTACACCTGTTCAAAGTGCATCTGACAGGCTCACAGAGAGAAGGAATCTGTGGTATTTTGCAATCATTTTACAAGAGGTGTAAAGGTTACCCAAGGTGCAGGTGAGTGGAAATCAACTTCCCAGGGCCAGATTTTGATGGCTATCTCCCATTGAATGCAAATTGAATTAAAATAGTTAGAATTTGGTATCTAGGCAGTTTGGCATACCACTCTAGGCAGACAAGGTCCTTTGGGTTGATGTGATATCTTTTATTAGATCAAATAAATAGTTTGAAAAATTGTTCTTTGCAAGCTTCCAGGCACAAAAACAAATAGCAAAGAACAATTTTGCCAACTACTTAGTTGGTCTAATAAAAGATATCACATCCACCCAAAGAACCTTGTCTGCCTATGTCCTTAGACCAACATGGCTACAACCAACAGCCCTAAAGCATACCATACGAGGCATGTATCCTTAGGCATCTAAATATATTTAAAGAATCTGATGCTAAAGCTCTATCCCTTTATTGTAGTGTTATCAGATTTAACCTGTAGGATAAATTCAGTCCTTGAGAGTAGGGATTAATTTCCTAAGTACCAGGTAGCAGGTTGCATGTATAAATATTTTTTTATCCCTATCAGGAGGAATTCAGCCGCTGAAGGAAATAGCTTTGCAAAACCCCAGGAACTGATTTTTAGTCGGAAAACCTTATAACAACTCCCCGCAAAATCTTACAAAATATTTGCCATTCACATGTGGATGTAAGAGATGTTGGTAGTGGGGGAAGCTTTTAAGTTTATTTGGGGCAGGGATCATAGAAAAGTAGAACTGGATGGGACTTCAGGATGCCATATAGTCCAAACTCATGCTCAAGGCAAGCTATCCTATAGCACAGGTTTGTCCAACATGCGGCCTGCGGACCATGTGGCTTTCCAAGCTGTTTTCTGAGGTCTGAGGTGCTGCGACAGGAAATGAAAGTAAACACTGTACTTTTGTTTCAGGGGGGTGATGTGATACCACTTCCTGTGAGGTCTTTGAATATGGCTCGCCGGCCGACTTGGTGGTAAAAAGTTCACGATCCGGCCCAACATTCAAAAAGGTTGGACACCCCTGCTATAGCAATATATATATATTTATTCTTTAAAACTACACAAGCAACTGTCTGACATGTCAAGATCACCTTGACTTGCCTCAGGTAATGCAGGGAGATGCGGGTGCTGTCAATGTTCTGTTACCGCAAGGACAGGCAGCAGTTTATTATGTGGACATGCATACTTTTATATATTTGGGTCTCTTTTGTCCCCTTCCCTCTTGCCATTGTTCCTTTTGTTAAAGCTTTACTTTTAATGTGCTTGGTGATGTGCTCTTTTATGCTTATGTTATATCAATGTATCAATACCTGAAACATTTCTGGTCCATTAGTGCCAGAGCTCTTAGATGTATATGAATTGATTCCTGGGGCTCTGAATGTTGCAGGAGCAGGGAGAGTACCAAACTAAATATAGGCATTTGAACTCTTTTGTGATTGCAAACTCACTGCAGTTGTGATTCAGCCATGAAGTTGCTTCTACTAGCTCTGAATACTTTAAAAAGATGAAGCTGTTCTCTCTCCCCACTTAATAAATATGCTTACAAAGCCAAGTGCTACAGCAGTGCATTAGCGCTCTGAAATACTTTATTTGACTTCTAAATTTAAGCTGTCTTTATTTAGATAGAAAAACACTCTCTTGAGTAAAAATAAAAAAAGAACAACAGACTGGCTGCAGGTCTGCAGAGAGCTGGCTAAGCATTTGGCAAAGGCAGGCTCATGAAAAGTATTTTCCTGTTGTGAAAGCCTCATTCAATATTGAAGACTCAACAAAATGGATTGAAATATTCCACTTTTCTCTACTTTTATTGTAAGAAATATAGAAACAAAACATTTGTTGAGATTTGCTGTTACCCTTCCAACATTAAATAGCACAATGGAGTCCCAAATTCCAGAGAGAGCTATTTAGGTCACAGAATACATGGGGGAAGAGGAAATACTAGAAACCTAAACACATTTTAGGGAGGTTTGATTCCTTATCTTGACTTGGAATCCCGAAGATAGATAGCTTTAGAGACCTTCCTAGCGTGTCTACCAGAGATAACAAGCTCTGTGGAAATCCCTGCAAATGTGAAATTACTTTTGTAGCATAGCTGCCATTTCCAAAAAACATTTCAATAGCTGAGTTTAGTTGTACAAATCTGTAAGGTTAATAGAATTGGTTCTTGAATACTCACAGATTTTGAATTGATTTGAGTGATTTGATTTGGAACACGAAAAATATTCCTTACAAAAAAAAGTCAACAAGCACTTCAGTGCCTATCAGTGTGTGGAGGTTGAAAGTAGACAATGGCCTAAAAATAAACTTTCTGGTAACACACCATCAAAACATATAATCCTTAGTTCATGAGGATGCCCCCAAGTCCAAACAGGAGCCTAGAATAAAAATTAGAGGACGTTTACCTGGGAATCGTAAACCTGCCAGGAATTCAGTTAGGTAGTTGGATACAGGGAAGCTAGCTCCCTCTAGGTGCCTAGTGGTATAATTTATTTTTATCTTGCTGTGCCCAGGATTTGTCTACATTGCACCAACCTGCAGTACAGGTACATGTACCAAAACTAGCTTTAAATTCAGGTAGTGCTACCTATGTAGGGTTACCATATTTCCAGTTGCAAAAAAGAGGACACCTGTTGCAGGAACACGTCACTCTCAACCCACAGCCCCCTGGCCCTGCCATTGCCCTTCACTCCCAACCTGCAGCGCCCCATCCCTGCTGCTGCCCCTCTCTTCCGACTCACAGACCCCTGGCCCTGACAGTGCCCCTCACTCCCAACACGCAGTCCTTCGCCTCCCCCTCCCCCACCCCCTCCCCGAGTTATGCTGGCAGCCCTCAGTCTCAACCTGCAGCCTCCTGGCTCAGCCAGTGCCCCTCACTCCTGACTCTCAGTTCCCTGCCCCCCCAGGCCATGCTGTTGCCCCTCACTCCTGACCCTCATCCCTTTGGTGCTGCCAGTGCCCCACACTCCTGACCCACAAGCCCCCCACCCCTCCCATGCCCTCACTCCCAAGCCACAACCCGGCCAACTCTGCTGGTGCCCCTCAATCTTGACCCACAGCCCCCTGGTTTCCCCAGCCCTGCTGGAGGGGGCCCTCAGCTGCCCCAGTCCTAACCGGGTCAGAGTGTGGCAATTCTGATTCATGTGGGTGGCAGCATTCATGTGAGTCCAGCCTGTTGTGGGAGGGAAGGAAGAGGAGGGGATACCTGTGGCACTTCCCACCCTGGGCTGGGGCTCCACAGCTGCACCAGGCAGTCTGGCCATGACCTCCTCCCCCTGGGTAGTGTCTCTGGCTGCTCCAGGACATACGCTGGGGAGAGGCAGGCACAGCCAGAGGAGAACCTGCAGCCTCTCCGAATCCAAATCGCCAAATCTTTCCAGATCTTTTCTGAATCGATTTAGAGGCTTCAGATTTGATTTGGACCTTTTAATGGGTCTCCCAGTTCAATTTGCATTAGGAGATTTGGCTGCTGAATCGGGCCAAATCTCCTCCAAATTGAATTGGCAACTGAATTTTTGCATAGCCCTAAATAAGCCCTAAAGTCTATCTATCTCCTAATTGGTGCAAGCTTTACAGGTTAGACTTACCTGCAAAGACTGAATCAATTCACGCTCCGTCTTTTTGAATGTCTGTTCCTAGCCCTAGGGTAAAAGGAAAGGGAACATACATCCCAAATTTAGGGTAAAAGAGCTTAATCTGTTGGGTGGGGTCCTGGAATAAAGACAGAATGCACCTGTCTCTTCTCAAAAGAATCACTTTATTGGAAAGCTAAACAAAAATTTAACTAGCATTCAGAGCCATTAATGGAAATGCAAAAAGCATATGCCTAGGAGAAGGAACATAAGCTGCACCCCAGGATGTATGAGATTTTGCTGGATTCCTCAGTCCTCCACGTCCTTAAATCCTCTTCTTTCCAGGGTTCACACCAACAGATCTACAGTCATTAATACCATGAATCTATCTGCCTACACTTCAGGTATGTGTTAAAAAAAAGGGATGATCACAAAGACATCTTCAGCTAAGTGAAGAATTTATAAGATTCCACATTCATTGTTTAACAACTGTTAAACTATGATGGTCTTCAGAGGTTATCAGGTTTTGACTTAACACTGAATACCACTCCTTATAGTAATGAGGTTCAGTTGCTTGCTTTGTGTTTCTGCGGTCAAAGACCTTAGGCAGTGTTTTCCTTTTTAACTCAGCAAAAATTAGATCTGGTCTTGCAAACCTGTCTTTACAGGTTAAAAATTTAGATTATTTTACTTATACAGGAACAACATGCAGCTACTATATTTGTATAATGGATGCCATACAGGATGCCATGGCCTCTAATCTGCACACCCTACATTTTTAAAATAGCTTGGTGATTTCTGGAGATGTAACTAGTGCTCCAGTGGTGATAGCATCTATACACAATTACTGAGATCAGGGGAACCAGGATGCAGGATTCTTCCCTTTCATAGGTGTGTTCCCAGCACTGTGCTGTATAAGCAGGCCATCTCTGGCTTGCACTCCTGGTCCCAAAAATCTTTTATTTTTGGCTGCCCAGTGGCCGCATATCAATAAGAAGGTGCAAGGCGCCTCCCTCCAGATTGTTGTAATCACCAGGTTATGGGGCACCTACATGTGTCCTAACCAGTAAGCTATTTTGCAATAGGTGGATGCCACTACCTTTTCCTGCTTTGGCTGTATTTGAGTGACAATGCTGTTGCACTTTGTACTGAATTGTCTATGTTAGGTGTATTCTGAAGGTTCCTTTGGGGGACTCCTAGAGTGTTTAGGTGTTGTACCAGTTCCAGTATATATCACGATAGAGCTTCATCAGGAGTAATGCTCCTAACTACATAGAGAGACGCCTAAGAAAAGTATTGTAGGTTTTTTGCAGGCTAATATGCAGGTTCTAAATAAAGTTAGGTGCCAAGGGGTTTTATAGTCATCGGAATAGAGTTGATTTGGTTCACATTTTGTGATCTGTGCCATCTAAATCCTGCTTAGGTATTGAGTTTCAATCTGCCCTTACGTGACTTGTCCAAGGTTACATATGTTTAATAGTACAGCTGTGTCTCAAATTAGTACATTATAGTATGCAAGTGTCCCTCCCCACCACCAAGATTCTTCTGTATATCTTTGTATGTCAAGGAATATGAGGATAAATTTCAAACATATTTAATGCAATAAAATGTCAGACTGTACAGTAGCATAATTTCTTGTACCATAATCTTGTTGAGATCTTGGACACAAACTACAGTGGCCTCTATATAAAGTACAGGAGTGAGGATTTTCTTCTTTGTATGTTAATAATGGATAGCAAAAATACTAAAAGAACAATTTTATTCAAAATTGTCTATCAAACAATATCAACATAGTTTTAAGCTTTATTGGACTAGAAGCAAAACCATTCTAAAACTGCACTGCAAGTAATGTATGTTTGTTGTGAATACTTCACAGGAGGCAGCAGGTGGAAAGAACAGAGAGAAATACTTCTCAGGGGGTTTGTGAAAGTGAGTTTACATAAAAGAGTTTTAAAAGCTAATGTTATGAAAAATCTAATGTTTCTTCCTCCACCTGGAGCCTTTTAAGGGACACTTGATCTGAATCTGAATAAAAATACAGTGGTCAGAAAGTGGTCATAAGGAAGGTAACGTTTGCAAGCTTATCATAGGGATTGTTTTAAGTATCTTTTAAAATCCAGAAACAGTCTGCGTACAGTGTTGTTCAGAGAGGCATTGCAGGACAGAATTGCAACGTGCAGCTCTTGAGTTCTAAGTGCTTTGCAAAGTACAAAAACTTGGCTAGATGTTTTTTGACACAGAGTCCTACCAGTTAAGGATTAGACTTTCTTATGAATAAAAAAAATGTCCAGGATTATAACAATGTTTTGAAAACCTTTATGACAGGTTTGAAATGGATATACACATTCCTGCTTCAGAGCACAATCCAGCCTCTGGTTATTGAGGGCTCCAATGGAAACATTTCCTTGAAGTTTGAAGTTATCCCATAATTGTCCATAGCACGATTTCTTACACCTTCATAGAAAAGCATCTGGCACTCTGTTGGCAGTGGGACACTGCATTAGATGGATGACTGCTAGTTTGATTCAGTGTGGCAATTCCTATGCAGCTAGATCATCTGCTCCCTCTCTCATGATAGTTTGGATTGCTCTTTGCATTTGATCCAGGCTAATTTTAGTTTACTTCAGTTTGCCTGAGGACAGCTGAACCAACGAAGAAAGAAAATGAGACTTTCCTTCACATTGTTACTGGTATAAAGGAAGTCTGAAACCCTCTACATTGACTGGAGTAGCAAATGAAAATCCCCCTTCACCCATAAGGAGAAGCATCAGGCTTGCTTCCTGATAACTGGGAATCTGTCTGTATTGCTTGTTTGGACGCAGGGCATAGCCCGATAGCCCCCCAAGCAATAGCGTGTGGCAGAAGGTTGCTGGAGAAGGTTCGCCCGATCTGAGAAGGTCCCAGTTGCTGAGGCAGTCTCTAACCTCTTGCCAACAGACCCTTGTCTGTTAGGTCTCAGTTACCCGTAAGATATCAACCAAAGTCTTAAGCAGTAGTGCTAAACAAGAAAACCACTAGCTTGGAAAACGGCAAGCAAACAGGTATATTAAATATAAATGTTATCAGGCAATAAAACATGGGGCCCTAGTTAGAAAAAACAGTTCCCATTGAAGGGTTCCAGTGGAAACCCCTTCAAATGATCAGACAAACTGGCTGTTGCTAACAGCCCACTATATAAATTACTGGTGTCCTACAGCAATATGCAACAACAGCGACATCTGGTGTCCAGACCTCATACAGCAAGATCCAAATCTTTGGGTACTTGATTTATTTATAGACAGGATGGAGGACTTTATTTAAATATTTCTAAGCAGAAATCACCCTCCAGCTCTTCCTAGATCAGCAGTTCCCAATCCGTAGTATAGGTACCACTAGTGGTATGTGTTAACAGGTTTATTATAATTACTTTATATGACAAAAACTTGCTGGTGATGCTTAAAATTGAACTGAAAATCTTGCTGGTGGTGTATCATTTTAGATTGGTGGTATGCAAGCTGTCAGAGTTTGGGAACTCTAATGCTGTCTTCAATGATTCCATTTTATTCAGGCCTCACTTCTTATCAATACCAGGCCCTACATGTTGTTACCTATGTCGTACTGCAACCATATTCCTATTCAGGATAACAGTCTGGGTAGCAGCTGTTACAGTGGCACAATGTTGTGGTTCTTATTATATCTCTGTAATTTAGTTATAGTAGTACCTCAAATGGCCCTGTCTTTACAGCACTTTACACACAGTTCCTGCTAAAGGAGGTTACAGTTGTCAAAATGGTCTCTCATTTCCCCCCTTACCTACTTTCAACCGCATTTTCAGTTGTCCCTGTTGTTTGATTGTTGTTCTTGTCCCTAGCCACCGGTGTCTTTAACCCCAGATCCAATCACAGATCCAACCTCAAACCTAGCTGAAATAACCAGCCAATTTAAGAGGCAGCTAAAAAATGTGGTTCTCCTTCAGGTTTTATTTGTCAGGAATGCAAACTCTAATGAAGTAAGTCAAGCTCATTAGCCTGCTGTATGTGGATATTTGTCACAAACTTAAAGGATTTTACATGTAGAGGGTGGAACAACTAGTACTTGTTTAATGAAATGCGCATCTTATTATTTGCATGCAAGTACTACTCCTGTTCCTGAGAAGTCGGTTAATTCAGTTTCTAATGTTCTTGAGGTCTGAAGGTGTCAACAACTTCCCTCAGAAGAGCATCCATAATTAATAAGCATTTGCATGGTGAGAGAGAACTCTTCTTTAGATTGAGGAAAATTCATAATTTTCTCTCTCCAACCCTAACAACTGTACAACACAAACAAGTGCCTATTTCTGGGCAATAGTTTAATATTTCAACATCTAATATTTCAAGATGTATACACTATTTCTTCATCTCTTCACATTGCTGTTCCATTCCTGGAACCTGAAATATGTAATCCCTAGTATTGCAACCCTAGGCTAAAGAAGTGGCTTCAGGATCCTTTGCGCATTTCGTCAAGATGACCCCATCGCTGAGGCTTACCCACATCAGGGGCCTCCCAGGCTCCAAGTGCCTTCAGATTTCCAGCTAGTATGCAATTAGCTGGCATGGTTGGCTGAAATACTTGTCCCATGTCAGGAACTGAATCTCATAGAAATTCCTCCCCAGCACTCTGTGAGTTATATTTTTCAGCTTCAGGAATCTCCATTTGAAACAAATTGTTGTCCTGCTTCTCTGTTTCTGAGAAAATAAATCCATCTTTTTTTTAGCAAAAATGGATTTATTGTTTCTGAGACCATATTATGTAAAATGTAGTAAGGCTTTCACTGTGAATGCACACAAAGCACAATATGAAGTCAAATATAAAAATGTAAGTAACTTGGACATGCAAACATAATAAGAATGTATTTACCCAACAGAAAACTAGGGGTAAATTTTATAGCAGAGAGTTTTAGTAGTGAGATGTGGTAACTTGTGAAAATAATTTAAAAGAGTAAGATGAGCAAAATGGAAAATAGGAGCAAGAGCCAATCAAGATTTTGGAAGTCACTGTGTAGGTATTATTTTAATTTTAATACACTATGGCTTTTAGCTACATGAGTACTAAATGAAAAAATCTGAATCTATACTTATACTTGCCTTTGTGGTCTAGATCTCTTCAGTCAAAGTAGTTCACCAATTCATTTTGTAGCATGGTTGTGACATGAAGAAGTTGGCTCAGACTTCTTGTCTGGGAAACAACTGGCTAGGCCACAGTACTGCAGAGGAGGACCTGGGGGTTAGAGTTGACCATAAACTTATCAGCTAAAAGGTATGCTCTTTTTGCAAAAAAGGCTAACAGCTGCTGAGTTGTATTAACAGACTGTCACTTGCAAATCAACGGAAGTGATCCAGCTCTATTCAGCACTGGCAAGCACTTAGCTGGAATACTGTGTCCAGTTTTGGGCTCCATACTTCAAGAAGGGCATGGACAGACTGGAAAGAATCCAGCGGAGAATGATAAAAATGGTTAGCAGTCTAGGAAGCATGCTGATGAGGAAAGGCTGAAGGGACAAGGGTTATTTAGTCCGCAGAAGAGAAGAAGGAGAGTGGAATTTGATAACAGTCTTCAAATACCCAAAGGGTGATTACAGAGTAGACAGAGACAAGCTATTCTCTGTAGCTGTAGGGGACAAAATTAGGACTAATGGCCTGAAGCTGCAGAGGGGGAAATTTAGATTGGCAACTTGGAGATACTTTCTGACTATGAGGGTAACCAAGCATTGGAACAGGTTACCTAGAGAAAGTGTGGAATCTCCATCCCTAGAAACTTTCAAAACCAGGTTGGGCAGACACTTAGCAGGGATGGTTTATTCAGGAATGATCCTGTCTTGAGCAGGGGGCTAGGCAAGATGACCTTGTGAGCTCCCAGCCCTACTTTCTTATGATTCTATGAACGTATAATTAATATTAATTAACAGTAATCAGCAGGGGGAGTCCTTGTTTAGACTGAAGCTTCAGAGTTTCTTCCTTAATACCTGTAAAATGTGGAAACAATAGCCTGCAAAATATTTATAAGCTTATCTTTCTGTTCCTTCAGATCAAAACGTGCATATGCTTCTCCTGTTTGGCACATGTAGGCTTTGTGAATTTTTTGATTAATGCTCCTTCTGTTATAGATCACGTGTCTGCTTTGGATCTCTTCTTATTTTGAACAAGAGTCTTGGAATTTCTGCCTGTGCTAGCTTTGTAATGAAAACCGATAGTTGATTCATTCGAAGGTGCCACTGTTTTCCTGTCTACAAAGGAAGTAGTGGTGCAAAATCTAGTGCTGGCTGGTGAAAACAGGAGGCAGTAGAGATTTCCTCCTGTACGATAGCTGCCAGGTTAATCTATCCTCTTTTAGAGCACACCTAGTTAGAGAACATCTCCATTCTACTTACTTACCAACTTAGTTATCATGGTTGGAGCTTGTGTATCAGTGTATTTAAGTTTCATTTTAACAGCCAGATTTAATGGATTTGCTGTTGAATCCCATGTTTATAGTGGCATAGCTACCCCTTAGTCTTCTTCACATTTCTCTCCATGATCCAGAGAGCACCCATGCCCAACAATCTGCTTATAAATTTCAGTGTAGGCATGCTGATTTCTGTTGTGAAGGCCTAGGTCCTGTGCTTTGGAAGCATTGGTCAGAGGGCAATCAGGTTGTTCGTCAAGGAAAGAAAAAGATAAGTTTTTTGGAAAGCATTGCAGATCAATAGCAGATGGGTAATTATGATGCCAATCCAATCAATACAGTTTTTCTGTTTTGACAGGAGTGGTGCAAAAGGATCAGGACTCAGATAACTAATAATTGCTCATGGATTTGTGGATTCACTTTACCACAGAGGTTTAAGCAGGCATTGTGAAATTTCTTTGTATGTTTCTTCCAGACAGACTGACCTGGGACTAGCTCTAGGGGGCCAAATAAGCAGACTGCTTTGAGCAGTCATCACGTAACTATGGAACAGCCATGGAAAATGGTTTTGGCCTTTGTTGTTCCATTATGATGTTGCCTTCTTAATGGGCACTAAAATGATCAGGCTGATAAGATACAGTCTCAGACATGGTGTAACCAGGTTCGGACTTCAGGGGTGACTGTGATGTCCTCTGGTGGCCACACAACCCTTACCCAGCTCTAGCTTTAGGGTGCCTTCCCCTTACTCACCCACCATGCTTTGATGCAACTGTTTGATTGAAAGGGAGACTGCCTAATGGGTCCTAGAGCAAGCCCAAGTCCCTCTAGATGCCATCTAGCTCTTTGGGCTCCAGCTGGTCTCCATCCTGTCCTTGATAGGTGAGCCTTGATGGCCTGCCAGTGCCCATGCCCTTCCTCAGGGCACCTGTTAGTCTTAAGGCCTCTGACCTCCCCTACAGCCATGTCCATACCTCATAGGTGTTACCAATTACTGATTTCATCAGGTACTTGGCCCCAATCCAATACTAGGCCACCGCAGGCCTTTGTAAAAAAAAGCAACCCCTTTTTTCTTGCTGGTTCCCTTAACCAGGTCCACTGTGCTGGAACTGGTTCAGGTTCCAGTCCATGACCACCTAATCCAGCTTTGTCTTTGTCCTATCCTGGGCACTTGCTGAGCTTGCTTAGGCTCCTGGGCCCCCTGGCCCTTGTCTCTGTCCCTTTCATGCACAGGATCTCCTGGCCATGGCTCCACCCTTTCTGGGCACTGGGCCCCCTGGCCTTCATCCAGCTCTTGTCTAAGTACAGCTTCACCCTTTATTTCTCTCTCTCTCTCTCTCTCTCTCTCTCTCTCTCTAGGCTTCAATGTCTCCTTTAGGTCTAAGCCCTGAATCAAAGCCCCTGGCAGGGGTCTAAGCACAGGTGTGCCCTTAGCACCCACTTTGGGTTAAACCCCCAGGCACCTGGCAATGGCCTCCTCTGATTCCCCTGTCTACCACACTCAACCCACTGGTAGACACTGTAACCAAGGAGTAATCTTTCTGACTAACATATATGAAACCCTCTCTATGTCCAAACATAAATCATGGCTATTTGTATAACAAGGCTTCCCTTTACTTCTTCAAAATAGCCCCGGTGTCAGCTTGAAAAGCTCTTGCAATCCCCTTGCAGTACAGCTCTTGCCTCAGCTGCCTCCTGGGCCAGACTGATCCTCCTGGCTCAGGGTCTGTGTTTATATATCTCCCTGGTCCTGTCCCCTTCCAGTCAGGTGCCTGCCTAAGCTGCTGCAGATGTTTCCTGGTTCAGTTTGCCAGCTCAACCCAGGATGCTTTACTGCTGTTGGTCTCTTCAGTGCTCCTGTTTTGTCTCCCATGCAGGGCTTTAGCCCCTGGTGCTATTGCAGCACAGCTACTTCTGCAGTAAAGGCTTGTATCAGGTGAATTCTTGTTTACTGGTTTCCTGGCAGCATAATGATCAGCTTTCCCTGTCTAGGGATCTCTGTGCCTTCACCTTTAAAGTAACAGGAGCCTTCGGTTTTCTGTTACACATGGTCACTCAGCTGTAGCTCATACTCTGACATCTCAGTGTGAAAGACTTCTTTGTGTGGGCATGTGGCATGTTAGAGTTTTGGGACCATCAGTGTTCACAATGAAGTTTTAGACCAGATTGGCATCCTTGAGGTCCATAAAACACTAACTGATACTATCAAGCAGTTCTCTGTGCCTGCATCTTTGCAACTTCCTCAGCATATCTTCACTTGCCAGTATGAACTGAGCATTGATTTCCAGCATACGGGTTGAAGCCTTGTGAGTAGGGCTAATTAATGCACGTGGAATCCTGTGCTAACCTGGCTATGCCGCTTCTGGTACCTGAGCTACCAGTACATTGTGCCCTTAGACATGCCCTGCAGCCCAGAGAGCGGTAGGGTGAGGGTCTTGTGGCTGTCCTGTCTTGCCTGCTGTGGACTGCCTGCCTGTCTTATTTTCAGTGTCACTGAAATGATAAAGTGCATCTTCCTCCAATTAAATGCTAAGTGCTCCTACCCATACATTTCAGGACAACTGATATTTGGATGGTTGAAGTGTGAATGAATTGTCAAGTTAGCTTAGTCCACAAGAAGATTAACAAAAGCTTTGTCAAACAGCGTGTATTCCCCAATGTAATATTACTTGTTAAGTAAAGCTGGGAGACATGTGGCTAACTGCATCTTTTCAGTTTTATTGTAGGAACAAATGGCAGGAGTATTTTCCCTAAAGTGAAGTTATTTGCTGCATGCTTTAAAAGCACTTTTCAGAAAGGCAGACTAAGAGACATAAATATTACTAATCACATTTCTTAGTGTGAAGATAAGTGCATTACATCTCTTTTCATAGAATTTGTTATTCTTACTTGATTGATGCAAAAAAAGTATACATTTAAAAAGTAAGCATTAACAGGTAAGTTAATATCTGACAACAAAAGACATTTTCCTTATATGTTCTATTTTTAATGACCTGTTTTTCACATTTATTCTGTAAGGTTTTTGAGTCGGAGAAATTAATTTTCTTATATAATTGCACATAAGGCCCAACACATTATAAAGTACAAAAGTAATCTAAATAAGCTCTTTATTTTAATCTTGTTAATATAAAGCAATCTATACGAAAATAACATGAGATTAAATTCATTGGCTTTAGCAGAATATATTTTTTCTTTTTAAAAATTGAATTAATTTTATTAAGAAAATGTTTTCTTAATTGTAAATTATTGTAATTTTGTATTAAAAATCTTAATTTTTACATAACATTTTAGGAATGACAGTTATTCACTGTTAATTTTATTGAAGTAAGTTTATATAAGAGAAAAACATACCAGATTAAAGAGATCAGTTCTAAGAAGCTGGCAAAATTTTAAACTCAAGATTAATCTAAGAGTCTAATGTTAAACATTATCATGTTCCTGTTTATTAATGAAGACCATAAAAATATATGAGTACATTAGGTACAATTTGATTTATTGCTCTAGAGGAGAAAGTGAAGGAGGTTGATTAAGTGTTGAAATCTTTGGACTGGACAACCAGAGCTAGTCGGTATTTTCAAAATTATGGTGTTTCTTGCTGCTCAAATCACACAAATAACTGCACTTTTGTGCTTGTTCAACCTTTGTTACTGCCTTGTCATTGAAGTTCCTTTCTGGTTGCCTGCAAGCCTTCTTGCTGTGAGCGACCAGCTTTATTTTTTTCTGTCCACACCACGTACCATGTGCAAAAGAACTAGTAGGCATGTACAACAGGAAGTTTGTGTTTTGCATGGAGCATAAGAAGCATAGGCCGCTTGTGGACAATAGGATTTCTCCTGTGACCTTGTATCCAGCCAGCCCACAGAAGAAGATTAGACTGGGTAGAAAGTGACTTGACAAGGAAAGGACTAAAGGCCTGAGAATGAGAGCTGAAGAAAAGAGCTGGCGGAGTTTGATTTGTACTTGAGCCACTCTTACCTAGTAATCTATGGGTGGTCTCATTCTATCTTGTTACCTCATTTGTTATCTCTTTACTGGTGACTCTTAAATCCATGTGTCCTGCTGCCCTTTGTCCAATCCTACATCTTAAACCATCCCTGACACGTTAATGAGTTACTAACTAGCAGTTCACACTCAACATTTATAAAGATGAGGCTAGGAAAATACATTACATTTGTTGCTGGACAGTCATGCCTATGTTTGTCCCAGAATATAAAAATCCCAGGATTGGCATGTACATGCATTACCCTTTTAATCAGGTTTTAGCGAGCTGCTGAATACACTGCAGTTTTTGTGCCACTGATTTAGTGATGCAATTGCAGGAGAACCATTCAGCTGCTCTTTGTGATGTCCTGGGATAAATTGTTAGTACTTCTTATCCTGTGAACCTTTTTATGATTTATCCTGGCACAATGAACACAACATCTGAACAACAGCATTTTGTCCCAGATTAAAATGGTTATCCTGGGACAAATGCAACATCTGTTTGTAGTCTAAACTCCATCTTTTCCCATTTTAATCCTCTTACTGCTGCTGTTTTCTATTGTTTTTAACAACAGCATTCAGACTCACAAAGCAGAAAAATTCAACTCCTCCCTTCTTTCCTTCATGTCCTATTTAGGCTGTGAGTAAAGCTATGTTTATAGTGACTCTCTGACAAGCCTGGGATTGTCATCAAGGAAATAAGCCCTGTCCTCTCATTCTGTCTGTGGACACTGAACCGAGAGTTACAGTGTATAGAGATTAATGTGGTTCTGAACACATCCTGTTGCCACTCAGGTTCTATGCTTTAATACCCAAGAAGAAAATTCACTGAGGATAAAGACACTTATTCTAAAGATTAATCCTGATGTCCATATACAGCTTGCAAAGTGCAGCCTTGCAACCCAACAGCTTGCCCAATGAGCTACTTTGCTTGTGACCTTCTCTCACACCTCTGTGTTTCATAAAAAGACCTGCAGGATTTTTATTCACTGCTGAAATGTCTCGAAATGAAATGCAATCCTTAAATGCTTCTCTCCCATTTTATTCCGTCTCTGTGCATATCTAAGAGATAATAATATCTACCCATTAGAATTAAAATGGTCCCAGCTGCAATTAAGTTAAACTGCTTTGTACTTTAACTTGTACAATGTTTCTTTTCATTTGCTTGCAAGTCAGTGGAATGTATTGAGAGATCTACATGGTTATCCTTGGTGACAACTACAGTACAATATGCAGTTGTTGCCATCTAGGAAAGCATAATCATTTTCACCATCTGTTTTTACCCTGATTGTAGGATTTTGTCTGTCATACCGCACTAAAATGCTGACAATCTAAAGCATGCACTGAATATTTTCTCTTGTTCTTATCATGCTCAAGCAGACTTGTATGTAGTGTTTAGTTTATCACCACAAATTGAAATGGAGGGGCTGATTCAAAAACATCATTCCTATATTTAGAATATTTGCATTGCTTCTCAAAAATGATTTCTATTAAACCAGTTCCTCATTAGTATACAGACTCAAAAAGCACTGGTTTGAAAATTAAAAAATATACAAAATACCACATCCATATGCTCTGCTTATCTACAAATATTAGTAACAGCTGTTGAACACAATCTTTGTATGTATTGAGAAGAATTCAAATACAGTTGAAGCCACTGTATAACTGAAATTTTCCATTTTTGTTCAAGTGAATATCAGTTCATCAGCTTCTAGTGTTGCCTTGTTTTAGAAAGACTTTCTTTTGAAAAGTTAGTGTTTTTACTTATTGCCTTGTTATTTTCTAGGTGCTTATAAATCAGTGGTTTGATTATATACTGCAGTACCTTGCGGGTATTGGACTTAAGAGTGACCAGTCTGTAATTCCCCAAATTCCCTGTTTTTCTTCTTCTGAAGTTAGGTACTATATTTGCCTTTTTCCAGTCTTCTTGGACCTTGCCAGGCCTCCTCTTAGTTTTCTCTTGCTTTCACATGTAAAGACAGTTCAAGGGATATTGGAAATGTTCTGTCAGGAAATGCATCTTGTAACTCACTATAAAAACAGTAACTCTGTTTTCCATCTGAAAGGAAAAAGTGTTTGGTGTTTAACACACTAGCTAAGTGTGCAAAGCCCCATTCTCTTCAGCCCCTCTCATGCTCATACCTCGTAGAAGACACTGTTTATTAGCAAGCTGCCTTTCTCTGTCCACACCTGGACATTTTGCCCTTGGCTATTCCTGTGTGTGGCCTTGGGTCCCTTACTTTAATCTAGGGGTGGGCAGTTATTTCAGGTAGAGGGCCGCTTACTGAGTTTTGGCAAGCCATTGAGGGCCGTGTGACAAGCAGCCAGGGGCATATAAATATTGATTTTCTAAATTTTTTAGGGGCCCCATGGGCCGGATAGAATGGCCTGGCGGGCCACTTCCGGCTCACGGGCTGCATTTTGCCCACCCCTGTTCTAATCCCATCTTTCCTTTGGCACTTAGCTAATGGATCCTCTGATCCCCTTTTCTCTCTGAGCCCTTGGATACTCTGATCACACTTCCTGTCTCTATTTGGACTCTGGGTTCATGTATCCTCTGTTCCCTTCCTATCTCTGTGGGCCCTTGGATCCTCCAATCCCACTCCCTGTCCCTTTCTGGGCCCTGGGCTCATGGATCTTTTGATCCCTTCCTTGGCTCCTCTTAATGCTTGTCTGTCTCCCTTAGCCTTACCCTGCCACAGAGTAACCCACAAGGCAGTTGGAACTGAGGTTTGTCCTCAGTAGAGCTTTATAGAGACTGCCTTGCCACAAGCAGTAATAGTTTCATAGTTGGTAGGGTTGGAAGGGACCTGAGCAGATCATCAAGTCTGACCCCCTGCCATGGCAGGAAAGAGTACTGGGGTCAAATGACC
>NW_017728948.1:24473893-24508211 GCF_001723895.1 Crocodylus porosus
GTTCACCACCACTCTCTGGGTGTGGTCCTCCAGCCAGTTAGTGACCCATTTGACTGTGTAGGTGTTGACGCCACAGTCCTCAGTTTGTTAATGAGAATGGGGTAAGAGGCAGTGTTGAAGGCCTTCCTAAAGTCCAGAAAGACTACATCCACTGCTACCCCTGCGTCTAAGGATTTTGTGACCTGGTCGTAGAAGGCCACCAGGTTGGTCTGACAGGACCTGCCTCTAATGAACTCATGTTGGTTGCCCCTAAGCATAACCTCCCCCGCTGGCCACTCTTGGACATGCGCCAGGATAATTATGTCACAAAACTTACCCAGGATCAAGGTAAGACTGACTAGCCTATAGCTTCCTGGGTCCTCCTTCCTCCCTTTTTTGAAAATAGGAACCACATTGGCCCTTTTCCAGTCCTCTGGCACCATGCTAGAGCACCATGAGTGCTCATAAAATCGTGGCAGGGGTCCCGCAATGACCTCTGGTAATTCCCTCAGTACTCTGGGGTGGAGATCGTCAGGACTAGCTGATTTAAATACATCCAGTCCCTCCAGAAGTTCCCTGACTAGGTCCTCACTGACCCTAGGCCTGGGTGCACCTCCCCTGGGTCCTATGAGGGTCCCGGTGTGTGTGTGGGGGTGGTGGTGACCCGGTTCCTGCTCAGAAAAGTGGAGGCAAAAAAATTGTTAAATAGGTTAGCTTTGCTGTCTGGTGTGATGGCCAGATTTCCTAGCGTTTCTTGCAGAGGCCCCACATTACCTGCTATCTTCTTTTTACCCCCTATGTATTTAAAAAAGTCCTGCTATTGCAATTGCAAACTCCAGCAGGGTGCAGTTTTCGGTCTTATTCAGGACTATCTCCTGGGTTATCCTGCCCCATCTCTTTGTCATTGCTCAGCTACAGGTCTCTGGATTCCTTGGCCGGCCTCACACACACCCCTCTAGGACTATCCTGTCCTGGCTGTCCCCAGCTGTGGCCTCTTCTGGACCTTTAGTGCCTCCTGGGCCCTGGCTTCACTTCAGGCCAGCTGAGACTTTGGAAAAGGCCTCCATAAAGCTTGGATGCATTTCTGGTTGCTTACTTTCAAAGGGCCAGGTGGGATGACAGTCTTCCTACAGCCTCACGAGTTGAAGTTTTGGAAATTAATTCTCTAATTAATTAATTAATTAAGCCTCTAATTAAAAAATATGAATAATTACAGAACCAACAGGATATTGCTGTCCTGGATAAGTGGCCATTTCAGTTCATATGAGAATGATATAGCCTATTTTTCAATGTTGCAATATATGTTGTAGTATCTCTTTTGTGGGGTGGGGGGTTCTGACATCCCAAAACCTGGTTTCAACCCCTCCCCCACCCCAGTCCAAACCATCATCCAGCTCTTTTGCAGCCCCACCTCACTTCTAGTCTTTTGCCTGCCACAACTTTGATGTTAGTTTGCTTGTTGTTGGAGGTGATCCCTGGGGCCAGGAATAACCTCACTGGTCATAGTTTCATAGTTGGTAGGGTTGGAAGGGCTCTGAGCAGATCATCAAGTCCAACCCCCTGCCGTGGGCAGGAAAGAATGCTGGGGTCAAATGATCCCAGCTAGGTTTCTGTCTAGCCTCCTTTTGAAGACCCCCAGGGTAGGAGCGAGCACCACTTCTCTTGGAAGTTGGTTCCAGATCTTAGCTGCCCTGACTGTGAAGTAGTGCCTCCTGATATCTAGCCTGAATCTACTCTCTATCAGCTTACGGCTGTTATTCCTTGTTACTCCTGGTAGTGCTCGGGGGAACAGGAACTCTTCCATTGCCTGCTGGTCCCCCTTGGTCAGTTTATAGATGGCCACCAGATCCCCTCTCAACTTTCTCTTGTGGAGGCTGAACAGGTTCAGGTCCCATAGCCTCCCCTTGTAGGGCCTGCCTTCCTGCCCCCTGATCATGCAAGTAGCCCTCCTCTGGACCCTCACGATGCTACCCACATTCCTCCTGAAGAGCAGCACCCAGAACTGGACGAGTACTCCAACTGTGGCCTGACCAATGTCGCATAGAGGGGGAGGATCACCTCATTGGACTTGCTTGTGATGCATCTATGGATGCATGACAAGGATGCAGTTAGCCTTCCTGACCACATCCCCACACTGCTGGCCCATGTTCATCTTGGAGTCAGTAATAGAGTCCCGGAAGTTTAGCGGATGTGGCACCCGGCCCCATCACCGGGACTACCAAAAGCATCCGCCCTCCTCGGATCCTCAGCCTCTTCTCTCTCTCTGGTTGCTGGTGTCCTTCCCAGGAGGGGTAGTACCCCTCTCTAGCACTCCCTTGGCATCTCTGGGATGTAGCATGGTTGGGCATACTGGTGGGGATCCTGCAGCTGCCACACTGCTGCTGCCTCTCATTTCTCCATCCTTTGCTGGCTCTTCTTAGTACCAGCTGATGATGTCGTGCTCTCATGCCATCCCAGCTGCACTGAGAGCATGCTTACAAATCATGCAGGCAGCATTGTTTGCTGTTCTGCACCTCTTGCCATTGTACCTGTGGCAGGTAGGTTTCCCCTGTTCTCAGCCCTCTCTGAGCTGTTTTCCCAGGCCTTTGGCATTCTCTTGCCACCCCTCCATCCCCAGCATAGGGGTTTCCAGCCCCTCAGGCCAGTCACCCTGCAACAGATATCTTTGCAAATCTTCCATATTAATGGGAAGGACAGAAGAATGACTACTAGTATTCTGACTTAAGCAAACACCACCACCATTGAAGTCATGTTTATACAGAACTAGCTCTGTTGGATAGAACATGTCATAAGGATGCCTGACAACTGCCTTTCAAAACAGGTGCTATACTGCCAGCTCATTAATGGTCACCACTCTAGAGGTGTTCAAAAGAGATTCAAGGATACCTTGAAGGCCAATTTGAAAAAATGTAATATTAATATCAGTACCTGGGAGACTCAAGCACTGAAGCACCCCAGTGACACCATAATGCACTGTGGAGGTGAATTGATGAGAGAGACAAAGGGAAAGAGTTGTAACCCAATATCACTAGGATCTGTTCTTTTCCTTCCTCCTGTAACTATTTGGCACATCTGCAATTGAATATGTGGCCCTTGGTTTTGACTTTTCAATCATCTCTGGACTTACTGACTTCCCTATTTAACGGTAGACTGCCATCTCCATAGCAAGGGACTGCCACCAACAATGGCAAATAAGTTATTTCAGTACACTCCAAGTGGTTCTTGAACCATCTTGAACAGTTATTAGGAATTGTGGGTATATAAAAGCATACCTTCAGTAACTCATTTCCTCCTAACCATGGGCACAACTACAAGCAAAAAGATGACTTCTTCGTAAGCCACCTAGAAGAATTTCTAGAAAACTGTGCCATCAAATTCAAACTATATCTGTGCTACATAGATGATATTTTCATCATCTGGACTGAACAGCTGAGCTCATTGACTTCTACCACAGATATAACAACTACCGCCCTTTGATCAATTTCTCTTTGGGAGACTCCTTGAAATACTTGCACACCAACACCGCCCTTTTGACCATGATATGTAGCAGAGGAGAAGCTGAGAGCCAGAGCAATGGTTCAGATGGCTGAGGGGCCAGCTTCCCATTTCAAGCTAGTGAGTTTATATAGAACGTTGTTACGAGTGCAAATTTGATTTTGGGGTTTACATTCTCAGTTCATTCACTGTTATTGTTACTGTCACTGTTGCATCCACTGCTGCTGATACTCCTACTTTCATTCTTGCTGTCTCCAGGTCTGGTATTAAGCCCCTGTGCATTTAAAAAATGACTGTGGGGCATTATTTAAACCTCATCCTGCAAAGTTGAGCTAAAGTTTCCCCACAGCCATTTTAAAAAGCATGGGGGCTTATACATGTGACAGTGAGGCCATGCTAGAGCAGACTCAATTAACTGAGTCTGCTCCAACACATTCTAATTTGAGTGTGGGCCAGCATGTGCTTAACCAGTCTTTAAGCCTGGATGAAGCAGGGTTAAAGTTGTAGTGTTTTGCTATACTTGCATCATTATGGAATCATGCAGCTGTCCAGTTGCACCCTAATAGCTTGTATCAGTATCCTTTGATAACAATACAATGCTACTACTTTCTCTACCCTGAGGTTCCTAAGTACACTTGGCTTTCTTATACTTGAATATAACTTTTCTTTTGGGAAATCTTTGTTTTAGCATAGCCCTAAATTAAGACAACAAAATTCAATATGTTGAGTAAGATTTTGTGCTGCCTCTTAGCATCCAGGCAAAAAGTGGAAGAAGCACCTTTAAGCTTCCTTTCAATACTGTTAAAGTTGTCCACCCTGGGGAGCTGACAGCCTTATTTAGGAAGGAGTAAGAAATCAGGTAGGATCTCCAGCCTTTGACATATGAGTCATGGTTTCTGAAAAGTGCTCCTGTTCCAGTGATAGAGGATCTGTGAGGTGTCGCATGAGACTGAGGCTGATGATTAGATATGATGACAATAAAATCTGTCTTTGTATTTATTTCTGCTTTATGGAGCTCATGGTCAGTAAGATGCCATCTACATGCTAGGACAGGGACACAGATAGGAAACAAGGCCCCTGGAATATATATCTGAAGATGATTGTATGGATTCCCTCCAAAATCTTGGAGAGTGAGAGGAAGATAACGTGCAGGAGAACTATCTTTACAGGCTGAAAAAGAAGCTAAGAAGAATGATTCCAGAGGTGGTGCTAATGATCTCAGTGTTGTCAGTCTCTGTCAGAGGACCTGGTACTTTGAGTTAAGTCAGTGATGCCAGGGAAATGTTGGTGAAAAGTAGTGGAGGTCCAGCTCTTGTAATATGGGAGAGTTTGAGTCATTTTAAGAGTTGGTCTGATGTCTGGGAATGCAGGAAGGTAAATGTGTATCCCTAACTGAGGGTTTGTAGTATACAGCTATCAGAGCTAACTTCTAAAAGAGCTTCACTTGAGAAGCAGTCTAGCCAGCCATGGCTATTTTACTCTGTCCTTTCAGATATTAACATCTAGCATCTATATCTATCATCTGTATAATTGTTATCTATTTTAAAGTCAAAGACCAAAAGTTGCCAATGGGCAGCAAAGGAGATGCCACAGTTAAAAGTAGCAGTCAGTTAAAGTACAAAAATCTTTCTATGTCACCAGGTAGTGGTAAGGATGTGGTTAAAGAGGCAACAGAGAACTCTCTCTGCTAAAAGCATTGGGAAGAAACCACAGCATCTGAGTGTCTTTTATGTCCTCAGTGAGAAAACTTCATGTGCATGATTGCTATATATGGGTACTGCTAGAGCATGAGGTGCATATATGGAACATGTATAAGGACAGTCCCTTGAAGGAAAATGTTGAGGTTTTCAGATTCCTCTACCATGATCTGTGTCAGAGTAACCGCTGGCAAGCAGTGACTGCTTCTTCCATATATTATTCATAAATCCTTCTATTCATGTGATAAAACTAAGGTCTGGGAATCATCTGACTCTTATTCTTTTCATTTATACTTTAACTAATTATCCTCAGCAAATTTTTATCATAAAATTATTTTCATTTGTGAGAACATTACCTGTTACAGAGAAAAATCACTGGGCATAAAATACTTGTAATTTGTCTTTACTGAATAAGAATTTAGGCTTTTTGGAGGCTTTTGAGGAATACAGTGATTCATTTTGGTTAGTGAATATACAGTTCTTGTCACCTTGAGCTAGAAATAGTAAGATAGCTATACTAAGAAATGGTTGATGTGTGTTAAGAACCTTTTAACACATGTATCCTTAAGAATTTCATTTTCCTGGCCCTTCCATCAAAGGTTTGGAAAAAACTGATGGGCACATGTGAATTCTCATTGCTTCAGAAATTTCCCACTTCTGACCATCATTATGTTTCAGAATTGACTTCAGGTAAGTATTGCATACTCCATTGTGTTTGAACATGACCATATTGTTCCAAGGGTAAAAACTGAAGATGTTTCTATATAATCCTGGAATTAATCTTTCATTCATTTAAAGGAGTATTCAGTTTTTCAACTTTCATGTCAACGACACAATTGGCTCCGGGCCTGATTTAACAACAGCTCAAGTAGCTGCATTCTGGCTGCCAATTCACTGTATTTTGAAGCAACTCCCTAACCTCGCATGTCTTCAGTCTTGATTCCTACCTCCTCTAGCCTGGCCTCTAGTCCATCCCTGTTTCTGCCTTAGTCTTGTCTGGACTTCTACCTTGCTCCCAAATTCTTTGCTGCTCTCCAGTTTCTGTCCTTGTTTCTATTTCAGCTTTGATTCCTGTTTCTGCCTCCCTTTTCCTGCCCTGGAATTTTAGTTTCTCAGGCTTCTGGTCTCTGATACTGTTCAGACCAAGATTTCTGGATGTTGTTCCTTAGCTCAGTGTCTTGCACTAGTTTAGTTCTCCAGACTAGACATTAAAGGCAATGTCAGTGGCTCTAACCACCCTTTTGGGTTTCTGAAACCTCCATTCAATACTGGTAAGAGGAGGAATGGAATTACAAAATGTGATTTGGTTTATATGAGACTGAAGTCCTCCCTACACCAAGCAAAGAACAGATCTCGGCTGCTCATGACCTTTCATAAAAGAACCCTGTGGATTGCATTTTTTTTCTTATTCTTGCTTTTCTTTTCTCTTTGAAGTCTCCAAAAGCTTATTTTTGGGCAGTGCAGCTCTCAGGGGCTTTAGTCATAGGTTTCTAGAAAAGTTGCAAAACTCAAAGTGAAGAAAAGAAATAAAAGATATAGATGCCTTTGAATTGGTAGGTGCTTTCTAATTTGATCTGATCAAAGAGATACTGAGATGACTGGCGTCATAGCAGATCAAGAAAAGTAGCCCACGAAAATGGCTGGAGCAGTGGTCCCCTTCTGTATAAGCAGAGAAAAATCCAAAGATTTCTAAGCTAATAAAAAGATAATGCTGAGGCTTATTTTAACCTCTGGCTATTATTGGCCCAGAGAGCAGTGAGCAATCCTAACTCACGCCAAAATTTTGGAGATAGGATACTCCCCAGAGTAACTGATACCATGTCTGAAGGCAGAAATAATGCAGTTGCAAGTGGTGTCAAAGCTTTGATTATTTTCATGTCAAACATCACACAGCTCTGAATCTGAAACATGGTGCCACAGCACTGTGTAAATGCCCTTAGGCATTTGTATCTTTCCTTTCATGTATTTTCTCCCTACAGCTAACATTAAAGCAGATACTACAGTTGTACCTTTACTATTGATGAAATTACCTTACCTTACCTTATTTTACCTTACCTTACTAAATTCCCTTTCTAAATATTTTAATGTCATTATGTGCCTCATATACATAATACTTTTACTTTGTATTGCAATGAAGACGGTTTCTGATTGAGAGAAATCTACAGCACTCTTAACTTTCGGGAGTTCTTCCATTGCACTGGTGTTTGGGGATAGAGAAAAAAAAACTTGATAGCATGGTGTTTTGTCCCTCTTCCCAATAATGACTTCTTATTAGTGAAACACAGTGATTCTTATGAACAAAGAGTGATACTTACTGAAGAAGTCTACATGAGACATCTCCTGCGCATTTAACTAACTGTGCAATAAATTTTTTAGGGTCTACAAGTGCTCCCCTATTAGGGTGTATGAAACTAATAAACTCCATAGCAAGGTAATACTTGTACAAACAAGTACTACCCTGCTGTGCTGCAGAGTTTTTTCGCATTCAGCAATGTGCGTGTAGATGCTGAGCTGGCTGGCTGGAGCACAAGTAGCTCTTCAGTGCGGGGGCTGCCTGCTGGCTAATACTGCTGTGAAGAACCCTTGCACCCCAGCCAGCCACTTTGCAGCACGTTGAGCCCAGTTGGAGCAGCCCTGGGCTAGCAGGCTGACCCCCTGGAATCCCTGCCAGCTGGGGCTACTGTAACCCAGCTCAATGTGCTGCGGTCTGAGCACATGTGTAAACTGTGTGCACCCAGGAGCTTCGTGGGAGCAATAAACTGCAGAGCAATAAGCTCCACAGTTTATTCCTGCACGTTAATGGCACAAGTAGACACACCCACTGGGGATCTGCACTGAACTATATTACCATATTCAGGAAATAGTTACCATAGCCAGCATAGCACTTCCTGATTCACCTCCTTGATTCTCTTGTAATGAAGGAAATACTAGCTGTCATAAGGGCATACAGCATGTTAGGAAGAGAGAAATGAGAAGGCAGGTGATTGAAGCAACAGGTGGTGGGACACAACAGTCATTTTGAATGTTTCCACTGTGATTCTGAGGTATAAGTGTTAGGTTGGTAAGAATACAAGGGCTGTACAGAAGTTTCCGCTCTCAGTGGGGTTTATGCTGCAGACCCTGTCACCTTACTTCTTTTCTCTTTACACATTAAATGCTTACACATCTTATCCGATTGCCAAATCACTCTTTTGGTTAACAGTGCAACTCCATGGTGCACTTCCCTCATTCTGTGATGGAAGAATAGAAGTTCCTGCTCCTCTGCCCAGAATTCCTTAAGAGTTTTGGAGAGGGGAAACTCCCTTCTTGGATTGCATCCATAACCTGGCAAAGGAGTGAGGCTGAGGTACAGTAAAGTTTAAAGAAGATGAACTCCTCTTTTTCTTGCATGTCAGTTTTATGCTTCATTGAAGCCAAGGGAAGAGTTCTGTCTTTTCAGATAACATTACTCAGAGTTAAGTTTAAAGGCTATTACTGTAAGTAAAACCCTGAGTGCAGTCATTAACAGTTCCCAGTTAGTTCACCACATATTTCCTTAGGAAAGCAACATTTTAAAAATTATTTTAATTGATCAGAAAAGACAACTTTAAATTAGAAATACATACATACCTCTATATCTATGTATGTATTTCTAATTCTAGGTTGTCATTAAAAATATCAATTAAAATAATTTTTAAAAGAATTATGTATAAAATAACCACTACAGGCTTGGAACCAACTGGCTAAGCAGTAGCTTTGCAGAAAATGACCTGGGGGCTTTAGTGGACAATAAGCTGGACATGAGTCAACGGTGTTCCCCTGTCGCCAAGAAGGCTAACAGTATACTGGGCTACATTAGTAGAAGAGCTGCCAGCAGATCAAGGGAAGTAATTTGTCGCAGCGCACTAAGGTGTGCTTGCTCCTGAAGGGCAGAAACTGCCTACAGAGAGGGCCCTCAGAGTCAGGCAGGAACCCCACAGGTGCAGGTTACTGTGGCAGCAGGCTAATGAGGGAATTAGCTGGCACCTGCATGCCGTCAACTGACCAGAAAAAGGCCAGGCCCTGGGCCCATATAAGCCCCAGGGCTGGGACTACAGAATTAGTTCTCTGACAGCAGCCAAAGGGGAATGAGCTCTCATAGAGGAAGCTACTTAGAGATGCTTGACTGCTTGTTCTGATGCTGGAAGGATTAAGCGCCTATAGAAGCTTACAAGTGTTGGTGGGGAGGAGGCCCATTAAACTGAGAGAGAAGCTTACCTTCTTAAAAGGGATAAACTGGTGGACCAGGCTGAGGCTATTGGGGAGGAGGAGGAGGCCTCATTGTGGCACACTACAGTGTGGAGAGCCCAGTGCCAGAGAGGGCACAATGACAGGAGGCTGAGCTAGATGAAGGCCTTATAAAAAGGGACAGTGTTTAATTTCTACCTGTGAGGCATGGGCCGTGATAAAGGGAAAGCTTTGGAGCCATGCATCTAGCCCATAAGGCTTGGGGTTATTGTAAAGGATCTCCTAAGTGTGGGACCAAATAAGGGGTCCAACAACCCACAGGGTTTAGAGGAGTCTGTCAGGATTGTGACCAAGCAGCAACTCAAGGGCAGCCTCCCATTCCAAATTTATACCAGCAAGATGTGGCAGGTGAGATTAGTGGGCGCTCACGGTCACGGTGCCCTAGGGACTACACGGCCATCCCTGGGGAGGCTGTACCGTGACATAATTATTCCCCTCTGGTCAGCATCGTTGAGGCCTCATCTGGAGTACGGTGCCTAGTTTTGGTCCCCCACTACAGAAAGGATATGAACAAGTTGGAGAGAGTTCAACGGAGGGTAACAAAAATGGTTAGTTACTTCTGAGTGTGGCTGGGGTAGGGTAGATCAATGAATTCTCTCCCTCAAAGACTCTTCTGCCACGCCTTTGTTGAGAGGGTAAAGAAAGATGTTAAGCTCTGAGAGATCATGCAACTAATCACCCTGATACTAAACAATATGAAAATTGGTTTTATTCGGTTTCTCAGTTAAAATCACCGCCGTGGCCATTTCTCTCATGGCTTGTGGCTCTCCTTCCCCTTTTATCCTATGTTGCCACCAGAGAGGTTCTGTCCTGACCTCTTCTCCTGTTTCTTCTTTCCTTTGCAGGTCTCAGCAGGCTATCTCAGTCCTCTAAGGAATTCCCTCCATTCAATTCCTCAGGTAAGTGATTGCCATGCAGCTTTTTGGCAAGCGCGGGGATCATGCCATGATTTGTCTCACCTGGCGTGTGAGGCTCCGTTGCTCTGGCTCTGAGTCCTGGTTGTTGTCAGTGGTGCTGGACTCTCTCCCCTTCACATTTATTTGTGTGCCGCTGGGGCAAATCTGCCGTCCCTGATGTCAACCCTGGTGTGTAACGAGTCACAGCTGTGCCTCGAGCCAGCGTCCTTGCCCGTTCTGTGACCCTGTTTTCCCCAACCCTCCCCTCAGGAGAGGAACCCTACTAAGGAACAGGGATGACTATCACCCTATTACACTGAGATGAGGCTGAGGGAACTGGGCATAGTCAGTGTGCAGAACAGGAGACTGAGGGGGGATTTGATAGCAGCCTTCACCCTGAAGGGTGGTTTCAAAGAGGATAGATCTAGACTGTACTTAGTGGTGGTAGATGATGAACAAGGAACAATGATGTAAAGCTGCAGAAAGGGAAGCTTAGGTTAGATATTTGGAAAAATTTCTACCAATAGAGGGTGGTGAAGCACTGGAATGGGTTACCTAGAGAGGTAGTGGAATCTCCACCTTTAGAGGTTTTTAAGGCCTTGCTCAACAAAGCCCTGCCTGGAATGACCTAGTTGGGGGACAGTCCTGCTTTGAGCAGGGTGTTGGACTAGATGACCTCTTGAGGTATGTACATGGACACGCACATGCACACACCCCCTCAAGTATGTATATGTATGTCACAAACAAAAAATAATAAAGGGAGAAAGAAGGAAAAAAAGAGGGAAGAGGAAGGGGTACAAGAAGAAAAGAGAAGTGTGCAAGGAGTACTATTCTAAGGTAATATTCTAAGAACTCTTTCCAAATAGCACCAAACTTTCTGAAGAAGTTAAGCCTGCTAAACATGACTCTCTATATATGACAGCTATAGTATCTCATTATACCAGATTTCAACCTTGAGATGTGCTACTTTTCAAATAGAGTAATAAAATGTATGTCACTAAGAAAGCCTGCTGTAAAAGTGCAGTCTGGGAAGTTTTCAGTTTGAATTCCACTGGTATATGTCCAAGAACATGCCTATTTCCTAAAAGTGTCAATGCTGTATTCAAAATCATGTTAACTCCGGCTGATTCAGGGAAATGATTCTTCCTCTTTATTTGGCACTGGTGAGGCCAGATCTGGAGTATAGTGTCCAGTTTAGGGCCTTCCACTTTAGAAAGGATGTGGACAAGGTGGAGAGAGTCCAGTGGAGGGCAACAAAGATAGGGGGCTGGGGCACATGACTCCTGAGGAGAGGGTGAGGGACCTGACCTTATTAAGTCTGGAGAAGAGAAGACTATGGGGGGGAGGCAGGAGCAAGAGTGATTTCATAGATTTCATAGACTTCATAAACATTAGGGCTGGAAAGGACCTTGGAAGATCATCGAGTCCAGCCCCCCGCCATGTTCCCCATGGATTTTAACCCAGAGGGTCTCCAGTCATCCACCCTGGTCTCCAACATCAGCTTGCAGGGACACGTAGCTTTCCTTAACATAGAGAGCTACACCCCTGCCCCTTTTATCTACTCGATCTCTCCTGTACAGGGTACAGCCATCTGGTCCAGTCACGGGTGGAGTCTCCGTTATCCCTATGACATTGTAATTATTTGTGTTAAGCAGGAGGACGAGTTCCTCCTGCTTATACCCCAAGCTCCTGGCATTTGTGTACAGGCAGGCAAGTGTCCCCTTGGGGGCTCTTGCCTTGCCCCCAGATTGTGCCAGGACTGGGGCAGGGGTGGTCTCCCTTAAGTGCCTTGGCCTGCTGGCTTTGTAAGGGTTGCTCAGCGGGCCAGCAGTGACTGTAATCTCCCTCCTCCAGCAGGCTTAGTTTAAAGCCGGTCAGCCAGTCTTGCTGAGAAGAGCTTCCTCCCCAGGGAAGAGAGGTGGAGGCCATCTCTTCCCAGCAGCTTGCTGCCTCTCTTGCCAAAGAGCAGGATGTGGTCATAGAAGCCAAAGCCTTCCCAATGACACCAGCGCCGCAGTCTTTGGTTGATTACGTGGATCCTCCTCTCCCTCCTCAGCCCATAGCCCGACACTGGGAGGATCGAAGAGAACACCACCTGTGCCCCCAGATCCTGAGGCCCCGCTCCCAAATCCCTGTAGCGCCTCATGACCTGGCTGGGAGCACTCCAAGCCCTGTCATCGGTGCCCACATGAATAAGGAGCATGGGATAGTGGTCTGTGGGCTGGAGGAGCTTAGGGATCTTCTCTGCAATGTCTCGGATGTGGGCCCCCGGGAAGCAACAAATTTCTCTAGCTAAGGGGTCAGGGCGGCAGATTACCCCTCAGTCCCCCTCAGGATGGAGTCTCCCACAAGAAACACTTTACGTTTTGTCTTGGGGAGAGCGGGGGTGGTAGGTGCAGCTGGGCCTGTGTTGCCTGAGGGAGATGGAAACTCAGCAGTCTCTGCTGGATCTGCAAGAGGTTTGTACCTGTTGCTAAGCTCCAGCAGGGCAGGGGCCTTGGTGCAGCGGGCCTTAGGGCCCTTTACCACCTTGGTCCAGCCCCTTGACTGGACAGAATGGGAAGTCCTGGAGTTCTCCCTTGTCCTGGAGGGAGACTGTGGTTTACCCTCTGGCTCCTGGGGAAGAAGGGCCTGGCAGTAGGAGTCTATCTCCTGCTCGCAGTCCCTGATAGCACGCAGTCTCTCGACTGGCCTGGAGCTCCTCCAGCTGGTGCACCAGAGACCCCAAAAGGGAGAAGACCTCACAAGGGGAGGTAGCCATGCTCCTGGGCCCCAGAGCCTAGAAAAGGGACAGGCAGCCCCCACAGCCGAGAGCCAGAGGCTCCATCTGTGTGGAGCCCGGAACCATAGGCTCCATCTGGGTGGCTGTCTTAGGTGCCGAGGGAAGGGGGGGGGGCACAGACCCTGAGGGGACCCTTGGGGTGCGGCGAGTGCCCATCCATGGCATGCCGCTGGTAGGTGGGCTGGGCCTGAGTCTGCCTACCATGGGGGGCTCACAGGCAGGGCCTCAGACCCTCCTGTGCCAACTCCGTGCTAACTCACGCGCTGGCAGACAAGCGCACCTGTTTGCACAGCCTGTTTGCGCAGCTCTGGTCGTATGGCTCCCTGGGGGGCTGGGTGAAGTAGGGGCCTGGGAGGGGCAAGACCCAGCTCAGCTCTCACTCGTCCACCTCCTCCCACTCTTAAGAGTTAACCCCCTCCCACCATAGGCCCCGCTTACCTCTGGCTGTGCTGGGAGTCGGCAGGGGGCTCCATGACTGCTGGGGGGCTTTGGGGGAGCAGGGGTGCAGCGGGCTTTCACCTGCATGTGTCTCGCCACTCCTGGAGCCTAATTAAATAGGAGCCTTTAGCTACCTGAAGGGTGGATGCTAAGAGGATGGAACTAGACTATTCTCAGCGGTGGCAGAAAATAGAACTAGGAACAGTGGTCTCAAGCTGTAGCAAGGAAAGTTTAGGTTAAATATTAGGAAAAACTTTCTCACTAGGAGGGTAGTGAAACACTGGAGCAGGTTACCCAGAGAAGTTGTGGATTCTCCATCCTTGGAGGTTTTTAAGACTCATCTAAAACAAAGCCTTGGCTGGGGTGATGTAATTGGGGATGGTCCTGCTTTGAGTGGGAGACTGGACTAGATGACTTGCTGAGGTCCCTTCCAACCCTAATTTTCTATGATTGGCCCAATAACAATCCTGAAAATAGCAGACAAGGCCTAAATATTTATTATGACTGGTATTTCCCTTTGGTTGTGCACTTCTTTTTAAAACTTGATATGTTTTGGATCCTGTCTTGCTGAGAGAAGTGGGTAAGTGGACTAGATGTGTAGCACTTTGCCACTTATCCTAAAAAATATGTCTTCCCTTGGTAGAACAATTGTCATCTACTCAACAGACACATACTTCTCCAATTCTCTCAATCGGTGCCTGATTGCTGGGAGAAAGGAAATGCAAAAGTCAGAAGAACAATGATCAAGGAGAAGTCTGATTATGTAGCCTAGAAATGGGATACTTACTGTGGAGTAAGAGAGGAAAACCTATGTTCTGCTCCCACTGCCTTTGTTTATTGATTTTATTCAATGACTATTTAATACAAAATTACTAATGTTGGTAGCAGGAGCTATGATCTACAGCTTTTTCTTATTTGTGCCCACTTTATTAGGCCACAGAGTTATATTGTCTCTTGCTTTCTCTCTTTCTGGCCGTATAAATCTGGGCTGCTTAGTGGCCCAACATCAACCAGAGGGATGAAGAGTTTCCTCAACTTTCCCTAACCGATAGCTTGGTCTTTAGGGAAAGTGGGAGATGTGGGTTCAGACTTGACATATAGAACCTAGGTGAAGTCCCTGTTTTACTAGGTATTGGGCAAAAGGTTAGTTGGTAGGGTTGTGCAAAATTTTGGCAGCTGTTTCATTTTGGAGGTGTTTTGGCGCCCGAAACACCAAATCCAAAATAAAATGGAAGGCTCTGAAACATCTCTGAAACAAAACCAAACCAAACCATCCAAAATGTTTTGGAGCCGGGCTTGCAGGGAAACACAAACTCAGAAAAGGGAGGGGAAAGAGGGGCAGAAGGACTGCTCCGATATTGACATCTGTAGCTGGCCAGTGTCCGCAATCTGTCCCTGAGATCCCCAATCCCAGTGCTCTGGGGGAGGGACGGTAACTTGCTGTCATGCCATGCACAGATTCAGGGACCTGTGCTCCTGGGAAGGGCTGCAAGGCTGTACTGGACTCTTCCTGGGGAACATGGGCCCCCAGATCTGCATGTGGGATGGCAGCATGCTGTCGCTGCTGGCTAGGGCCAACGCCGGCACCTGAGTCTGCTTGGCACACCCTGCACCGAGAAGACTGGTGCTGTCGCTGGCCCCAGCTGGCAGTGGCAGCCTGGTGTCATCCACCAGGCTGCCATGTGTGCTGTTTGGGAGCCTTTTTTAATTTTTTTTTGGGGTGGGGTTGTTTTTTTTTTAAAGCCCCATCCCTGTGTGGCTGCTGCCCCATGGCGCAGGTGCAGCGTGGCTCGGCAGGATGCTGTGTACTGTCTGGGTGCTGCTGGGGCTGAGTGTTACTGGACTCTGGGTGATTGCTGGAACCACCCCAGCTCCCAGACAGCAGGCAGTGCCGTGCCAAGCCACGCTGTACCCATGCCATGGGAAAGCTGCCGTGCGGGTGCCAAGTGGGAGAGTCTATCCCTGCTGCCCCCCACTTCCCTGCACTACACAGGGGTGCTCTGCTCTGAGTGCCCAGAGACCCCAATCGCTACTGCTGCAGCTGATGGGTGTTGGGCTTTAAAAAAAGAAAAAAAGGCTACTGGACAGCTTATGGAGCATGCAGTTGACACCAGGCTGCTGCTGTTGGCTGGGGCCAGTGGGAGCACCAGTCTTCCTGGTGCTCAGCGCGGGCGTGCTGAGCAAACTCAGGTGTTTCCAACAGTCCCAGCAGGCAGTGGTAGCCTGCAGCCATCCTGCACACAGATCCAGGGGCCTGTGCCGCCCCGGGAAGAGTCTGGTACAGCCCCACAGCCAGGCTACCTCTTCCAGCAAGTGATACAAGTTTTGCTTTCAACAGTTTGAGGTGTAGTTTCACAAAAGACTCTGCACCTATTTCCATGAAACTTGGCAGGCTGCATGCCCTCAGAAGGGCCTAACATCTCTGTAATTTTCATCCAAATCAGGCAAGAAATGACAAAGTTATAGGCATTTTAGTGGTTCCTCATTATAGCCTATGGCCAAAGCACTGAAGAAGCATCAAACTCTAAAAAAGATTCGGCTGAATTGAAATGGTATAGTGATCTGAAACACTGAAATGAATCGCTGTCCTTCTGAAATGCCAAATCTGAAATGAAACATAGCCATTTTGAACAGCCTTATTAATTGGCCCTTCTCACATGATCTGGTATCATTTTTGTGGTTTGAACTGTAGGGAGTCAAAGCGCAGAACCATCCATATTCATTACGCTGAATCAGAATTTGTCTATTGCTTCTATATAAACATAAGCAGCTAATCCACAGCAAAGGGCAGAGTGAATTGTACCCTGTTACTGGGAGAAGTGGGTAAGGGAGAACCCAAAGTTGCTACAGCAGCTCCCACCCATGTTTGTATGCCTCATCTCTTTCACAGTAATGATTCCTGTATATATGCCACTGTAATTGTTACATAATTAAACAGCCTTGCACATGCCCAATTCTATCACATAACAAATCACTTAATTGCACATGTGTGCCTTTACTTATTTCCTGCCTTAGACTGAAAGGCAAGATAAGGTAAAACTAGTTTTTTGAAGTCTTATGGTTCTTTGGTTAAGTCATGCTTCATGCTTACTGTGCTTAAGTTTAATGTTAAATATAGTTGGGGCAGAAATTGTACTAGGTCTTTTAAGGGCTGTCAAGGCATGGGAGGATGACAGTCCCCACCTTAGTTTGGGAGTGTCCTGAAGTACTCCTCAAATCTTATATAATTGCTGAAGTCAATGTGTCATTTAGTATTAAAACTATAGAAACAAGTACAGTGTTAACTATTATAGGATGTAAATATAACTTAATATTCCTTTGGCTGTGGATGACTAACCTATAGTGAGCTAACCTCATGACTAACCTATTTTTACCATATGATGTCAGAACTTTGTGCAAATCATGTGTTATTCCAACACTTTTTTTTGGTTCCCTATTAGGCTAGACATATAATCTTTTCTTCAGTTTTTTTCTAATTTCTTTAATATTTGATCTCATTTATGGGAGTCTATCAACTGATTAATGAAATTAAATCAGGTTCCATTGGGAATGTATTATAAGTGTATATTAAAGACCATAATTAGCACAACCTTTTTAGATTTAGTTATTAGGTATTATAAAGTTATCATTATTAATTTATATTTTGTCCCAGCACCATGGAGAAGACAGGGTGTGTTTGCTGCTAAGCCTATAGATCTGTGAGTTGTAAACATTGTTTTGGTATCTGGGTTGAAGATAGGATGCCTGTAAATGCCTTGGTATCAATTAAGATTATATGCTTCTCATGTCTCTCCTGTATGGCACTTGCCAGTCTTCTATCTTTAAAGATATTTATGTGCCTAGCAGTGCTCAGGCAATTTCACATCAACTTCCAGTATGGGGTCCCTTAGGAAACTTCCTCTTTATGCCTGTCAAGATGCTCAGTTAATTCCTTTTTAAGAGGCTCCCTGAAATTCAATCCCTCATTTACCACTTTTTGCAGTCCTACTGAGGTTTCTTTGAATTATCGATTCACATAAACTCATCTACAAAGCTTGCTTTGCCTTTAGGCTGGAGTTTGAAGCCCTGAATGTAGAATCATAGAAGGGTAGGGCTGGAAGAGACCTCTGGATGTTGTCTAGTCCAACCAATCTGCCACATGGTGTCTACAGGATTGTGGATTGTTTGTATTGAGGTCCCCAAATTACATTGCAGTAGCATTGTTCTTTTTAGATTGGGGTGCATGCCAGCAAATACAATTTGTTTGTGATGAGCAGGGATTGGCACTCTATGACCTACAGGCTAGCTCTGGCCTGTAGAACTATGGGATCCAGCCCACAGATGTGGGCATTCAGCAGCAGGGGAACTTGCTTTCCCTGTGCAAACACAGGAAGAAGTGGTGATGGCAGTGGCGTAGGCTGGGTCTGAGCACCCACCTGTCTGTCTGCCTCTGATCTGGCCTGAGTCATTGTAGTCTGCAGCTGGGAAAGGTTGCCTACCCCTGGTGGAGAGGTTCATTCTCATCCACATTGCTATCCACTATGATGTAATGAGCCAGAACTCATCATTTGTAAACAAAAAAATAAATAAAATCCATGAATGTTTTCTTAGCTTTTGTTTTGATTCCTATAAAGACATGTAAGACCTAAAATAAACAGAAAAAGGTTTCAAGGCATCCCCAGAGGCAGACTAATTGATATGACAATGACAGAATAATAGAGTTGACCCAGCTACTGGCAAAAAGAGCAAGAACAAACTTAGTCCCTAGAAGCAGAGAAGGAAAAATAAAAGTGTTCACCTCTAACTCCAGCCCATGGACCATGTCCATCCATGAGTCCCAGTGTTCCATCTTAGAGGGACAGTTGGACATAATCCAAAACCAGACTGAAGAGATTTAGGCTGGTCTTCAGATGATAATGGTGGAAGAAGTAAAATAGCTATGAGACCGATTCTCATAAAGTCTATGAAGCACAAATTGCTTTGTTAAACATTAGCTGAAAGCAGATCAGGGTATAGTGGTTTCAAGAGCAGGATGCCAAATATGGGATATGACAACTGTAATTTCTGCACCCCTCTCCATATGGTCCTTATGAGGACAGTATCTAGCTGCAGGAAGGTTGTCCTACTACTAACCACATGAGTGGCTATGGTGGTTGTAACTCGGGGGAAAAATGAACCTGACCCTGATAATGAAAACAGGCTTGTTTTTAGAAGATGAATTCAGCTTACTGAGGAATCCCTGGTAACAGCTGAAGTTATAAAACAAATGGCACTGGTGATTAGTATTTACCTACTGGTGAGGATTTGGGAAATGGATCACCAGATGGAATCAACTGGCTAATCACGAGAACTTCAGCCTTGGGGACCCTAGTTGGATCTTATAGACATCCCTGACTTCTGAAGCAATTGACTTTCTTAACGGGGAAAACCCAGGGTAGGGAGGGAGATGACCTGGACTGCTGGTGAACATACAAATTAGTGCAGAGGCGATGTACTGAAACTGGTTGTCTTATTTCAGAAGCAAGGATTTATGATGATGTCTCCTGAAGCATATTATTGCAGCATAGTAGGAAGATGGTCATTGTGAAAGAAACAATATCTTCTGACCTTCCTGAGGTTCCTGCATTGCACTATTAGATTAATGACTCACGGTAAGGAGCCAGCCTGTTAGGACCTTGTTACACTTTACACTGTAAGCCGCACAAATGTTAATTGACTTAGTGTTGTTTGGCTTAGTCACTCGTTAGGACAAAAAACATGCTCTGACTGCTCCTTACCTGTGCACCTGTGACTTGCTTCTAGAGGCTTGGTCAGCAGGGGTGGGACTAGGAACTAAGGGAAGGACAGGCTTACTGCTCCTGCCAGGCAGTGAAGGGAGTGGATTTGCAGGATGCACAGATTAACAAATACAGAGGGTTGTTAGGCTTTTTTTACCCTGCCAGCCTGCTTTTGATGGACCAAAAAGGGACTCTTCTCCAGGTATTGGCTTGCAGCCTAGCCCTGCCCAGAGAGCAAATATAGTAATAAACAAGTGACTCAGGAGTGATTAGTTAATCAAAATGTGTATTAGAACAAGTTTCACAATAACAACAACCAAAATCATAACACAAGTTAGTATTTACAATATTTACAGAGACAAAAGCAATGTCACCATTAGGTGGCGACCTAGAGCTCCAAGGCCTAGTGTAGAGGAGAGCCTACTGCTGCAGCCTCTGTCACTCTGAGCATTTAATGCTTTTCACCACCACATTGGGTACTGAGCACCTCAGTCACAAGGGATGGATGATATTTTACCCTTTCTCCTAAGCCAGGGGTTCCACACCTTTTTAGATCACAGACTGGCAAACCGTGGACCAGAAGTGACCATGGACCTGCAAACTGCAGACCAGCAAACTGCGGTCTGGAAGTGACGGATGTACTGCATAGTGGCAGCCAACCCTCCTGTGGGCAGCCTTGGGTCGCGGCCTGGGGGTTGGGAACCTCTGTCCTAAGTGGCAGAACAGGCGGACCAACTAGGTATGTTCTTGGATGGAAAGATCCCACAGGTAACTACATTTGTATCTCACACGAGCACCCCATACTCTGGTCAGACACTGGCTACACACACAAATGATTGAGATTTCAGTTATGCTTTTACATACACCTCCCCCACCCCAAGTCTATCTCACAGAATCCAATTACACACAGTTCCAATCCCACACGTGCACAATTGCACCCACAAGCAGTCCCAGTCATGTGCTGAGGTGGTGGCTATCACGGGTATTATGTTGACCATGTCACGCCACCTGTCAATTGCATCTCTCAATCAATTATCACTCAAATCACTCTGCCAGTTGCTTGTAAATTATATTTTGACCACTCATAACTGAAGATCACACCACATACTAGATTATCGTAATTTTCCCTCCACTGTGATTACGTTACTGTGGGGGCTGCACATACTCCAAGCATCTGAATGTATGTATCTGGGTTATGATGTCACTGAGAGTAGAAGTTCAAGTTTCTTAGAAACTTCAGGCCTTCTAGTCATGCCCGCATGCATATTAGCTGTTATGATACAGACTATTCAGCACAGGCCAGCATCTGGGGTCTACACCTGGAGTGCCTGGCAGCTGTGATACCTCTCACCACTGCTTGGACTGGCTGTTCTCCTAACAGGAGCAGAGCGAGCTGGTCCAAGCCAGGGGGTCACCGTCTCCTGGCCCCTGTTGGGACCAGCTTTGCAGAGCGAGCCGATCCACATGGGAAGATGGTGCCCACCCTGCCACACCCTTGGACCAGCTGGAGGAGGTTGGAGTGGTGGTGGGTGGCACCATGGTGCCAGGCACTGCAGGACTGCAGTGCTCACTTTGCTGGATGTGCCTTGGGGGTGAGGTGTTGTGCCTCTATCTCTGCTCGGCCTGACTCAGGAGGGCCCACTGCCTCCTGGGATGCTGGAGGACTTCAACTTGGGCAGAATAGCTGTGGAGAGTGGCCACAAGTTAATGGAACAGGAATAAAATTAGGCAGATTAGAAATAATCCTTCCCCGAGTGGTGTAATTTTGAGCCAAATAACAAATGTTTTAAGCCACTTAATAAGATGTTATTTTGTAGCCAGTCCAGGAGTTAAGAGCTCCAGCAGCCACCTAAAGTTACCATGTACAAGGCCCTTAGTGTGCTAGTTTGACACACTTTCCCGTTATGACTTCCTTAAAAAACAAACAAACAAGGAGCACTTTTTAGTAGGCATCTGCACTGACCTATACTACCACACTTAGAATAGTGTTATAGCCTACTCAGCACACCCACTCGACTCCCTAGAAGTGATAACTTTTGACAAGAGCTGGTGGTTTTTTGGGGGGAGGCGCAGGCAGAATAAAGGTGGAAAAAAATGACAAGGCAGGTGATTGAACTAAGAAAGGGCACATTACAGACAATTAACGTGTGGCAGAAATTGTTGGCTAGTGGGGACTGAAGCATACTTTTTTGCTAGAGCAGTCCAGACAATACCTACAACCATGGTAAATGTATTTTATGGAGGTACTGTATGGAAATGTGCTTACATAAGATCTAGGCTTTTCTACAGCAGACTAGTAAATTGTAAAGATTAGGCAGGCAGATGAATATTCGTACTAGAAAATCGCTTCTGTTTTCATTGTTATCCCCTTGGTGTTCTTTATGGTCATAATTGCTAACTGATTACCCTAATCCTTGGCTGTATTCAGGACAATTATAGGTGCCATAGGTGGATAGTTTATTGACTCTTTTGGAGAAACAGAGATTCTAAATTGGTCTGAGTCTACTTTGGTGTCAAACTAAAATGGTGTTTTTGATTTGTATAAAGGACACAGTGACCTCTTCTTGCTGGCCCCACAAGTTCCCTTGGAGAACAGCAACATGCATTTATTAATGCAACCCTGCATTGTTTACAGTAAATTAACACCAAATATTGGGCTGCCTGCTTCCTGCTTTATTATTCTCTTAGGAAGGCTGGTACCCAGTCAGAAATACAAGAGCTGCATGATTTCTTAGGGGTTTACACTTCATTAGTCCAATACAATTTGAGTGCCTCATAAGAAGGCATATACTGCTACTGGAAAACTGATGCTGATAGTTTCCAAACTGCCTAAAGCCACTGTGTTACATCTTGGTCCTATAAATATTTTATGCCATAATAAGTATGGATGACCAGAAAGGAAGCATTGTGGTAATTCTTCATAAAAATTGTTTAGGAACTTGGGTTTTACCCCTGGGCTCTAATACGTTCTTGCAGAGTAGTTTTAGCTGGTTTTGTGCATCCTGGGTATGTGTGTTTCCAGTACTCTAAAACTGATCTTCATTTCTGATTTTTTTTTTTTCTGTGCCATAATTTGTTTTCCTCTCTTTTTTCCTATTGGGGGTACCTCCTACTTTTTCTTGCAGCTGTATAAATAGGCTGTTAGTAATTTCTGCAGGAATGTGCTTTAACTATTGTGCCCGGGGACCAGTGACTGGCATTGCCTCTGTCGGGGTGGGTAAAATATGGCCCATGGGCCACATCCGGCCCACTGACTGATTGAATCTGGCTTGTGGGGGACACCTGCCAGTTGTATGGATCTGGCCCATGGCTGCCCAGACGGCGCTTCTCATGGGGCTGAGCCCTGCCCAGAGCAGCCCGCAACACACTCCTGCCATGTCTGCTGGCCCCAGTCTGAGCTAGCACGCACAGCTTATTGGCGGGGCTGCTCCCAGTGCAGTTGCAGTCACCCAGGTGCTGCTTGGCTCTCCTTGCCATCAGTGGTGGCTCCTCCTACTTCTCTCCCTGCTGTACCACCCTGCATAGGGAGGAAACTTCATTTGGACAGCTTCTGCCCCAACATGCAGGGCTCTGGCTCCAGCTCCCAGCTGTCTGCAACAAACCAAAATCAATATCTAATTCTCTCATAGAAAACTCAACCTCTTCAGTTACTGAGAACAAGTCTTATATAAGTTTATATATATTGTATGAAGATTCTTCTGCATCTAATTGTTTGAGAGACCAAAGCATTCGTTGTAAATCTCACAAATCTTACAGTTTGTCTTTGTTTAATAAGAGTTTCTGTTTTGCAAAAAGCTTTGACAGCTATGGACGCTTGCCTTCCTAAATTTTAAATACAAGTATGAATGAAGAAAAAAACAACAGGTAGAAGGGAGGCTCTTGAAAAAAAATGTTTATTGATGGGGGTGGGGTTGCCCACAGTAACCTAAAAGTACTACTGTGGGCAAATTTGTGCTGCACGATTTGTTCTACCACTGAGAAAAAGAACTCTTAATGGATCAGACCGAGCAAATCTTTGTAGCTGAATTTCAGGAAGTCATAAAACTCTTCTAGTTGCTGTGTTCTCACTCCTAGCCTCAACATATTCCCAAAGTTGGTATTAGTGTTGTCCACACTCAGTGCTAAGCCTGTATCTTCAGTCTTGTGATTCTTCAGGGTGTACCTGAGTACATTGGCAACTTTCATTGACAACAGGTGATGAATAAGACTGGATAGGTACCCCATGACATGGATAAGGCTGGAAATGACATGAAGTTGGGCAGTTTGATGCCACTCCAGGCTGCTGCGTCCCCCTGGGCAGGCTGCAGGCCAGTTGTCTTAGCTTACCTGCACCCCGGTGCCATTGCCTGGCCTGCTGCAGGGCTGATAGGCCCACGCTGTCCAGGCCTGCAGGCTGCTCTGGATAGGAAGCTGCTCAGGCCGCGGGAGCACCGGCTGCTGTTACCCCTCCACCTGCCACACTCACCACAGCATGCCAACCCATGGGAAAGTGGCCAGAGGCTGAGGTGCTGGCCACATGTCCCCAGGCTGTGCTCCCTAGTTGCTCCCACCCTACGGCCTTCCGTGGGACACACAAGACATTTAACAAAGTTTTCAAGGGGAAGAAGGTGTTTTATTGTGGTGGGTGGGGTGGGTGGTGTAGGGGCTCTGTTTGTTGGGAAGGGATGAGGGGTCTGTTTGATGTAAAGGTAATAAAAATTTGTTCTTGTGAGATGTGTCTGCAGTGAGCAGGAGGGTGGGGGAGTGCATGGGTAAGGGTGAGGGTGCAGGCAGGCTAGAGCAGGGAGTGGTTAGGTTGGTCAGTGCCTCCTGCACCTGGTGCCCTGGCCTCCACTGGTGGGTGCACAGCTCTCCTGGGGCTTCAGCGGGGGGAGGGGGGGTGCTGCTGGCACTGCTGCCACAGGTGCTTCTTCTGGTGCCAAACATCCTTCACACACCGCATCTCCTCTGCCCAGGTCTCATGGAAGAGCTTCCTCCAGGCTTCACAGATATTACGCAGCATGCAGGCTGTGACAGTAACCTGTGGGGGTTGTCTTTGGTGAACTCAAGGTGGATGGTAAGGGTGTGCCAGTGGTGGCCAAAGGTGCACTCCACCACGGTGTGGGCCTGATCAAGGCAGTGCTTGAAGCGGGCCTGGTAGGAGCCCAGGTGGCCAGTGTATGGCTGCATGAGCCAGGGCAGGAGTGGGCAGGTAGAGTCCCCAGTGAGGAGGGGTGAGACCACCATGGTGCCAGCTGCAGGTCTGGCACCCCCGGCACGAAGTGCTCACTCTCCACCAGGCTCAGCAGGCCAGAGTTCTGGAAGATGCGGACGTTGTGGGTGCTGCCTGTCCATCTGGTGCTCATGTGCACGAAAGCCCCACGGTGGTCTTCGCTGGCCTGGAGTACCACATAGTGAAAGCCCCTCTGGCTATAGTAGGGGAGTCTCTGTGGGGTGGGCAGGTGGCAGGGATTTGGGTCCCATCCAGGGCCCTGATGCACCCAGGGCACAGAACCCCACCATCACTGCCAGAGCATCATTCACCCAGAGGACCATGTGTCCCAGCATGTTGTGGAGGGTTCTGCACACCTCCAGGATGGCCTTCCTGGCGGTGGCCTTGCCCATGCCAAACAGGTGGCCAATGTAGTGCAGGCTGCTGGGCGTGGCCAGCTTGAGCAGGGTGAGGGCCAGGCAGGTATCCACAGGAATACTGCTACTCCAGGTAGGGCTGGAGCTGTTCCAGGAGGTCCCAGGAGGTGGCCTGCTCATACACAAGACCTTCTACCACTGCTCACCATCCCAGGTATACTGGATGATGTGCTGCTCCCAGTCTTAGCTGGCCTGATGGGCCAAGGGGTGGTAGGCCTTGAGGCCCAGGAGGGCAATGGTGGCCCTAGAAGTGGCATCCTGGAGCCCATTGTTGATGTCCCTGGCATGGTCTGGCCTGGGAGATGGGGTGAATGTGGTAGGTTGGTCACCGGGCAGGAGGGGCGAGATAGCTATGGGCCAGGTGGCGGTTGGCACAGTGGGCCAGCATGGCAGCCAGCATGAGTGTGGGGCACTGGTTGTCACTGCCAGGGGCAGGGGCTGGAGCAGCCATGGTGCGGGGAGGCACAGATGGGCAGGGCACACTGCTAATGGCCAGGGAAGTGGCTGGCCAGGGAAGTGGCTAGCCAGAGAGCAGCTAGCAGGGCTGGCTTTTGAAGAGGGCTATGGGGTGCTGGCAGCTGCAGCCTGGAGTCTCCCCCCGCAGTGGCTGCAGGAGCCCATTGCAGGGCTCCAGAAAGGAGGAACTGATTGGTAACTTGCCACATACCACAGCGCGTGTACAGAAGTTTTGTCCAGGGGCAACTAGCAGTGGCATAAATATGTGCTGTTGCTATTTGTCCTTGGGGAATGCATGTTTGTGTTTGTGGGGATGCTTAGGTAGCATCTGATTTAAGTGTTACACTTAACTGTACCATAGCAAGAGGTATTGTTCTCCCTTTGGAGATACACTGTTACTTCTGACAAATCTTGTATGCTATACCAATAAGTGGGGTGTGGGGCAGACTACAGTGTGACAGAGACTGAGACTACTGAATCCTGACCACAGAGGTTAAACCTCCCTCCCTCCCTCCATTTTGCCTAAGTCTGAGAAGCTGAGGAAAGAAAGGTAAAATGCATAAGGGCAGGAAGAGAAAAAGCCTGATCACACTTCCAGAATGGGAATAACTGGTTGCAAAATCAGACTTAAAACAGAAGACCTCTGCCTCCTTCAGTTCCAGATTGCTGTAATACACATTTTTCCCAGCAGAAAGGCCCCAGGAAAGACAAGAAAGGGGATAGAAAAATTCTCCTCATTCATCTTTGGATCAAGGGTACATTTTTTTAATTTGCAGTTAGAACCAAAGGAGGAAGACACTCAGAATCAGTGTGTCTTTCAAGGTCTTGGTGTTTTCTTCAGAGGCACTTCTGGAGAAAAAAGGAAAAATAGGAAAATATGAGTGAGTCAATGAACAAGTAAAGTTGACTTCATTTATACTCCCTAAAATTTCATGCATCCTTCTTGTCCAGTAAAAGAAACAGAAAGCATTGATCTATAAACAGATAACCATAAAAGCACTTAAATGACCTTTCATGATGATCCCGTGTCTTACCTAGAGTTATTCTTAGATGGTGAGATTCCCTACTGCTCACTGTGCAATTCAATTAGAAGATACAGACTCCTTGAAAAACATTTTCCTTTATATCAGGGCCTCTTATGGAGGATTTTACCTGAATGTCAACAGGTTAATCTAATGTAAGAGACTGAAACAACTCCTCATCTCTACAAACTCCTCTACCACGTGCATCCCTCTGAACCTTCCCATGCTGAAAGGTTTACACAAACAGTTCCACTGTTCCTAATTAATCAGCTTCTTTCTGTAGGTTGTTCAGCCTATATTCCTTTTGTCTCTCTGGCCCTTGGATGCTACCATACGAAACTAAATTAGTAATATGTATATATAAATTAAAAAAATGAATCTCTGCCTTCAATCTCTATTCCCCTCCTTGATAGATATTCTACAATTAGACATTCTAAGAACTTAATTCTTAGTTAATTGTTCTTAACTTCCCCCCAACTTTCCTTTCTTCGGGTATGTCTACATATGCATTTTACCCAAGATCAGTTTACTTTGAAGTAAGGCAAGTGTCTACATATGTAGGGACATAGGAGCAGATTTGCTTCTCCTAGCAGCAAACTGCTTTGGCCCTGCAATGGGCCCCTGCCACCACTGAGGGGAGCTCAAGATTCTGCCTGCAGTTGCCAGCAGCTGGCAGCCATCTTGAAAAGGCAGCCCTACTCTCTGCTTCCTGACCAGCCGCTTCCCTTGCTAAAAGTAGCATGCACAGTGCAGGGACAACATGCAGCACTCGTTGTGTTGCCTCTGCCTCCCCATGCCATGGCTGCATGATTCCCCCAGTAAATTGGGGCTCTGGATGGGATTCACATCCCCATCACTTTCCTACCCCATGGTGACCACCCCTACAACAGCCAGTGGGAATTTCACTCTGTGGTGCTCCAGGCCGAATATCTATCCAGGAGGGGGAATAGAGAATGAAGGCAGAGGTTGATGTTTTTGACCACCGTGGTGCCTTCATCAATGTGAGAACTGGCTGGGTGGGCAGTGCTTAAGCCACCCGTGTTTTGGAACTCCGCCCTGCCAGCCCTGAAGCAGAGCATGTGCTTCAAGTCAGAGGTGCCAGACATGCAGCTGGACGCTGTGCTGGTCTCACCCTTTCTCTCCACCTACCCACTCCTGCTCTGGCTCATTTGGCCCTACATTGGCCAGCTGGATCCCAACAAGGTCCACTTTAATCAGTGCCTGGGCTGGACTGATGGAGCGCACTCTGCCTGGATGGGGCGCACCTTTGGCGGCCTCAAGAGATGCTGGTACACTCCCACTGCCCACCTTGAGTTTGCTGAGTTCCCTCAGGACATTGTTGTAGCCTGCATCCTGCAGAATATCTGTAAGGCCCAGGGGAGCTGTTTTGTGAGGCCTGGGTGGAGGAGGCTCAGCTGGCAGAGGATACCTGGCAGCAAGAGTACCAGCTGCAGCAGCACTGACAGTGGCAGATCCCCACCGCCGAGGTGTCAGGCAAGCTGCACACCCACCAGTGGTGGCCAGGGCACTAGGTGTGAGAGGTGCTAGCTGACTACCTCCTCCTGCACTCCCTGCTATAGCCTACCTGGACAGCTGCCCGTGGATCCCCTCATCCCCTACCCACCCCCAGCAGTATGCTTACTGTAGACACATCATAGAACAACAGTTTTTATTCTGCTCACATTAAACAGACCACCCTGCCTCCTTCCTCCCCAACAAACAGCCCCCCCCCCTTCCTCCTCTCTCCCCAGCAACAGAGCCCATCCGCCACCCACACCACCCAATAATAATAAAACACTCTCTTCCCCATGCAAAACTATTTACAATGTGGTGGTTTGTGTGGGTGCCCTTTCAGGGTGGGTGGCCATGGGGTGGGGGTACCTAGGGGGTGGAGTCCAGGGGCAGATGGCCAGCACCCTGGCCTCTGGCCATTCCCCCATAGGTGGTATATGCCGCAGGGAGCCCAGTGGGCGGCGGGCTCACCCAGGGGCACAAACAGCTCTCCCTCTGGCAGCCAGGTCCAGGGCCAGCATGTTGTCCTGGGCCCACTGCAGGCAGCTCTGGCTCTGTACCCATGTGATGCTGCAGCAAGGGCAGGCCTGGGCCCAGGCAGGGGGGCTGAGTGGTAGGGGATCTGGGATGGGGACTGGGGAAAGGGCTCCTGAACCATGGAGGTGGCACTTGACTTCCATCCAGGCCCACAAGGGGGCGCTGCTTCTGGGTGGTAGGTGGCTACCAGGGGGCAGGTGGGGCTACAGTCAGGGGCCAGGCAGCACGGAAGTGACTGCCAGGGCCAGGGCTGTGTCTAGCCTCCACTGCCCCAGCCATGAGTGTACTCTGCTCCCACAGGGCCTCCATGCACTTGCACTCCAGGGCCGGGAGCCGTGCTTGGAATTCAGTTTGCCCAGTCCTTTGTGCATGTGATGTCCTCCACCTGCCAGGCCCAGGCATCTGCCAGATAGTCCTCTGCAGCCATCACAAGCCAATCCAGGAGGAGGGTGCGGTCCTGGGTCTTTCTCCTGTGGAGATGGCACATCTGCAGGGCCCCAGGCATGGGCAGTGGTGACCCTGAGCTCACAACTAGGCTGCCAACTGTGGCCTCCCTGTGTGTAACTGCAGGGTCTGCAGAGCCATGGAGAAGAAGCTGTTTAAGAGAGTTCACAAAATATATGAGATAAAATGCTCTGTATCAGGGGCCGTATACTGCACAGCCTCAGATTGGGGGTCAAGCATGCAAAGGTGCCCGGGGGCCATGGTGTGTCTGGTGGTCAGGCCCAGGCTGAGGCAGCCACTGGCTAAGCCCCCTGACCCTGCTCATTCTCCTGGGGCTGCTGGGCTACTGGGTGCCTTCTGTGGGCACCCTGCTTTCCCCGCCCTGTTCCCAGGCCAGGACAGACCAGGCTTCTGACAGCACCTGCTGCTGTGGCTCCTGACCCCACTACCCCTTCTCCTGCTCCCACTCCACTCCCTCTTTTGTGTTGCCACCAAGCCCATGCTGTGTGAGGCTCCCGGATGACTGGGACACGGAGCTGCCTGCAGCCCTGCCTTCCCTGGAGGGGGCTTCTCTGAGGAGGTGCCCTTGAGCCAGCCCCCTGCCACACCCTTGCATGTTCCTGCTGCACATGTTGTGGGTGCTGCATGAGGAGCTGTTTGCATGGATGGTTGGGTGCCTGAACCACTATGCTCTGCTGCTGGTAATCACCATGGTGCCCTGAAATGAAACTGTGTACCTGGCATAGCAACCTGAGCTTCAACAGTGCAGGGAGCAAGCCCAGGCCACTCTGCAACCTCCACCATTGCCTGGTAGGCTACCTGTGGCTGTGCTAAATATCCCTGCCCTCCACAGCTGAGAAGGACTTCACTTTTGGCATCAACACATTCCCTAGCAAGAGAGGCTTGTGCCCACCTAGCTGCATGGATTGCTCAGTAAAGTTTTGCACTGTCTCCCTGCTCCCTGTGTGCTGGTAGAGGGAGGGGATAGGGGGGACCTGGGGTCCAGGGAGCGGGAGTTGGGGCAGCGGCGGAGAGGGCCTGCCCCAAGTGTGGGGCTTACCATGTGAGTCTGGCTGGCAGGCCCGGCAGTCCTGGTGGGTCGCATGTGGCTCCTGGCAGTGTCCTTGGGTGTAGGAGTGCAGCATGCAGGCGCCTGGCCAGGGCCCCCTGCTTGGGAGGACCTGGCAAGGCTGGTGACTGTGAGGTCATGGCTGGGGCTGGGGCTGGGGCTGAGTCAGAAGCTGCTGGGGCAGGCACAGGCTTAGGCTCCCTGAGTCGCTGGTGGAGGCAGGGGAAAGGAGCTCATTGGGATGCACTACTGGTGCCTCAAGAGGCCCTCCCCTGGTGAAATATCACTGCAGGTGCCAGGCTGGAGCAGGGACTTGGCCAGGCTGCCCATGCTGCTGTACACAGCATACCTGTGGCCTGGGCTCTGGGGCAAGGATCTCTGTTAGCTGCCACAAAGAGGGCATGGACTTGTGAGTACTCCCTGACTGATGATTGTGGTTAGTCATGGTGACCCACTGTGCCTGAAAGGCCTTGACCTTTATGTGGCACTGCCACACTGACCGGTCATGCCTGCACTCCCATATCTAGCATGACAGCCCCTCATAGACATGGGCACTGGAGCATCCACACTGCGTGAACTGCCACTGCACCTGTGCCTTGCTCCACCTGTGACCTCCATGCCAGTCTCCTCCTGTGACCTCTGTGTGGCTGTCCCTGTGCTGCCAGTTCTGGGCAGCTGCCTGCAGTGTCCAGCGCAAAGGCTTGCCATGGGACTGGTACCTGTATGACAAGGCGATGCCCATAGCACCAGCAGGCTCTGGGCAGGCTGCAGGGGGTGGGATGCGGGCAGCTGGAGCTGGCCCCAGTGGTCAGGAGCTGCCTGCAGCTGGGCCTGGGTGCTGACAGTAATGCCAGGAGCCTGCAGGCCTGGACAGTGGGGGTCTGGCAGCCACATACCACTGTGGTGCCAGACAGTGGTGCCAGGGTGCAGGCAGGCTGGCACAGGTATCCTGCAGCCTGCACAGGGGGACACAGTGGCTTGGTGTAGCCTTAGGTTCCCTACTGTTGTGCCTCAGGGCTCACTGTGCCTGCAGGAGTTTAAGGGTCTGGGGCTAGGGCAAGCATAGAGCCGGCCCAGCCCTGGTGCAGGAGAGGCTTCTAGCTCCAGAGCCCTAGGGTTAGCCTGAGGCTGGCCCCCTAGTGATGGGGCTGACCAGGAGCAAATTTGCTCCTGGTTGGCATCTATACATGCATTACTGTGCAGTAATTACTTGTCAGTGAATTGCATTTCCAGGTAGCAAATTTACTCAGGAATAGTGATTTTTACTGTGCAGTAGGCAGGTGCATGTGTAGACACTCACACTTACTGCACAATAAACTGTCTCACGTAGTAAAGTGCCTCATGTAGATGAGCTTTTAATGTGAAAAGGTGTACTTTGAACCTACATAAAGTTCTAAAGACATCTTAAGCTTCCCATATGGTGGCCACACGGCACACGTATGTTCTTTAGTAGGTGGGAAAATTTGAAGTTGTAATAGGCAGGATTCATATTTCATGTCCAGCCTAGAAACCTTGGAATTGCATTTTAAAGGTCTTAGTTGTAAGAAGCAGATCTGGAAATACCTCAATAGAGAAGGCTTCAAAGAAATCACTGCTCACAGCCTGCTGTGATTGACGAAATTACTATCTGTCTCAAAAAAAGCTGAAAGCAAGAGTAATATCCACTGTAATAGATCTGCAAACTTTCTGTATATGCAGAAAGGATACTTTTGGGAAAAAAAGAATTTCCTTATATCTGTAGCATGACTTGGTAAAGTGAATCCTTGAATTTAAAGTGTCCCTAATGTTCTATTCCAGAAGGAATTGTGTAAAATAAATTTACTTCACTAAAAGATTAAACTGCCTAGTGAAAACCACATTTGTGTGCTTACTGCCTGGGATTGTCTACCTCTTCACATGCATTTTCTTTCCTGATTACCAAGCTGTCTGCTTATAATACAGTATGTTAGTCTACTCTTTGTGAAAACCTAATTAGATCTTCAATTCCTTGGTTTCTGTATGGAAACCCTCCACGGAGGTTGTTAGCTTATAAAAGTAACAACTCTCCTCCAAAAATATAACCAGTGGTAGTTGATCAAAGCTTCTTTTCTCCACCTTCGGGAAAAAAAGGCAGAAATCTACTACCTTCAATTCTGAGCCTCTGCCTCTTGCATTTACTAGTCATTGGATATAATGGATAGGGTGTAATAAGGAAGTTTCTGTCCCACTGGGCGTAAGGATGTAGGCTAGGACCCAGAGCCTGCTTCTTCTGAAGTAGGAGCTGTCTTATTAAACCACACAGCCTCTAACATGCTCTTTTCCTCCTAGTCCTACATCTCTTTTTTATTTAGCTGCCAGCTTCAAAAGGAGGGCTGGAGATGGGACTGAAAAATGCCTAACCTGTCCTGTGTTGTTCCCAAAGAGATGCAAATTTAAACATCTTAAGGGTGGTCTAGGTCCTGGATCCCACACATCCTCAGAAAGTGTCCTACCCACTCAGGCAACAGGTAACCACAAACCAGGTACCCTATATCTATCTTATGTGGATGGCTAGGTCTGGAAGGTCACCCATGGCCTGTAGAAGCAAACAAGACCAGAAGGAGTGCACAGAGACTGAATATAGGGGACCTGGGAAGCCAAAAGTCAGACATGCCCCAGGAGCCAGGACAGAAATTTGGAGGGTCAGGCAGAACACAGAGTAAGAAGGCAGCTGGCACAGAAAACCAAGATATCAAACCAAGAGTCAGGTTAAAGAGAAGGAGAGTCAGGCTGAACTTGGGGTCCATGGATGAGCTGCTTTGGGTAGCTGCAGAATTCTTCAGAGGCACAAGTTGAGGGCAAAGCAGCCCAGGTACAGGTTGAGTGCTGTTGTCTGGACAGGGGTTCTTACAGGAAGAGGTGAAGAGTCAGTTGACCTTTGCCAGCCACTCTGGGGGCAAAGAGTGGGCAAGTACCCACCCCCCAATGGATGGCTCAGACCACCTGTGTCCACCTAGATCAGGAGTGGGCAAAATATGGCTTCTAGGCCATATTAGGCCTGCCAATTGATCCTATTTGGCCCACCGGTTACTGCCAAGAGCCTAAGGAGGGAGGGCTGCACCCTGCGCTGCTCCACTCAGCCACAATTGTTGCTGGGCTGGGCAGCGCGCAGTCCACACCCTGCATCTATTCCCACCCCACCCAGCCTCCTGTTGGCACTGCAGCTGCATAGTCCTGGCAACATGGCTGCTGGCAGCCAGGCCTGCATGGGATAGGGTGCAATGCAGCACAGTGAGTAGCCATTTCACTTGCCTGCTGTGATGAGCCACTGCCACGGTGCTGCTAGCCGGGGTGGGTGGGGGGCGGGCGCTGAACCCAGAGCAGCCACCCCTGGCTTTCCTAGTGTGGTGTGGCAGCAGCAGCCATCAATTACAGCGGGCAGGCGAGATGGCTACTTGGCATGCAGCATCATGCCATGTGAGCCTGGATGCTGGTGGCCATGGTAGCAGGACTGCAGCACCAACAGGAAGCTGGGCAGGAGGAGGGGTTGGGTTGGGGTTGGGGGCATGTGGATTAGTTTGTGTGCAGCATGGCCTGGTCTGGCCTGGCCCCAGCTATGGCACAGCAGAGTGGTGCAGGGTGCAACCCTCCCTCCTCAGGTTCTTGGTGTGGTTGGTGGGTGGATAGGATCAAGTGGCATTTCCCCGTACTTCCGTGCCCCCCATGCGGCCCTCAACAGCTCACAAATACTCTTTAAGCAGCCCTCCAGCCCAATTAGTTGCCAGCCTGGGAGGTTTTGATCTGGGGTGATTGGGCAGGCCAAGGGTCTGGGTTCAAGGTCACAGCCCCAAAATCTGCTTCACAAAACAGATTTATTGCTGAATTGTCCCAATGTGCTTGTTAAATTCTTGAATGCTATAAAACTTGTTCTCCTAAAATCTACTGGAACCACTGCATTCAGGGATGCAGTTGATTCCCATGATGAATTAAAGTAGCTCGTTGACACTGGTTATAATCTTCTATATTACTCTCACATTCTGTCAGCTATCCAAAATGGTATTTACTTTTTTTTTACCTTTGGGATCATACAGCTGCTTTAGATATATACTGGACATGTATTTTTGGATAACTGGTATAGCTAAATATATTTGAGTACTGTACTTTAAATATCCCCATATTAAGAGTCCTAGAGGTAGTACTGTTGTTTTCCCCTCACTCTTAACACTGTGCAGATTGTTTGCAGCACATGCTTATTGTTGTTTTTCTTGTATTTTTCTGTGTTTTTGAAAACTCTAAATATTTCATCATCCATATAGATTCATAGATTCATAGATGCTAGGGTTGGAAGGGACCTCAATAGATCATCGAGTCCGACCCCCTGCA
>NW_017728948.1:24509253-24512067 GCF_001723895.1 Crocodylus porosus
GTAAATATATCCTGGTGCTAACTCACTTACTGTCCCCAGTAGCCTTTGATCCTCACTACTTCACATTGCATTTTTATATATTTCTCACAGTGCATTTTTATATTACATCTGTCTCAACTTTACCATGGCATTTTGTATCTTATATTTTATACTTTTAAACTCTTAAGGAATGTACTCCCTGTAGAATGAAGTTACACCCTGGACCATTGTTAATACAATCTCAATGCAGTTATCGTAAAGTGATAAAATCTGTTTATATTGGGTGGTCTGTTGAGTGACTGATGATCATCAGTAGACAATAGCCTAGCCAAAGGAACTCCATTTTAAGCTAATCAAACTGAAGAACTGATTCCTGGAACTGAGCACCTACCCTATTGACTATTCCTGCAACCCTAAACAATACCACTGCTAATTAATCAAAATCAAAAACTGACTCCCAAAACTGCACTACCAGCAGGCAAGACCCCTGTGACTAACAGCTGTCAGGTACTACTCAAGACCCACATGGGACAGCAACCTCCAGACTGGGTAGCCAAGATGATGCTGACCAGTACCACCCATAACTCAAAGTTTGCATTCATGATTTTATTGGTAACTTCACGTCCTGTTCAATAAACTAGAATTTATTATGATCCCATGAGTTGGTCCTTTGCAGCCACCATTTCCTTAAATAAGTTGGTAGCCTACATATATTTAGTGCAAATAGCTAAAACTCAGCAGTTAGACCCCTTGTTTAGCTAGAGTCCAGAGCAAGTGGGGAGTTTGCTAGGGAGGTAATCCAAAACTCTCTTTCACCTTCCTTTACTGTAAGTTTGATGACAGGAAGTATGTTAGCAGGGAAAAGGGAACCTTTCAGGACTGAGAAGAGGTGAACAGGCTATCTTTCAGGGGAGTTTAAGGAAGCACAAACAGAGGGGGGCAGGAAGAAAAAGCAGATTTAAAAGAACCAGAGAGATGGCTGGAAGATGTCACATGCCAGAGCCACTGCCCCTGCCATTTCTTTCTCTGCTTGCATCTGTGAGGTGTCTGTCCAGCCAGGACTACCTACTGTTGAAGCTTCTACCCAGGTCCCGGTTAGGTGCTCTAGAGACTGTGGCTTGCAGATTTCTTCTAGTGAGAGCCAGGTGGGGGAATGCCTGCAAGCTGAATGGTGCCTCTTGATGGTGTCACTCAGGTAGCAGCTGAGAGAACTAAAGGGGGAGGCAGCGGTGAGGCTCCAAAGCATCCTCTGCCATGAGGACTCCATCAATTGAGTGCTGGAGGATATAGCTAGGACTGCTAGAGAGAGCGCTAGAGAAAGAAGAGGACATGGACTCCCTGGAAGCTTGTGACCTCTGGCGGGAAGCAGAAGTCTTTATCCCCATCTGCAGCAGTTTGCCTGGAGACTAGATACGGAGCCCTGGCAACAGAAGAGGAGGAGCACATTCCATTGGTAGACAAGGCCAGGACAGGCATCCCAAAGGTTGGGAGGTTGAGACGACGGTCACAAAGAAGTGATGGTGGTTGGAGACTTCCTTCTGTGGGGGATGGTCTCGCTTGTTATCTTGGGAGAACTGCTGCTTGCCCAGAGCCTAGTTCTGAGATGTCTTGGTGATCCTCCTGTGACTCGTTCAGCTGTCTGACTACTACCCCATGCTGCTTATCTATGTGGGCACCCATGATACTGCTAGGGCAACCCTAAGCAGGTCAAAAGTGACTAAAGAGCCCTGGGTGCAAGGGAGAAAGGGACAGGGGCTCAGGTGGTGTTCTCCTCAATCCTTCCAGCCAAAGAGAAGGGCCTGGAGTGGGTACTTCCTGCAGATCAATGTATGGCTGCACAGACAATGTCATCAGCAGGGCTTTGGCTTCTTCCCCCATGGGATGTGGTTCCAAGCAGGAGGACTGATAGGAAGAGATAGGATCCATGTGACAAAGAGAGGGAAGAGCATATTTGCAGACAGGCTCATTAACCTAGTGAGGAGGACTTTAAACTAGATTTGCTGGGGGATGGAGACCAAAGCCCTGAGGTAAGTAGGGAAGCAGGTGACCTGGAATAAGTGCAAGCAGGAGGGGGCATTAGGGGATGCCTTCTCATTCTTCAATCACCCTGACATCTGCTGGGAGGGCAATACAGCAGTGCACAGTCAACCCAGAAGGCTTCTGGAGAGCCTTGGAGACAACGTTTTGGTGCAAGTGTTGGCAAGGCTAACTAGGGACCATGTTCTTTTTGACCTGCTTCTCAAAAGCAGGCAAGAATTGATGGGCAACATAGAGGTGGATGGCAACTTGCACATCAGTGACCATGATGTGATTACATTCAAGATCCTGAGGAAAGGAAGGAAGGAAGGAGAACTACAGAGTAAGAACCCTGGACTTTACTAAATCAGACTTTGATTAGCTCAGGGAACTGATAGGTAGGATCTCCTAGGAGGCCAGTTTGAAGGGGGAAGGGAGTCTAGTGACACCTATACCTGTGCAGCGAGGCTTCTTGGACTTCCAGAAGGCCTTCGACACAGTGTCCCATCCAATTCTGGTAGGCAAGCTGAGGGACTGCGGCATTGACGAATACACGGTCACATGGATGGCAAACTGGCTCCAGGGATGCACCCAGAGCGTGGTGGTGGACGGGTCGAGGTCAAAGTCGATCTGGGAGGGTGTGGGCAGCGGAGTCCCCCAGGGCTTGGTCCTTGGGCTGGTGCTGTTTGACATCTTCATTAGCAACCTGAACGAGGGTGTGGAGAGCACCCTGTTCAAGTTCACTGATGACACCAAGCTGTGGGGTAAAGTGAATACACCGGCAGGCAGGGACCACATCCAGGCAGACCTGGATAGGTT
>NW_017728948.1:24512416-24518299 GCF_001723895.1 Crocodylus porosus
GGAGTCACCAGGAACAATGGCCACAAGCTGAGGGAGGATAGGTTTAGGTTAGATATTAGGAAGAACTACTTCACTGTAGGGGTGGCCAGAGCCTGGAATAGGCTGCCCAGAGAGGTGGTGCTCTCGCCTTCCCTGGAGATCTTCAAGAGGAGACTGGACAGGCACCTGGCTGGGGTCTTATGACCCCTCCCACCCCCAGTGCTCCTTCCTGCCTATGGCAGGGGGTCGGACTAGATGATCTGTCTAAGTCCCTTCCGACTCATTGATTCTATAATTCTCTGATGTGCTGTAATAACAGCATATTGAAGCAGACTCTATTAATTGAGTCTGCTGGAGTATGGTAATTACTGTACTTCAGCAGACTGCCGTGTCATGTGTATCAGTGTTCTGAAGCTGAAAAATGGTGGTGGGGGTGCTTTAACTAAAGCTCATCAAATGAGGAACCACTTTTCAGCATGGGGATGCTGATACATGTGATACACTCTGGGTGTTTTAATAAGACCAGCTCTCGGAGCTGTTCTAATTAAAGCACCCCCCCACTCCTGGAGCACACATATGAATGCCCTAGGAGATCTGGTTGTACTTTAAAGAAACTTTTCTAAGGGCACAGGAATGAACCATCCCAATGTGCAGGAAGACCAGCAAGTATGGCAGAAGACCAGCTTTGCTTAGTTGGGAAATCTTCAGTAAGCTGAAATACAAAAAGGAATCTTACAAGGAAGGGAAACTGGAACACATGACCTGGGAACAGTATTGTTCAGGTATGCAGGGATGAAATCATGAAGGCCAAAGCACAACTGGAGTTGCAGCTAGCAAGGGATGTGAAGGGTAATGAGAATGGTTTCTTCAAGTATGTCAGCAACAAGAGGAAAATCAGGGAAAGTGTGGGTCCCCTACTGAATGCAGAAGGCAAGGGAGTAGTAGATAGACTGGAGGGTAGGGCTAGGTTTCAGAGACACCTAGACAAATTGGAGGGTTGGACCAAAAGAAATCTCATGAGGCTGGTAAGAACAAGTGCAAAGTCCTGCACTTAGGATGGAACAATCCCATGCACTGGTATAGTTTGGGGAGTTACTGGCTAAGCAGCAGCCCTTCAGGAAAGGAAATGAGAGCTTAATGTCCACTGTAACAGAATATAAGCTAACAGTGTACCATTCTTGCAAAGAAGGCTAATGGCATCCTGGGCTGCATTAGTAGGAGTGCTGTCAGCAGATAGAAGAAGGTGATTATTCCCCTCTGTTTAGCACTGATGAGGACACATTTGGAGAACTGTGTTCAGTTTTTGAGCCCCCCACTACACAAAGGATGTGGACAAACTGGAGAAAGTCCAGTGGAGGGCAACAAAGGTTAGAAGGCTGGGGACAGTGACTTATGAGTAGGGATCTCTGGAATCCGTGCTGGAAGTGCGTGCCACAGTAGCTTCTTTCTTGGAGTTTTCTCTTGAGATCCTCCTCTGCCGCTGACTGGTGGAGGAGCCCTGTTGCTCACTGGTTGCTACCCTCATCAGATGGCTGGGAAGTGAAATCTGCAGCACATTCAAAACTGAGGTTTTTGCCTCTCAGCCATCAAGTGAGGGCAGAGAGCAATGGAGCCCCTCTGCCAATCAGTGTCAGGGGAGCATGTGGAGGAAAACTCCAAGATTAAAGACGCTGCTGTGCTGCATACTTCTGGATCAAAATATGAAGGTACCTATATATGAGAAGACACTGAGGGAACTGGGCTTATTTAGTCTGGAGAACAGAAGACTGAGTGGGGACTTGATTGCAGCCTTTAACTATCTGAAGGGTGGTTACAAAGAGGATGGAGCTAGACTGCTCTCACTGGTGACAGATGACAGAACAAGGAATAGTCCTTTATACATGTGCTGGATGTCTTCTCCGACGTGTGCTGATGGGAGCAACTCAATTGATTAACGTGCTCCAGCAGTCTCTGTGTCATGTCCATTCAGCATCCCTACGTTGAATGTGCTTTAGTTGAAGTGCCTCGCTGCCATTTTGAATCGCGGGATGCTGAATACATGTAATGCTGCAGGCACTTTAATTATAGCAACTCTTGCAGATTTATGTAACAAATCTACAAAACAAAAGCAGGCATGTGAACTGGTGCTATTTTCTTCATAATCCATTCATGCCACTGGAGATGCATGAATGGCTTATAATGGTACATTTAGATGTAGTTCAATGAAACCAATCTGATGCATTTTTTTTAGCTTCTGTCTAACTGTTAATGTGTGTTTCAGGTAAATGTATATGTAGACTCACACAACTCTAAGCAGAATGAATTTTACTTTCTACTGAGTTGGTTTGAATACTTCCTGTTTTTTACCACAGTTTAAGAGAGATTGCTCTGATGTGTGGGCGTCTTGTACAGAGCTTTAATCTGCTTCAGTAAGTCAGTCTAAATAACATGAAGGAGAACACAAAGCAACAGTAGACTCTCCCTGTGCCAGAAGAAGGATGTTTGTGCCTGAAAGCTTGTAAAGAACGGTTTTTCCAACTATTTAGTTTTTCTAATAAAAGGTATCATATTTACCCGAAGAACCTTATCTGCCTAAGTAACCTCGAGGCATTTGGGTGCTGAAACTAGTAATGTAACTAAACCCTTCTTATGTCACTGATACATCATACGGTATGATAAATGCAAAACATGACACTTCAAATAACATTCAGAGTTTCTTAGACTTCTACTAAGAAATAAAATGTGCTATGCTCCATATAGCAGGGCACTAAGGTACCTGCTACTTGTACAGCAGAGATAAACACCCAGGTGCAGGTTGCTATGACAACTGGTTAATGAGGGGATTGGCTGCACCTGCACCTGGTCAGCTGGCTGGAGGAGGCAGGGCCTTAGGCCCATATAAACCCAGGGCTGGGACCAGAGAAGGGAGTTCCCTACCAGTAGCTAGGGGGGAAGGTGCTCTCCCAGAGCAAGTAGCAGGGAGAAGCCTGACTGCAGGTACAGCCCTGAGATGGATAAAGGATGGAGCACCCATGGAGTGGCTGGAATAATGTTATGGAAGGGCGGCTAGAGTTTGTTATAGCCCAGGGGCTTGTGTTTTGGTTTACTGTTCAACTAGTGGTTTGGGAGAGGCTATAAGGGGACGGAGGAAGCCTCATAAGGGGATCTACGATAGCATAGGGAACCATGGCACCAAGGAAGGTATAGCATATTTTAGGGGCAGTGAGAAGCCTGAGTGCTAGGGAGGCACTGTGTGAGACAGGGTGGCGGAGAGCCCAAGCGCCAGGGAGGCGCAGTGCAAGACCGAAGAACGTCAGTTACATCTGTGAGGGTTGGGGCGTGGTAAAGGGGTAGTTGGAGCCATGCATTGCCCATAAGGTGAGGGTGCCCTGAAACGCCTAATACAGACTCACGCCCACAAGGGGTGCAGGAGCCCTGGGGCCAATGTACAGCCAGAAACCACGTCCAAGAGAACGGAAAGGCAGCCTCCCTATTGCATATTATCCATCAAAGACATGACGGGCAAGAATTGAGGGTGCCCTTTAGGACCTTAGTAAAGGGGGGCCTTGGGGGAGATCACGGTGACCCCTAAGACACTAGGCTGTTACACTTCAGTCAGAAAAGTATGCTTAGAAACTGAAGGTAAAAACATGGCTAACACTTCCTGTTTTTGTTGACAAACATGACAGCTGGAATGGGTGTGGGGCTTTTTGCTGAGTCAAGACAGTAGATACTAAGAGGAATGCGGCCAGCATAGATAGAAAATCAAGTGAAATACATTATCAGATTACGTAAAGTATAACTCTTCTAGGCAATTTGACACTAGAATCATGCAGTTTCACAGCAGGTGAAATTGTAGGTTATATTTCAGGCCTGAGGAAAAAATCCTCAGCTGATGCAAATTGTCTTCACTTTCTTGAAGATATTGGAACTGTAACAATTAATACTAGTTGAGGATCTACCCTTGAATCATCATGTTTTTGATTTTTACATTGGTTTTAGTGAAACTTCTGTTTCTATGAGTGCTTAGCAGACGAGGGCCACATCAGCTGGAAGTTGTAAATAATGCAACAAGGAGCCTGTTCTATATATTTATTATACTGACTTTTACTTTCAGCCTTTTAGGGTATGTGTTTGTCTTCTGTAGAACAGATGCTCTGTAACATGACATCTGACTCCTGCGCAGACTTTTTTTAGTCTTATGCTAGCTGGTTATTTTGCTGGTCCTGTGGTATAGTTGACTCTTCCTGCATGTAGGAAAACCTAAAATTACTGATTACTGGACTCTCTAAAATGAACATCATCAGTGATATAATGAAAATCCCCAACCGTTTTCTAAGCATGTTGCCTTAGATGTTGTGATTCAGTGGTCTCTGTAATTAAGTATGACAAAATCTAAAAATAGTTGAAAGCTACTTTTGGTGAAGAATCAGCATTGAAGTTCCATAAGGAATGGATCACTCCATGACCATTCCAAATATTCCATTTTGTAGGAGACACTTACCTCTCTTTTTTTTTTCCCATTAAAAAGAAGTTATGGTAATCAAACAATTTAACCAAATGTAGTTTTTAGATTTTTTTCAGGCTTGTCTCTTTAAAAAGCCATCTTTACTTGCCTGTAGTTGTGTCAATGATGCATTCAGTGTAGTGATAAGATTAAACAAGAATTCCATGAGCTGCAGCTGCATTTGTCTTGCAGGCAGCTTTCATGAAATCTCAGCTTGCTGATTAAGATAACTATCAGGTTAGCTGTAAATGATTGCTTCCTTGTATATCTGGGGCCCAAACCAAAGCCCATTGAAAATGAGTGCAAAGACTTTTATCAACTTCAGTGGGCTTTAGATGTAACTTTGAATAAAGAGGAGTGATTAGGAGGATGTTACATTCAAGTAAACGTTCAAAATATATTCAACGACTTATGTCAGATCTTATGAATTTAGATCAGATCCTTGATGACTTTGTAAATAGAAGGCTGAATTTAGCCCTCAAGACTTCTTATTTAGGATATCTTTCAACTACTATTTGTTCTAAATTGCATGGGAATACAAGGTACTAGCAACAGGCTAGTAATGATTTTAATAGGTTAGCAATGATCAATTGCATGCGTCAGACTGGCGACTGACAGCTTTGTCATCCATACTTATTCAAAACCTTGTACAAAATATAGTATTTAAGGCTGATCAAAAATAAATACTTTGGGGAAATTTAGTTGGGAGTGGCTGGTAAACAGTATAATGAGGTATTTTCGGTTTTTAACAAATCAAAATATGGGATTTTAAAAGTACCTTTTAAAATACAGATGGTGTTTTTCAAAAGTGACCATTGGGAATTGGGTAGGTAGGCATATGTGAAAATCCTGAGGCATTAATCTGTATCTTTAAAATTCCAGCCTTAAGTGTCTAATAGCCATAAATAAATTAATATAATGGATACAATTTGATGCAAGTATGAGTGGTTAGAGTGAATACTACTTTAAAGATCAGGAGCTTCATCCCTTATTTAGACGAGGCTCCTGTCGACTTCAATGAGAATGGAATATGCAAAACTTCACAACTTTAATCCATATTTAGACAGCTAAGAAAACTGGATTAGGGTTGTTCAGTTTTGCCTGGTTTGACTTCCAGAGATGCTGACTACCAGCTACTCTCATTTGAATCAATGAATGAATTCACCTGAGGACCAGCATTCAGTTACAGGGAAGTAGAACAGACTGCACTGTTGCAGTGAAAACTGCTTCTCAAGAATTTGCTTTATAAAGTAATTTCTCCCTCTCTGATTTTTATAGTAAATTAGCTAAGAAACTGGGAAAATAAGGAAAAGTTAATACAGGAGAAACAAACAAATAGTGAGACAGTTGGAGAATTATTTCCTACTTAAAATGACAGTTTTTGGAGAAGCCACTGAACTTATAAATAGCTGAAAAAA
>NW_017728948.1:24518499-24522597 GCF_001723895.1 Crocodylus porosus
GAACAGTGTCATGTGATAAAGAAGAATCCTTAATGCCAGTCATTAAAACTGGAATGGAATAATAGAGAACAATCCTGCATAGCATTAGAAATCCAACTGGTAGGGCCCCGACTTTTGTAAAGTCTCATGCAAATTCTTAATTTTTTACATTGATTTCAGTGAGACTACTCTGTGGAAAGTTAAATGCATATATATTTATACTATTGTAGCTTAGGTTTACTTAAACTCTACTTTCTTTAATCTTTCTTGCACTCCTATTATCAGTGCTGGTTCCCTTAAAATCAGATGGCTAATTACAGGCTGAAAGTAGAAGATTGGTATTTCTTTCAAGAAAAATACAACTTGCAACTGACAAGCAGTATGTTCTAATTTTGAAATCGCATAAGGGAAATAGAGACTTCCCTATTATGATCATTATTTTTAAAAAAATTACTGTAAACTAAAAATATCACTAAGTGTGTGTGTTGAAACCACAAAGTGACTTCAAAAATTCAAATAAGCTCATTTAGATGTCATCAAAAGATGGACTACGTTCATTATCAGCCAATGAATTTAAAACTAGAAACACAATTCTTTCTGTCTTTTTATACATTCCTGCCCCCCAGTATTACCAGTCTAAATGTACAGGGGGAAAAAAAGTAATTATAACTGGCGCATATTTCAGAAACTGAGGGGAGGAGGGGGAACCTGCAAAGCCAGGTACAGGTGTTCAAAAATATCGATTTCACCTCGGGTTTGGGGTTTCTTTTGTTTTTTGCGATATTCTGGAAGCAACCTAGGTTGGATTGGTAATAAACAGAACACGCATCTACCCTTAGTGAAGGTGGAAGAGACTTGAAGTTGCTTGCACTAGCCAAGGCCTGCAGGTTGGGGCTGCTTTTACATGCCTCCCAGCCGGCCCCATGGACTCCCTGGGCTGCCAAAGACTGCTGAGTGCCAAGGGCTACCCCTGACTGGCTGCAGGGCACAGGCAAACACATCCCCAACCTCCTTCCACATCACTATGGACCCTCCCCTACACCCACCCCTAGGATTTCAGAAAAGCCCCAGAGAACACTCTTCATTATGAATGCTCAGTGCCACTCCCATCCTCCCTCTTCCCTAGTTCTCTATGACCCTGTAACTGTGGACTAACAAAGCCTTGCAGCACCCCAGATGTCCATGGCCTGGGTACCTGCCAGGAGGTCACAGGGCTGCCTCTGTGCAGGCTCAGTTCTGATGTTCTGCCCCCAGCTACTCCAACCCACCAGAGGCTCCTGCTTGGGGTCTGAATGGCAGGGTGCCTGGCTCTGGCCACTGAGATGTTGTGTGCAGGAGCCAGGGTCAGGCTCTGTGGGGATGTGCCTGAGCATGGTGGTTCTCCTGGGTTCAATGACGGGTGTGTGTACATTCTGGGGTGCCTTGTGACAGGGTGCAGTGGCATGGCCCATAGACACAGGTGCCCAGGTCCCAGGACTTGTGCAGGGAATAAAGATGCCTCCCTTTCTCCATCCCCTGCTACTTACCTGCAATTTAATGATAGCCAGAGATGGGGCTGAGGAGAGGGGATTTGCTGGCTAGGCTCTGGGAGAGCTCAGAAGCGGGGTCTGTGGAGCTGTGCCTGAACATGGGGCTGTGGAGTTCCCTTGCTGGGTGTGCAGGAGCCAGGGTCCCAGGGTTTTTAAGTATCTCATGGGATTGTGCCCATGCCTCCCTGTGAGGGGGGTGGGGGGCGTGAGGGGGGTGGGGGGGCGGGACTCTGGGACGCCAGAGGACAGCAATCTGACTTGAATCAGTAGGGGACCTGGTACAGAAGTTTGATTCACTAGTCTAACCTAAATAGCACATCAAAATCAGCTTCTGCCATTTGTAGCCTGGTCTGTGTGTGCCAAACTTCTGAGTATAAAACAATTCCTCCCCCAGTCACTTAGACCAGTTTGTGTGTAATGTCTGTACCTGGCCTATGACTCACTCCAGACTCGTGAAGTGGCCTATGAATCTAAAATGGGTCTTTAAGTGTCTCAGTCCAAGGCTGTCATTCTCAAAACTACCACCCAATCCTATATCTGCCTAAAGTCTCTAGATCCCCAAGTTTCACTAGCAAAATTCCCTAGGTATCTAAAATTCTTCTTCTGTCTTATGCTTCAGAACTCTCTTAATTTTTTCATGGCTGGCTTGGCTAAATCCAATGAGAATCCTTAAGCATGTACCATCTTCCCTATGGGCCCTATGAGTAGGCATGTTTAGTGCCAACCAGCTAGAATAAGGTCCCCACAAAACACAGCAGTCAGACTCTTTAGATTTAAAAAAAAAAAAGCTGGGAGAGGAGAAATGGTGTTTTCCTTTCATACAATAGGTTAGTAGCTAAGTGTAGATGTGACCTTTGGTAGACAGCTGCAGAAGAAGTGCCATGAACAATACTGAGATTTTTTCCATGGCCTTCATTGACCTGACTAGGGCCTTTGAGTTGATCAATGAAGAGGCCCTATGAAGATACTGCTGAAATTTGGATGCCTGCCAAAATCTATTACCATCATCATACTTCTTCAAAATGACATGATGGCAACCAAAGCAAAGGTTTGCAAATGGATCCCTTCACTATTAGAATTGGAGTTGAGTAAGGATGTGTGATTGTACCAACAACCTTTTCCATCTAGATCACAGCTGTTCTGCATCTCACTGCAGTATCACATGGACAGGAATCGCTTTAACATTAATAGGTTAACTTCCAAATCAAACACTTCCATTGCTGTGTTGTGTTTTTTTTCCAATATGCTTATGACTGTGTCATGTTTGCCCACTCAGCTGAAAAGCTCCTGGTCACTACTTCTGTGAAGTATATGAAATGCTTGCACTTCCTATCAACTTCATGTAAATGAAGATACTTTATCAACCCACCCTAAACCAAACCTTTGCTCATCCACAGATTACAATTAAAGGACAGTCTCTGAAGAATGTTGACCATTTCCCTTACCTGGATAGCCACCTTTCCCAAAAATTAAACATAAATGACAATATTTAACAATGGATAAAATCTACCAGAGTTGCCTGTGGACATTTCCAAAATCATATCTCTGATGATCATATCAAACTTCTTGTCTACCAAGTTTTGTATGGATGCGAAGCTTGGATGACATATCAGAAACACTGCCTTAAAGATCTGGAACATTGACATCACTAATGTCTTCAGAAAATCACTCATAGCAATTAGAAGGACAGAAGAATGAATGCCAGCATTCTAGCTTAAAGCAAACATCACCAGTATTGAACCCAAGTTTATGTAGCACCAGCTATCCACCAGGATACCTGAGTACTGACTCCCAAAACAGGTCATCTACTCCTAGCTCACCAATGGTCACTGTTCTAGAGGTGGTCAAAGGAAGAGATACAAGAACATGTTGAAGGCAAATCTGAAAAAATGCAATATTAACGTCAATACACAGAAGACTTGAGCATTGAATTTTCTCCAGCGATGCCATGATGGCATCAATCATTTTGAGCGAACTTGGCCAATTGTGAAAGCAGATAGACAAGGGAGACAAAGGGAAAGACCTGTGACTTGACAACACCAGAATCCACTCCTTTCCCCTGGAACTGTTTGCTATGTCTGCAGTCAGACATGTGGACCTCAGATTGACCTCTTCATCATGTTTGGACTCTGATTTCTCGGTTTACTGGAAGACTGTCATCCTAATACTGAGGGACTGCCAATGATGATAGTGGTTACAGCACTAATGTGGGAGGGGAGAGACCTGGGTTTAGGTGCCTGCTGTAAGTGCTGTTTATGTATTTATCCCATTTGTGTTTAGTTCTGCCCAGCTGTGTCCCTAATCAATAGACTAGAGAGTTATGCTCATTCTTGCTTTTGCTTTCTGGCCCAACGAATCATATTTTCTGCATCATGGACCAGCTTCATCAGGAGGGCATGGGTGCTTCTATGTCAAAATACGATACAGACCTGATGGCTGGAGCCCTTCCCATGGAGGTGGGAGGTATGGGTTTGAACACCTGCAGAAAGGGGAGAGAATTGAACTTTGATTTCCCACATTGTGGTGGTTCCTGGATAAAATTTACTACTGCCACCACCAACACAGTCTGTTTAAAAAAAACAAAAAACAA
>NW_017728948.1:24522697-24534777 GCF_001723895.1 Crocodylus porosus
CCAAACCTTGAGTTTCTGAAAGGAGTGACTTAGGAAACTAAGCTTTATGAAGAATTGTGAATCATGACTCCATGTGGGAAACAGAGCCCTTCCTGCTGCCCAGGGTTAGATGCTTAAGTGCCAGACACAAAAAAGGTATAAAATGCCTCCCTGTCTTCTGCATTTCTTGTTGGCTAGCTTAGACATCAAGGAGGTAGAGAGTCTTTTTCATTTCAGCCTTGGCTATAGCCTGGCAGCTGAGGCACTTCTTGGGAGCTGAGAGATATAGTATCAAACTTCTCAAGGCTGAGAAGGGCATTTAACCTAGATTTCCAACTTTCTGAGATCTGTAGGAAGGGCGGGGGGAGGTCAGTGCTTTGTCCACTAGGCTCCTTTGAAGGATGGAAACAATGACACCATCACCACTTAAAGTGGCTACTTCTGCATTTTATGTAGAGCACAATCTTGTCAGGGTGTTAAGGGTGCTCTGAGGATATTTTTTTGGATCAAAACCTTCAGGCAAATGTCTTAATCCTGAGTATGCTTAGGTATGATTTGGGTGCCGAGTTGCTCAGCCTTATAAAAACTATAAATTACAAATATAGACAAATTTATGGATGATTTAATAACTTCTAATACTGCAGCTCCAATAAGACTTATTGTTTAATAAGACTTATAAGTTTAATAAGACTTATGGTTATGATTTAGTTGTGAACACAGAAACAGGTTGTAATTCTATAATACAAATATTTGGCATTCTCAAAGTAGGATAAAGGTTTAACAGGAAACAAAATCAGAGGAGAACAAAAGCTTTGGATTTTGTGAATTTCTGGATGCTGGGAGGAACAAGAGTGTTTTAAGCAGTGAACCAAATGCAGATGTCGAACATTGCAGACACAGGAGAAAAGGAATAAGACTGATTGGCTAAGAACAGTGTGAGTTGAAGATGGACCAAAATATTGGAGGATGTTGGCAATGCCACAGGGCTTCTTTCTAGAGAAGCTCAGGAAATTCTGGGGGGGGGAGAGAGAGAGATGGAAAGAGGGGGGGTGAATGAGAGGGCAAGAAAGGACACTTTTAAAGTGTGAACATGCAGGAATGGAAACCACGGAAATAAGGAGAAGGTAAACTTTAGATTTGGCAAAACAATAGGGCAATGGATAAAGGGAGGGGGGGGCAAAGTTTAAATGAGTGTCTATACAAGGGATTTACTTCTTAATTTTATTCAAAATCTACATGACTTAATTCCTTAGTGTGAAGTGATGTTTATGCTTCTGTTGAAAAGCAGCAGTAAATGCATCTCACGGTGGGTTATATCATGCTAATATTCATGTGGTCATGTCCAGGGGCAGATTTAGAGGGGGCACAGTAGCACCCACCTTTCAGACCATGCCAAGGACTTTTTTCTAGGTCCTATTAAGAATTCCCGCCCCCCTCCTTCCCCTCCATGCTCAAGGAAGGGCATGTCCCTTCCTTTTCTATTCCCCACCTCTCCCACCTGCCATTATGCCTACTGTATCTGACTTGGGGACATGGGGAATTCTAGACCTGCTCCTGCCCAACTTCAGCTGGTATGCATAAGGAGCTGAGCAGCAGTGGCATTGGGAGGGTTCCTCTTTCCTGCCCAGTCCCTCTGGGTGTTCCTGCCAATCCAGAAGCAGGCTCAGGGAGGGGGAACCCACATACACTTCCTGCAGCTGTCCCTGGCTGAGCCCAGCTCCCCATGCGGCACAGCCCCAGTTGAAGTGGATCAGGAGTGGCTCTTGAGCTTCCTCCCGCTCCTGGGGCAGTCGAGGACCATAGTAATGGTAGGCTCAGAAGAGGGGAAATGGAAGAGGAGGTGACATGCTGTGCATGAAGGAGGAGGGGAGGGAAATTCTTACCTGATTCAGGGCCTTAAAAATGAATCCTCAGCTACAGCTCCCATAGCAGTGTCTACTTACCCTAACAGGGGAGAGGAGGGATTGGTTGGGAGTGGGGGTCCTTGCAGCACTATTTGCTGTATCCACACTCCCCTTACAAAATCCTGGATCTGCCCACAGTTATCTCTACTACAAACTATTTGATAGTCTTTCAGCTGCTTTCCTACATTACTTAGTCTCCAGTGGATTGGCTGTTCTTTTCACTTATATTCTGAACTGTTCTGAGATTATGGTGACCAGCTGTTTAAATGTAAGCAAGCAAATAGGTTCCATCCATTTGTGTCTTCATGTTCCAGGGATGAGCTTCCTAATTTTGTTCTAGCCTTATGCCCAGCCAATTCACCATGTGTCCAAATGGAGCCAAGAAGGATTACCATACAATGCCCTACAGTGTTGCAAAATAATCCCAAATACATGAAAATGACTTACAAGACGGTGAAAGGCAAAAAATAGGTTTCTAGAAGGGCGCGAGTGACCTGTATATATTATGAGCAAGACAGTATTCTGGCACAGGGCATTGAGCTTTGTTCCACACTTCATCTCAAACACAGTGGCTGAGTCCTAGATGCTCAGGATTGTGCAGCCAATGACTCCATACTTAAATATGGGCCTGACAGCTAGGACCTCTTTGGTCTGACCAAAATCCATCTAGAAACAGACACCCAGGCTCCTATATGCCTATGCCTGTTGTTAACCATACTTTTGTCCCTGAAAGCATTCATCATGCCAGCAGCATGGCAAAGGAAACTAGTAAGAATCATTATTTTTGCTTTTATTAGACATCATTGGTATTGTATTCTGTGACTTGCATCTTGTATATGTCTTTATTTTTGGAACTGAATGTTTGAAATTGTGGGTAGATGTGAGCTAGTAAACTTTCTGAGAAAAACTCTACCTCCTTCCAAGTTAACCTGTCTGCATGCCCAAATAGCACTGCATAGCAGTTGATGATAATAATAATGCAATAGCCAGCTTTGCAACAAGAAACCTGCCAGCTACAGCTAGTCTCCATCTCCTTTCCTGGATCCCTCTTGTCTGCCCAGCTGAGCCATTTCCAACCCCTCAACCTCCCTGCCTAACTGGTGACCACACCACTTTCTGCTTCTGTCCCTCACAGGCCATGCTCTGCCTACTATTTCCTGTATTCAAGTGCTAACCATACCAGGAAAAAAGAATACTTTACCCTAGAATATGGTCATTGGGAAAAGTGTTGTGTAGCTGTATTTTGGAGTATCATGTATATTTCAATTGTTACGAATCAACCAATAAATTAATTCAGTTCAGCAATGAAAACAATTTTTTTTTTAGTACAAATGTTAGCAAGGACCTTTTTCTCAGTACAAAACTAGTATAGAAACTAGTTGCAGCAGTAAACAAACTACTGGTAGGAAACTCATACACTGTGCACCACTAGTAAGAAAGTATCAATATTATTAGGAAGAAAATTGTTAGAAAGAGCTTTTTGACTATGAGAGTAGCCAAGCACTGGAACAGGTTACCTAGAAAAGCTGTGGAATCTTAATTCCTGCATATTTTCAAGACCAAGTTGGACAAAGACTTTCATTGGATGATTTAGTTGGGATGATCCTGCCCTGAACAGGGATCTGGACTAAGTGACCTCGTGAGGTCCCTTCTCACCCTACTTTCCTGTGACTTTTTTTTAACTTCCATTGTTTGTAAATGATTGCAAAAATGGCCCCAAATAGCAAATCTGAGCATGCCCATGAGGGGAGGGGCATTAAAAGGAATGATAAGTATAGGAAATGCTCTAACAGGGCTCTCATGTTACACAGCAGGACTTTTCCTTTTTTCTTGAAAAGGCTGCCATATCTCAGCCACAAAGAACATAAAGAAGAGCCATTTTGGTGAATAAGAGCAATGTACATGTTGATAATTTCTTAGATGCTTCAGAAATGGGTGTGTTTTAGGATTCTGCGAAATTTCGCCACCAGTTTTGTTTCAACGCTGTTTTGAAGTTGAAATACCAAAATTGAAATGAAACAGATATTGTCTAAGCAGTCCTGAAATGAAATGAGGCAAGTCGAACCATTTCACCATTTCAACGCTGTTTTGACGTTCGCCCATAGGCTATAACGGGGAAGGTCAAAACAGCTTATAACTTTGTTATTTCTGGCCAGATTTGGATAAATCTTGCAGAAATAGTAGCCCGTTCTGAGGGAATAAAGCATGCCAAGTTTCAAGAAAATAGGTGCTGGGGGTTTGGAGAAACTGCACCCCAAAATCTTGAGAGCCAAACTTGTGTCGTGTATGTGTTAAGCCACAGCAGGGTCAAAACTACAGGAATGCTAGCCCCTACTGAGGCCACAAAGCCTGCCACGTTTCAAGGAGATAAGCGTAAGGGTTTGGGGGGAACTGCACTTCAAGCTGCGGACAAGCAAAAGTCATGCCATGGGTGACCCTGTGTGTGTTAAGGCGCAGCACAGTTAAAGCTGCAGGCCTGCTAGCCCCTGCTGCAGCTAAGAAGCCTGCCAGCTGTCAAGGAGATGGGTGTAGGAGGTGCTGTGGCCTTGCACCCTTACCTGCTGCCAGACAAAACTCGTGACATGGATGCTTGTGCAACTGTCTGTCTGTCTGTCTTGGGGCAGTTGATCATCTGTATTGATTTATCTTCTCGCCTCAGTCATGGTTTTGTAGGTGTTAATCCATGCTCATTAAATCGTTATGTAGTAGCTAGTACTGTATATTGAGCTGGTCCCTGAGTGAATCATGATTAATTGGTAACTGCTAACACAATAGCTTAGCAGCCAGGCCTGCAATAGCGTGTTCTCTACTGTACCGTAGAGCAGAGACATCCTTCAAATGTTCTTAAAATCTACACTTTGGGAATGTTTTGTTTTTTATCTCTCTCCCTCTCTCTTTATCTATAAATACATTTTTATATAAAATAAAACATTGCCAAAGTGTAGACTTTAAGAACAACACCAAAATCATGACAGTTAGCAACGCAGTTTGCAGGTTGGGGTAAGCTTGGGGCTAGAAGAGTAATCAACAGCATTTGCACATCTGTAGGCAATGCTAACATTTGAAGGATATGTCCCTGCTCCATGTTGAAAGAGCCAAGTTTTTCACATTCCCGAAGCACAGACTTTCAGAACAATATCAAAAATCATGAGAGGTGACAACACTGTATAAATGTGAAATGCAGTGCAACAGAAGATCTGAGTTGTGTCATATGCTGTCAGCCAGCCATGCACTGGTAGCAAGCTGAGTGAGCCAGAAAGGAGTCTTGTATTATGATTCCAAAGCTCATGGGAGAAAAGGTAGAAAAAGATCGACCATTTCCAAATTCTCTCTAGAGCGCCCTTCAGATGACATCTCAAAATTGTTGGGTGAAAAATCTTTGTTGGAATGGAAACTGAACAATTCATAGATGTAGGGTCAGAAGGGACCTTGCAGATCTTCTAGTCCGATCTCCTGCCCTGGGCAGGAGAGAACTGGGCTCAAATGACCCAGCTAGGTAATCATCAAGCTTCCTCTTAAAGACCCCCAAGGTAGAAGCCAGCACTACTTCCCTAGCTGCCCTAGGTCCCTAGGTCCTAGCTGCCCTGACTGTGAAGTAGTACCTTCTAATGTCTAGTCTGAACCTACTCTCTAACAACTTATGGCTGTTATTCCTTGTTACTCTGGGAGGCGCTTGGGGGAACAAGTTCTCTCCCATTCCCTGCTGGCCCCCCTAGTAAGTTTATTGATGGCCACCAGGTCACCCCTCAGCCTTCTCTTGTGAAGGCTGAACAGGTTAAGGTCCTGTAGCCTCTCCTCATATGGTCTGCCCTGCTGTCCCCAGATCTTGCGAATGGGCCTTCTTTGGGCCCTCTCAATGCTGTCCACATCCCTCCTGAGGTGCGGCGCCCAGAACTGGACACAGTACTCCAATTGTGGCCTGACCAGTGTTGCATAGAGGAGGAGGGTCACCTCCTTGGCCCTGCTTGTGTTACATCTGTGGATGCACGGCTAGGTGCGGTTAGCCCTACTGACCGTGTCCTTGCACTGGTGGCCTATGTTCATCTTGGAATCGATAATGACTCCAAGATCTCTTTCTGCCACTGTGTTTTCAAGAAGAAGAGAGTTCCCCAGCCTGTAGGTATGCTGCTGGTTCTTACTGCCCAAGTGCAGCGCCCTACACTTGTCACTATTAGAGCTCATCCTATTCTCATTTGCCCACCCCTGTAACCTGTCCAGGTCCAGCTGTATCCTGTCCCTCCCTTCTAGTGTGCCCACCTCACTCCAAATCTTGGTGTTGTCCACAAGTTTAAGCAGGGTGCTGTTCACCCCCTCATCCAAGTTGCTAATAAAGAAACTGAACAGTGTGGGCCCAAGGACCGAGCCCTGGGGAACTACACTACTCACATCCCTCCAGATCAAGTATGACCCATCTACCATCACTCTGAGTGCAGCCCCTCAGACAATTTGCTATCCATCTGACTGTGTAAGCATCAATGCTACAGTCACCTAGCTTTTTAATGAAAATGGAGTGGGAGACAGTGTCACAATGAACAATACTGCTTGTAACTTTTTTTTCTTACTTTGTAAGCAAGAACACCACTGAGGTGTTCAGATTCTAACTGAGAAATATTAGACAAACTGTCAGTGAAGAAAACAAGAACCAAAGAGGAGAAGTTCCATGACTTTGTGAAAACATCTGAATAATGAGGGAAGATGGTTCAGAAATTAAGAGGGTTTCTCAATGATGAAACTGAAAAGGACAGAGAACCAGTAAAGACAGTGTTTCTGTACCCAGGCAGCTTCCAGTGAAGGGGTTTTCTGCAACCAGAATACTATTGACAAGAGAAGGGAAATGCAGAGGGATTCAGCAGAAATCATGAGCAGATGCACATTGCTTTGGAAAGCATACTGCATTAAAGGTTGCTACCCCCACTTTAGCCTGAAGATGTCTAGACTGTGGCGAACTCCCACTGGAAGAAACATTTTGCCAAAAGAACTACCAGCTGCACTTCCTTCCATCGTGGCAGACAAAACAGCAATTTCTGAGAGATGAAACCCAAATACAAGGTTTCTGCATACAATTCCAGCCCCCAGGATTCCTATTTGGTTGTGAAGAGGAAAGACTGAGGCAACAAGCAACTATAAGCTTTATTTGAATTTGGAAAGAAGTCTAAAAGATTCTGAACTGGTGTGGGGTTCTTTTTTTCTTTTCCTGCTTTGGCAGCCCCCCTACTGCTGCACAATGTTTTAGCACTTGCAATTTTAGGAAAACAAAATGATCTCTTTTGTCAGCTGCTCCTCTCTTATCACTCTTATTTTCACCCAAAAGCCAGAATATTCTGATATAATGAAAGCACATCCCCAAGTCTTCCTACAAAAGCCTTGCATATTGAAAAGCACATGTAGTAAGAAAAAAACATCCACTTTATAGTAAAGGACATACCCTTTGAAGCCCAGCAGTCACATTGTGCTAGCATCTCCATATTGTCTACAGTGAAACCATATTCCTGACTATTTTTCAAATTAATAACATGCACAAAGCATGTTAAAATAATGGTGCACACCATAATAAACCAGCCCCTCTGCAATCCCCACCAAACAGAATCCAAGTTTTCTCATGTACTATACCACTCAATTATGGCACCTATTATGAGCTTCCAAACCAGTAGTAGTGTAGCTACCATACTGTAGTGCTATATATGTGCTAATGAGCTCTACTGTGAGAATATACTGATGTGCTCAGTGCCACATAAAAGTTGCTTCACTACTTGTGGTTCAGAAAGTAATGTAGATGACAATATAGTTATAATTTTAGGTACTTACTGGCTATACTTTTAGCCTTTCCATTACTATCATCTACTGCTCTTCCAAGAATATACTGTATTGTTATCTTATAATTGCTTAGGAGATTAGTTAATGCAGTTCTTTACTACAATCCAAGTGTCCAATGAAAGGCTTCATAAGCTATGATAGGATGAGGAAAGCAGGTCTCAGAATAAGAAAGTGAATGTGCATGCTATAAGCATCTATAGCTATAACCATGATAACAAATCTACCTTTTTCAGTAAAGAAGAGATGCAAATTTCTGAAAACTCTAGCATCGTGATTTTTTTCAGGCCACCCCTTGCTAATACTGTCGGTAAACCTTTCACAGTGATTAACCAGGTCTTTGAGGATGACAGAGAGAGAATTCTATGGATTCTAGGGACTATTACAAAGATTTCATATCAGGAGTATCAGTTGTACCAGTTACAAATGCGACTGGGGAACACCATGTATGCAAAGACATCAATAATCTCAGGTGGACTGGCAAATCTTAAAACGTGGGACGATGGTACCTTTTAATAGCAGCACATATTTATAACAACATAGTCTCAACCATCAATCTGCCTATACCAAATTGGTGAGCTCCTGATTGATAGCAGTTTGGTTAGTGGCACTGTCCCATGCCAATGTCCACATACTTTGGAAAGGATAAAGGAATGCTCATGGTGGTTTGCTGCCACTTTAGATCTGGAATGACTTCTACTCAGATCTCCAGGGAAGGGAAGGGTCACCCTGAAGTTTTGCAACTACTGCTTGTTATGCCAGGGCTGCAGCACAATACTACCACTCAATGCTCGTTTCTCAAGTCCAAAAATGGCACTGCACTGATATAAAATGTAGTACCGAATGCATTTGTAGAAGCTGTTGTATATTCCTAATTTTCAGTACCTTGGCATTGACAACTGTTTTGCCCATAAATAAAAGTAGCCTATTAACAGCTTAGAGAGGAATCCAGTTTGTCTTTTTGATGCTCAGATTTTCAGAGTTTGACCCTCAGAATGGTATGGCTTTCCAGATATATTTGCTAGATAGATGTCAAACAGCGAGCTGCTGGAATACTTCTTAAATGCAGTGTGTCTGGCAGTGCTGCCAAGAAACATGATAAATATGTCACAAAGCTGAATTCGTAATTTGGAATTGAGCTCCATGTGCTAAAACAATGACTCATCATGAAGTAAAGTTAGGTTGTTCATTTGGCTGTTCAAAAGCAGTTATAATGAAGCATCTCCCTACAGAGTGACCTCACTCTCCCCACCTCCCCAGCATTCAAAATACCTAAATTTAGAAATGATGATGGTGGTGGAGTCAATAGAGAAAAGATACAAAAGGAATGGCAGCAGAAGAAAAACAGAAAACTTATGGAATGTCTTGGAATGAGAATGGGCAATGATGAAAGCAATAATGAAAAAGTTCGCAGCTGACTTCCCGCCTATGGGGGCAGGGGGCTCGACTCGATGATCTTCCGACATCCCTTCCAGCTCTGATGTCTATGAAATCTATAAAATTCTATGCTGATGGTTCAGACAGATTGAGAACTGGTAACCAAAGGAAAAAGTGAGAAAGAGGAGTTAAAGTAGTTTGATAGCTCATTTCCTTGATGGCTTAAGTCGCATGGAAGAAAGAGAAATGCAAGAATAGGTTGGCACCAGTCTTAGGTGACAGTGGAGAATTAGTTTGGATGCAGGTGGAAAGAGCAACACAAAACAACCTCCAGTTCCAAATTTCCTGACAGTGGCTATTCAGATTCTAATATTATTGATTTTGTTTCAGCTTACTTGTTTTTATTTAAATACTAAATGCTTACCACCTTTGATACAGAAAATTGTCTCATTAATTCCACAGTAAGTTAGCCATGTCTGTTCTAAAGAAGAAAAGACCCCTTGGAGAAGATGAGTGTTTTTTCAGTGTTTTGATCTCAGATAAATGTGTCTATTTCATTACCATTAAATAGGTTTATTTTAATCTGTATCATTTTAGGTTTTACTAGAAAAATTGAAAGTACAAAAATTGCCATCATTCTTATGGGTTTTGAAGTGCTTGAACTATTGTTATTTCATACTCTAAAATCTCAGCTTTTATTTTAAAATTCTCTAATTCTTCTGGTTGTGCAGAAAGCGGTCAACCAAATCTAATCTATAAAATTATGTTTACAAAGAAATTGTAGCAATAGATCTGAAAATGTAAATTCTATAAGATCCATAGGGGCATTTCCTAATTATGAGAGTTTAAAATGGCAATATTATTAAACTAATCCAAGGTTGTCAGAGATCCAGAGAGCGCAAGCCCATGGTTAAGTAGATTTTTCAGTCCCTGCAGTCTCTGCAACATTATCTACATTCCCTTCTCCCTTTCTCTCTGATTCTGGAGCCTAAAGAAGCAAAACAGAGGCAAACAAAACCCTAGGACCAGCAGGAGGCATCTGAGTGAAAACTAATGGAGCTTAAAAGAGTGTATACCAGTGATTCTCAACTGGGGTTTGTAAGCTACCTGGGGTGCCACGAGACCCTTTCCAGGATGAAGGGAACTGTAGCTCATAACAACCCAATAAATATTGCTACTAATATCCCTGCACTTCACAGGTAATAATTAAACCTCATCTTTCTTGAATGGTTTCCATCTGCACTAACTTGATGGCCTCTCCTACTACTCATTCATCTTACAATGGTTCTTGATAACACCTGCTAAGTCACAGCCTTTATCTATTTCTTTAAGCAGACTATTTTCATCTACATATAGTCTTTTCTCTGCTATTTAGATCAGCTTGTAGCTACAGTACCATTTTCTTAGAACTGGGGAAGGACACTCAATGGGCAAAAGCCTGTCCAACAGCTCTCCCAACTATATAGTTGGTCAATAAAAGATGCTACAAAACATCTGTGCCTATCTCTATTCCCTGGACCATCATGGCTACAACAATGCTCCAGTTCTATTATTTTTATGCATTAGTTTTTGAAAAGGGGTGCTGTTAAATTCAGAACAGTTGTGAAGAGGTATGGTGAATGTAGAGGGAGGTTAATAACCACTGACATACACATTGTGACCCTGCTGAAGGTAAACTAAGCCCTTACTTTGCAATAGCATCCATTAGAACAGAAGAACACCTGTCACTCAGAAAGTATAATCCACTACCAGTTCTTATTATAACATAATCTATCCTAGCAGAAAAGGTATTTGCTGCATTGAATTGACTGGACTAAACACAAATTCATGTGCAGTGAAAAACTCCATATTAAGGTAAAACTTGAGAAGAACCGTGCACCCTAAAGCTACAAAGATGATGGGTTTAATCACAACCAACATGCAAATGTTGACGGGGGGAGCGGGGACATAACCGTGCTGCCACCACTGTCCCTGCTACTGCTGAGCACTGGCTCCGGCTGAGCTGCAGCCCTGCTACCCACCAACAATGCAGAAATCGTGTTGCTGCGGGCTCTGGCCAGGTTGCAGCCCAGCATCCCACAGTCAGCACAGAAATCTTGGCACATGTCAGTTCAGATAATTCACAGGTACTTCATGTGGGACGAGCTTGTCTAGCTGTAAGGTTTGAGATAAAATGCTCAAACTTGAATCAACTGGTCACCTGTTTTTAGCCTCAGTGGCTTCACAGGTACTTAACGTACCTGCAGCTTGTCCCTCTGTAAGGTGTTGGACTTGCTTAGACTCGAGATTAAACACTTGCATTCAAATCAAGCTGGTCACCTGCTTTTCAGCTTGGATACTTCACAGGAACTCTTGTCCAGCTCCTGATTTTCGCCTCAGACACTTCATACTTGCTTAGCATGGGGAAGAGGACTTATCCCTCTCCCATTGTTACGCTTTGCTCCAGGCACTTCACAGGCCCTCAGCATGGGCCCACAGCTGTAAGGTCTCGGGTTCGCTGCGAGAGACAAAACGTTTAAATCGCAATCAAGCTGGTTGCCTGTTTCCAGCCCCACTTGGGTCGTTCTCCAAGGTGCCTTTTTCTTTCCCCCGCACCAGGAGCTGGCACTGGGCAGTTCGGAAACCCCGCATTTTCCTGCCACGTGGCACCAGGTCTTGGAGCAGAAGGTCCGGGCCAGCTCCCACGATGAGGCTTTCCCCGGCCCCAGGGCGACACAAGCGCGGGCCGGGGCCGGGATCACCGAGCGGGGCGGCAGCGCGATTCGGCGCGGGGAAGGGGAGGGCCTCTCCCGCCCCGCGACGCCACCTCAGCAGCGCCCCCCCGGGCAGCTGCCCTGTAGAGCTCTACTGTGCGGCGGCGGCGGCGGCGCTGACCAATAGGGAGCTGCGGCGGCGGCAGCCCTGGCCAATGGCGCGGCGTGGAACGCGCCGGGGAGCTGATGTCACTTCCGCCGCAGGCTGCCGGAGTCGGCGGCGGTGGGGAGCGGAGGGGTCGCGGCGCTGCCGCAC
>NW_017728948.1:24534877-24554729 GCF_001723895.1 Crocodylus porosus
GGGAGCCGGAGCCGCGCCCTCCCGAGCGGGGGCGCCGTGGGGGGTAGGGAGTTCGGTGGACCCTGCAGCCGTCACAATGACCTCTGCTATGGCTTTGGGCAGCGGATGGGCTGCAAGAGACCTCGTCCAGCCCCCTGCTCAAGGGTCACGGAATGGTAGAGAAGCAGGGCCAGAAGGCGCCCCCGGAGGTCATCCCCTGAGGCAGGGCTGCGTCTAGCTAAACCCTCCCGTATAACGCACAACCTAACCTCTTCCTAATACTACCGTCAACCCTGATGCAACAACGAGACCGAGCACCCTAACCTGCCGCAGGTAAAGCAGGGAGACTGGGGCAGCCAACATCTGCTTTTAACCCAAAGTGTTGATATATGCTGGAGGGATGCCCAGGAGAGGGCTGGCCCCCGCCACTGAGGAAGGCAGAATCCCCCACGGTCTGACCTGTCTGAGCACCGCATAAGGTCCCGTCCTGACCCCAAGTGTGGTGATCTGTCTCATTCTGATTGGAGGGGCAAGACCCTCCAGGAGCAACCTCCGGCTGCGGTCCTAGCAGGAGCATTGGCACACCCAGTTGAAATCTCCAGGGATTTTCATTCATAGATTGTAAGGCTGGAAGGGACTTCAGAAGATCATCGGGTCCAGCCCCCTGCACCAAGCAGGAAAGATAACTAGGGGTCCGGTGACCCCAGCAAGGCGACTGTCCAGTCTCATCCTGAAGATTTCCAGGGTAAGCAATTGCACCATTGCACCACCTCTGTAGGGAACTTACTCCACAGTCTGGACTCCCTGACTGCGAAGAAGTTTATTTCTGGGTCCAATTTATTGCTGCCCAGCCATTGTGCATAGTTGGTCATGCCTCTGCAGTTTGTTTCTCCCACTAGATTTCAGGGGACCTTGTGCTTCCACTGGGAAACCACTCTGTCCTCCTAAACTTACATCCCTGTCAGTTCTTCAGAAAAAGAGAAACTTTGGCCATTAGTTCAGTTACATGGGAAGATTCAACCTGCTTTATTAATACACAGATAAATATCATCACTGTTGGGGCCGAACTGCAGTCGATTTATCTAAATTAAATCTTTCTATGTCTGGAATTTCAGTATTTCAAAATGAAGTCTCCTAAGGCAGTTGGGGAGCTGAGAAGTTTTACTTGCATGTAGTGATTTATAATTAATGTTCTGGGTGAAATGATGCTACCTTATCAGAGGTTTAGAGTAAATGTCTTGAGATATATTTTCAGTATCCAGTTTCCACGCACTCAGAGAAGACTGCCTCATCCAACGTTCATAAATATTGCAGATCTATTCTATTCTAGACATCTGGTTTGTTCAGAGTAAAAGGACCAAAAGACGCATGTAAAATAGGCAAACTTTAGCATGTGTTGAAATCTGTAGTGTTATACATAATCGCGAACTAGGCACAGGTACAAGTATGCTTTCAGGATTAGGGCCTAGGATACATGAATATGCATTTATAAGTAGGATTTCCTTCCTCCTCTATATTCATGTTTCTCTGTGCCATACTTCATTGCTATATGCTTATTTGCCTTTAAATGTACAGCTCTTAAACTTAGTACAGTATTGAATTTTGGTTAACTATGTCTTGACTATTAATAAATATATAGTTTAAAGGTTATAAAAGTGCCTTAGAATATTATGAATTCTAATGTTAAATGCTGGTTATAGTATATATCCAGTTATAAGCAAATGTAGGTGTCTCTCAGATATCTGCATATTCAAGTACTCTTTAAAAGCCCATTGTAAAGCCCATTAATAGTAAGCACTTTGAGGCCTTTCTCTAAATTCATAACAGGACTACTGTGTAACTTTCTACTTGAGAGAGGTCACAGAATTTTGTACATTTAAGATATAAATAAACTGAGGACACAGTCTTTCACTAAACCATATGATCTCTTTCTCCGTTTTCTTTTAATGCAGAATCAGGGCTTTTGGCTACTTCATAGTATACTGAAAGCTTGTTTTTACCTTAATGTTCTTGCTGAACAAAATATGTTTAAATTATTTTACAGCAATAATTATAACTTGTCTTTAACAAGATATTTTGCATAATTTTATATTATAGTAAGTTGCAGTAAGGTTTTTTTTTTTCTGGGTATAATTAAGGTGGGGACTTTCTACATGAAGGCAAAATGTGAAATAATTGTGTGTGTTTTATAATAAAGGCAAGCTTTGAAAACTTGATACATGGCCCTTTGCTGTCTTTAATCGCACACGCGTGCGCGCGCGTGTGTGTGTGTGTATTTGTGATTGTTGTGAGAGGAAAAACATTTTATTGAACTTTAAATACAGTAGCTATTGGGACAACACGATTAATAATCATTTGGAAATTAAGTCTCCTCTTTGAAAGAAATTAATTGTGTATTGTCCTTTTAATTTAATTTAGTGGCGTGCTCTGTGGTATATTATTGACTGTTCTACAGTACTCAGGAGAAGCCCCTTCTTGAAATGCATCACAGTCCACACATTTAGTCTGACATTAGTGAATGGTAATGGCCAGTGAATTGGGCCAGCATTAATGTAAACTCTGGTTAATGGAGACACTTCAGTGACACAAGTGATTCTTAACCAGATTATTATATAGATGTAAATTTTAGATAAATTCACTTAAAATAAAAATGAAACAAATATTTTTCTTTTAAAGATGAAGTGCAGTGTATATCCCTGTTATACAATGACATCTGATGTCATCCAAATCCTTTTTCTCTTGTACTTTTCTCTTATCTTGGATTTGTGATACTAACTAAATCACCACATGCAATCTGCAAGTCTAGGGAATATGACCTGTCATACATTTTGTTATAATTGTACCTTATTTGCTTTGGTGGTGTTGTAAAACTGAGTATGGCAAAATCACACTGCAAGGCATTATTAATAACATGCATTTAAAATAAAGAGATTCCATACACTAAAAAGGGAACATTGCCTAATATTGGCACCACTGAATTAAGTAGAAGTTTTAAGAACATAAGAATTGCCAGCATCTCATTTAGATCAGTTGCCAGTACCAGATGCTTCAGCATCTGATGCAGGAAAACCTGTGCTGGGTGATTCTGGAATAACCTGGATGTAGAAACAATTTCTTTCTAACCTCTAATGGCATGGGGTTAACCTAAGCCTTCCAATGTATACATAACATTGCAAAGCTGACATCTTGTGTATCTTGCATTTCTTGACCTCAGTGATGTATGTGACTCTTATCCCTGAAAGTGATGTCATATAGTGGGTAGGAAGGAGTATTTACGTCATAATTTTAAAGTGTTGCTTTACAATTGCACTGAATATTTAACTTATGACATAAGAATGAGGAATGCCCATTTTACTTTCTCTGTATTATTCATTATTTTATATTCTTGTGTGTATTCCTTTTTCACTTTGTCAAAAAGTAAGTCTCTTTTTTCAGTCCCTCTTAATTCAGGTATCTTGTCTTTATTCTAATAATTTTTGTTGCTTATCATCAAATTATTTCTTCTTGGTTTTTTTTTCCTCCCTACATCTTTTAAACATAGGCAGTAGAAGTGAAAACAGCATTCTAGGTGATTTTAACATTTTCAGGATTTTGTTCCATTTGGTTCTTTAATTATCCTAACACTTGTTTACCATTTGATTCCACTAAATCAGTAGTTCTTAACTTTTTAAAGACTCAAGGCACTCCTCCTTAGACTTGAGATATCCCTTGGAAAATGCTAGCTCTTAGCTTTCACTTGACTACAGAAATAAGATAGAACAACTCTTCTGTTGCAAAGCAGTCAGAAAGACCATAACAAATAAGAATGTTTGACCCTATGACTTCCTATTGGAGATCTCTAGGTTTATCTTGTGAATCAGGCAGGTGTTTGCACATCTAAGAGTAATGATATTGCCTAGCATCCCACAGCACTCTTAAAAGAATCTTGTGGCACTCCAAGACCTAATGGTACTTGGGTTGAGAATCACTCCACTAATGAGGTTCACAGTGCTGCCTTTGAGCTGCACATTCTTTACTGAGGATTAGCTCTTAGAAAAAATATGTGCTCATAGCTAAAAGTTGTTCAAAATAGAACCCCCCACATCAAAACCTTTCCAACCAGAATGTCCAAACTTGGGAGGGAGGAGTGGCGGAGGGAGACCACTAGTTGGAGTTGGCAAAAAATTAAAAGATGCATCAACAAGACACCGTTAGCTACAAAGGACCAACTCACAGGATCATACTAAATTCTAGTTCATTTGATGGGATGTGAAGTTACCAATAACATCATAAATGCAAACTTTGAGTTTTGGGTGGTACTGGTCACCTTAGCGCATGCGCACACGAACATTCAAAAGCATATAATATCTATGTAGTGGCTGCTGTAGTGATTGTGAGCACTGGTGTCAGTATATCTACCTATATGAGGCCCTGGAGTCTGCTATCGATGGTCAGCTTCCTTCAAGGTGATGTCTCCTCCAGAAAGGGGTTGCCTGCTAGTCATCCTGTCTCGGTAGGTCAGGTGCTAGATGAGAGGGTGCCACCAAGGGTCATGCTTCACTGCCCTTTATCCCTTTCTGACAGACTTGTGTGATCCCCCAGCATCATCTTGGATACCCAGTCTGGAGGTCATGTCCCACATGGGTCTTGAGTAGTATGACAGCTGTTAGTCACAAGGGTCTCTGTCTGCTGGTACCTGAAGCTTCGGGAGTCCACCCATAACTTATTGACTTAGTGGCTCTTGTGTTATGGGTTATAGGAATAGTCCATAGGATGAGTGCTCAGTTCCAGGAATCAGTTCTTTAGCTTGCTTAGCTTAAAATGGAGTTCCTTTGTCTACACTATTGTCTACTGATGATCATCGTTCACTGGCATTCACTCAACAGATTTTATCACTTTACAGTTACAGTTTCAATGCGGTTTTAACAATGGTCCAGGGTGTAACTTAATTCTATGAGGAGTACATTCCTTAAGAGTTTAAAAGTATAAAATATAAAATACAAAATGCCATGGTAAAGACGAGGCAGATGAAACATGAAAATGCATTGTGAGAAATATATAAAAATGCAGTGTGACATAGTGAGGATCAAAGGCTACTGGGCTACAGTAAATGAGTTAGGTTAGCACCAGGATATATTTACAGTCTTTGCAGTGGATATTTTAGTTTTTTTTTTTAGTGACCCTGAGGCTTAATTAATATGTAGATGTGGTGTCTAGGTTTTTCCTACAGAAAGCCACTTCAGCTGTCTGGCTTGCTCTAAGTCTTGCCACACCCATGCAGTGAGTCTGCTAGGTCTCTGCATTTCTTTTCCTTCTAAGTGTTGGCAGAAAATGGTGGGGGCAGGGTGGAAAGGTGCAAGCAAGAAGGGGCTTCTGTTATCCATGTCCAGAATGGAAATGTACAAATCGGGCTTTCTGCTACAACACCATCTGATTATTCACTCTTTCAATCTGTTTCATTATCTGGATTGTAACGTAAGTTTACTGCAAGCTTGAGATTTTACATATATCTATATATGAGATTTCTTCTCCTAAATGTAATTATCTCCTTGGTTGGGAAACTCAAAGGAGAAGGTCTGAAATGCTCTAAGAAGGTTTCTGCTGAATCAAACATATTACATTTTAAACTGGACAGCTTATTTGAAATGTCTACTCAATCAGTCCTTTTAAAATGGCTGACATTTTCCTGAAAACATATTTCAAGAGCTTCTCGTGTTGGTTTACTAAATACTGCTCTAATTAATGTACCTTTTTGTTCTTGTTCTTCCATATTTTTGTTATTTGTCTTCCTATTGTTTTAAATAGCATAAAACACTCTTTCTTGTAATTCTAATATTTTGTGATCAAGTCACTGGAAGCCTAAGTATAGTACATGTCATTTCTGCAGTCAGCGTGTATGATGTTCTGTTACATAGTGTTTTCACAATTTAAAAAAATGGCAATAATATTTAATGTTAATTTTATCCTTGCTGCCTTGATGAACTTGCAGTTACATTCTAAACAATGCAAGTCATTGCTAAAGTAATCTGTGGCCTGGATTCATCACTTCAGTGTTGATAAAGAATCATATAGACTTTTTGCATTCTTCTTTATCCTGAAATGCAGCAGAAGATCTCCTGTTTCTGAGCTTAGAAGAAATAGATGAAAAGTAGTTGACTCGGTTGCAGCTTGGGTAAGACAAAGGAAATTTTAGAAGCTAGAGAAAAGAATCTAAATAGACCTTTTAGGAATTTTCACTTCATTCTTTATTGAAGGCATATGCCCTCCAGTTAACAAGTAAATTATTTTGTTTCCAATCATAAAAAAATCTTAGTTATTCAGATGACTCAGTGGCAGCTAGAAATCCTTGGTGATTGAATAAGAGACTGCCATTTTTTACAAATGGGAATGTCATCTGTGCCCCTTTGAGAATGTATAATTACAGTTTATTTTGATCCATACGATGCACTCTGCAGTTTTATTCAGTATATAACAACCCAGCGGCTAACTGGAATGAACCAAGGGAGTGTATTACAATACATTATTCAGATTTGCTTTGGTGCCATCTGAATTTGATGAGATCTGTGCACTAGCTCATATCTTTAAAGCCCTTTCAGTGCTTTGAGAATCACTGTCTTTTCTCAGCAGCATTCCACAGAAGCACTGTACTATCTCAGACAGAGATGTATGCTTAAAGGAGCCATCCCTAGGGCATTTGTAGGAAAAGTCTCAGTCCCACCAAAGTGAAACTTGTAAAGCCTTTTATCATGATGTAAAAAATTCAGAGATGGACATTAGCAGATGAGGATATTTTAAAGTAGTTGCTATACTGTGCTTATGGAATGGCAAACCAAATATTACCTGTATGTAAGCAGGGAGAAGGTAATTTAGTAGATATGTGAGTAGGACCTGTCTCGCAGAGGATGCATTGTAATGTAATGTCACCTAAAAATGCTTCTTTCCTTGTATATGCATGTGCAGTTTACCTAGACAGGTGCCTCTATGCAATGGGATCTACATACTTAAAAATGCATATTCAGGGAAGATGAGTGGGTTTTAAATGTTTGTGGAATCCATAGACGGACACTATTAATTATCTTTATTTAGTTTTTATGAATGCTCTTGAAGAACGTTTTACACATTTAACTAGGCAATATCTGTTATTTAATATAAAACTATGGAAAAAAAAATCTGAAAATATTCTGAAATAGTCTTCAATGACCAGTGGTTGGTGCCTTCTATTTTTATCCCTTCCAACTTACAGCCTACTGTTTGTTGTGTTCTTTTGTTGCATCTTGTGTTTTCAAATTGCATTCTCATTTTTTTTTTTTCTGGGCAGAGGGCATATAAGTCTACGGTCTTAGTTAATGCACAGACATCTTAATGCTAATCTCTGATCACTACTGTATCACAAGAAATAAGCTTGGTAGTTAAGCTTCTTTTTTGTACAGAAATTGATTTGTTTGCATCATTGCTATTATTAGGAAGCTTTGTCCTAGTTTTTTTTATGAACTATTATCCAAATTTATTTTAATGAGAAACATTAGCATTCACCATCTGAAAATTTCATTTAAGTGTAATAGTGTACTTGAGGATTTATCTAACTAAAAAATGTGGTAGTTAAGGACATCTCAAAAAATAAAAACTGTCAACATGAGAATGCATCACTTTTGCTCCCAGTTGACTGGCAGATTTCTTGTTTGATTAAATACTCCTAGTTTAAAAGAATGTAAAGTCACACATAGCATGGAGAAGCTAGCTTAGAATATTGTTCAAGTTTTACAACATACAGATAATACCCGTTGTCAATATGTGATTCCACTAGCAGTGCTAAAATATAGATTTACAAGCGGTATTTCAAGTCAGATTTTTTTCTTTCTGCAGATCATTATTATGGATTACCAAAACATTTGGAAGTGTGTTTCAGTAACTGAACTGACCTTTTGTTTCTATTTTTAGTGCTCCGAGCTGACAGAATTGAGCAAAGAAGTGAAAATACAGAATCTTTTGAATGCAGAACTTACAGCAGCATTTCCTCATAAAGATAAAATGAATGCTCTTCAGAGAAGTTGCCTAAATAATAGCTAATAAACATATGAAATACTACCACCAAGAAACTAATTTTATCTCCTGTTGCTATGTTTGACTTATGTGGCAATAGGCCACTTCTTTTGAAATGCAGCTGAAGAAAATGAGGGAAATTTTGCCAAAATTATATGCCAGCCCTGTTAATGACAAAAGTAATTCCTTGACTACATCCCCAAAGAAAGCTACTGAGGATAAAACAAATCCTCCAAAAAGGAATGAAGGCCAAAAGTGTTACCAAGGGACTGAAGCAGAAGATAATAAACTGACTTTGGTAGGTTGTATAAAATGCAGAAGTGTGCAAAAATTTTCAGTGCATGGATTGCAAAAGTGTGACAAGCTTAAGAGGACCGAAGACAGAAATTTTATCTGTAACAAGTGCAGTCCACCAGCTTCCAATTTGGTATCTGATAATGTCAGTGCCACAGACTTAAAAAAGCAAGGTAAACCAACTTCAAGTAAAATCCAAAAAACTTTTAAAGTAAAAAACTTTCAGCCAGGTAAATATTACTGTGATAAATGTCGATTTTCAACAAAGGATCCTTTGCAGTATAAAAAGCACGTAGCTCAACATGAGGAGATTAAGTTTCTTTGTTCCCACTGTAATTATGTATCCTACACTAAAGGAGAATTCCAGCGGCACCTGGTAAAGCACACTGGAATTTTTCCATATCAGTGTGAATACTGTGAATATGGTGCCATTCGACATGATTATATAGTAAAACATACCAGAAGAGTACATGAAAAGATCACTAGGAGTCGTCTAACAAATATGGCTGCAAAGCGTGAGCAAAAGAGGTCTTGCTTTCCAAAGCAAGGCACTTTACCTATAAAGCAGAAATGTGATAAAAAAGTACTTCCAAATGAGTTTTCAAATTTGTCATCAAGTGCAGCTTGTGGTAAGATTCGCACAGAATTGGCCAAAACAGTTAGTTTATCTGATAATAGAAAATGTAACATAGATATACCATCAGCCCAAGATAAAAGCTTATTGGGGCCAGCTGAAGTGAATATATATGAGAATCAGAATGTGGAAGTTGAAGTTTATTCTCCAAAGAAGAAGCCTGTACAACCTGGAATGCCATTAACAGTAATTGCACCTTCAGAACTTGTTGTTCCTTCAAATTGTTTAGCTCAGTTACTAGAGATGAAAATAGTGAATGGCACACAGCAGTTGGTTCTTAAACTTATCCCTCTGGAAGAAACAACTAATAAATCTATGAATTGTGATGAAGAGGAACTTGGGAACCAAGATCTAGAACAAATATCAGAAGGAAATAAAAGTATGTCGGTGGCTGAAAACAAATTATTGACTACAGAAGCAAATGAAGACAGATTAGATCATGTTGGTAATCTGCTTGCTTCAGATAAATGCAACAGGAATTCTGAATGTCTTAGTCTGTCTAATTCTCATGCTTTAGATTGCAAGTCAAATATGCATAGGGAAGGTAAATTAAAGTTAACTTGTGATATGGTGAAAGATTTGGGGAAAGGTGCTGAGTTTAAAACAGGTATCCCAAAACTTTCTATAGAATCTCCGGTAACTAATAATAGTGAAAGCAGCTGCCCTAGATCTTCAAATAAGTTAACTGATGAAAAATGTCCGTTAAGTCATGATTTGCACTGTTATGAGAGCCTGAATACATCTGTAGGCCTACATGCTGCTGCTTCTGAAGATAAAACAACCCAGAATGTTTTGTTACAGGCTTCTCAGGAGAAGAAAAATTCTTCATGCCCTGTCCTTGGAGAAAAGAACATGTTGGCTTTAAATAGCAATGACAAAAAATGTAGGACTCAGTTCTCCAGCTCTCCAGAAATATGTCTGTTCAATGACAACAATTTTGTTAAAGAGCCTCTTACATCTTCTGAAGCAGGGAAAAAGTCACCCATTAGTAAAACTGTATCATTGGAGAATTTAAATGTTGGCTTAAGTAGTGTAAAAGGAGTCGATTCTAAAGGTCAAATGAACAATCTCCTTCTGGAATCTTTAGAATTACAGAAAGTTGAAAATGAAGATAGCTGTTTAGAAGGTCCTGTTATTTCATCTGTATTTTCACTTAGCTCTGGTGCTGAAAACATCCCAGAGGGCATCAGGTGGGACAAGAATTCACGGAATAAAAAGTCAACAGCTTTGTTATGTAGAAAGATTGCTCAGTTGATGTCTGCTGCTGAATCTCATATGAAATCTACATTGGCTGCTTCACCTAGGCCTGTTAGATGCCATGCTTCCAATGAGAAGATGCCTTTGACTCCGGAAACTTCAGCAAACTGTGAAAAAAATGTCCCCACTACTGAATTGGAACAATCTTCATCTTCACTTCAAACATTATCAAAGGGTGTGATTAATAAAGAAGAGTGTCATATAGAACAGCCACAAGCACTGACAACTATTAAAAACCCTAAAAGTAGGGTTACTAAAAACTCACATGTTGCTACCCCAGTGTTTATTCCAAAAGGGACAGTTCTTAGAGTGCTGAATACCACCAGCAGCGAGAGCCCTAAAGAAGTAGAAAATAAGGATAAAACATCACCTCCTCCTATATACTGCAAAGAAATGTTCTTACCAAGGCCGGTTCCTTTCAGTATTTCAGAGAAACTAAGCAGAAATCCACCTACTCTGGCAAAAGAGAATGAACTTAAAGAACAGTCCAGAAATATAACACTCAGATCAAAAAGAGAGGTGCAGACAAAAACTAATAGCAAACAAAATTGTATGTTGTTGCATCAAAAGAATAACCTAATCAAGCAGAGCAAACCTAATTCAAAGAGTCAACTTTTACCAAAAAATAAGGTAAAGCAAGCAGGTTCCAGGGATTATATTTCTAAGAAGAAAACAAGAATCCAGTCAGAAACCAGTTACGGTTCTGAGATGACGCCTCTTTTGACAGCAAGACGTCTTAGGCTTGTACCTCTTAGAGTGGATCAATTGATAAAATGCCCGCGTCGTAACCAGCCTGTAGTTGTGTTAAACCATCCTGATGTTGATTCACTAGAGGTAATTAATGTAATGAAGACCATCAACAAGTATAAAGGCCATGTCCTGAAAGTAGTTTTGTCAGAAAGAACAAGTAGTTGTCTTGGAGTGAAACGACATCATAGGCGGCTTACACTTCAGGATGTTGAAACATTAAGCCAAGTGAAAAAGCCTAACATGTTAAAAATGAAGCTAAAGAAGACCCATAAAAACAACTACCAAGTAGTGGAAACTTCACCAGCTGAAACGCTGAAGTGTATGTTTAAGTGTTGGTTTTGTGGAAGAATATATGTCGACCAGGAAGAATGGATAAGTCATGGACAAAGGCACTTAATAGAAGCTACTAAAGGTTGGGATGTTCTTTCTCTTCCGCTAAAAAGCCACAAGTGACAAACTGGCTATTATTTCTCTTAGTTTAACATGAGTGCCATTAATTTGTTAGGAAAAAAGTACAGAGTTAAATAATTTATTTTAGCCAAAGCTTTTTAGTTTTGGCCAGATGGGGAATGAGAATAGAGATTATAAACAGCATGTGAAGTCAGTGGCAAGTATTCAGCACTACAGAACATTCTTTTGCTTCAAGAGGCCCTTGTCTAGTTTTTTGAGAGCATTACCTTTAAAATGATTTACTACGCAAGCGTCTTTCCAGTGACCATTCACTGCACTATAATGCTAGATTTGTGTTGGGTCACTGTGGATTAAAATCTCAAATTATGTGACCTATATCAAATTGATTTAATCAGTCCAATTTTATTAGAGTTTACTGGTTCAGAATTTCGGCCTCGTGAAAAGCACTTTGACCCTCTGTACAAAAAGTATGTCAGTTTGGTGACATACAAGATGCCATGTAGAAAAAAAAAAAATCGGTGATCTTAAAATTAGGAATTTTGTGAGATCAGAACTACATTAACTAAGTAGAATGACAGTGATAAAGCTAATTTTTGTAGTACAGCAGAAGGTCATTGGGAACTATTTATATCACTTTTTTATTCTGTACAAACAGGGCAGGTTAGATTCCATGCTGGTTTAGGACTGTGTTTGATACCCCTCCCTGCCAAGTCCTGGACTGCCAATGAGAAATGAGCCCCCCCAAGGTACTCGTGCTTCCTACACACGCAAACCTGTGTCATAACAACATGGGTGGTTTCTAGGTTCTGAGTGACCTGCTGAGGATCCCTTTAAACCCTCCCTGTTGCCTAATTCTTAGGCATAGAAGTGATGTGTGAGTAGCAGGAATGAATCGGGGCTTGGCAGGGTGGTTGTGTAAACATGGCCACTCGGAAACTAATGGGTTGTATTCAGATGTAATGAGAGAGGACCTGATCTTCCAAGCACTAAAGGGCACACCATTCATTGTTATTCATAGTCCCTTAGAAACATTTGCAAGATTCCATGTTCTGACAGAATACCAGCCAACTAGCTAGTGCATGTGTAGGAAACAAACTGATCTTTTGAAATAAAAATCGTATCAACCATCTCTGCATTGGTAGCTTCTGTCTGGATTTTCAGTAGACTTTTTTTTATTATTTAATTCCTATTTTTTTTTTTTTGGATTTGCATGTCATTGGAATCTACTTATGAAGCTTCATGTCAGAAGTTACTTGAGCATATACATAATCAAGCATGTACATAGTCCCTTTGACTTCAGTGTGTTATTTAAGTTAATAAACACACAAGTTATCCCAAATACCTTGCTGAATCAGGGACATAGTTTGAGGTTAGAATAGGGAATGAGGAAGGATGAGTACTGAAGTTTAATAGTTGGATCTTTGAGTACAGAATTTTCTTTGTTATTTTATAACAAAACAGAAACTGGCCTTTTAAAATTTAATTTGGAAGAGGTGATGTTGAAGTAAGCACATATTTGCAATCAAAATTGGTTCTTACATTTTTACAGGTAAAAAAAATCAGTACTGATTTTTATGCTGGATATATATGATACGTTTGAACTTGGACTACCTGAAAATGCCTGTAGTTATTAACTGTTTTTCGCTGTTATCACATTTTGTAAAGAATTTAACTAGGCTGGAAATATTTTTGTTCTGTTTTTATACTCTAGAACAGTACACATTGTTTTGATAAGGTATGTACTTTATCTATTGAAATGTGAATATCTTGAAGCTAAAAGCACATCTTGTTACTTAAATTTAATTTACAAGAACATGTATCACATTTTTTCATTAAACCATTTTGCAATACAGTATTAATATCCTTTAGATACCTGGTGCTTTCAGAAATCAGATGTTATTTTATGTTGTATACACATTGCAGATTTTGTACTGTAGGCTAAGCTGTCCACTGAACAAATTTTTGTCTGGCTGTTTAGTTGGTAATAACTAAATGTCAATTTTCGTTTTGTATTAAAAATTGAACTATATTTTTTTAGCTGGTTACCCTAAAGGTTTTTCTTTTCACTTTATGTACTTTGAGGCCAAATTTAAGAATATAATTTGCATTTTAAATGATGAAAGTAGTTTTTCATTTCTAAATCCTTGCATATCACATTGTAGTACATATTGAAAATGTTAACACATGAAGAAAACTGCTTATGGCTGAATTTGATCCATGCATTAGACTTATTCCATCCAGGCTGTTGATTGAACCTACTTTAGTTTCTGGAGAAGGTGCTAAGGTAACAGTTATGAATTTTCACTGTAAGACAGTGGATATCAACTTTTCTGGCAGGCATGCCACAAATTAGCCCTGCCCCCTTCCTGAATGCCACTCTGATCTTTTTCCCTTAACCAATCTGCTGCTCAGGTTTCTGCTTCCTGCCCTGTGTTCCCTGTCCCATCTGCCATTGTGCTGCCTGTCCCCAACCAATCTGCCATGTGCCACAGTTTACCTGTGCCACTTGTGGCACACAGGTTGGACATCCTGGTTTAAAAGGTGTCACAGGTAAAAATTGAACTTATTTGATGAACCCTATGTTGTAAAAACCTGTGTTGGTGCTCAGCATCGTAAGTTCATTCTAGATGGTTTGAGTACTGTAGTAATGTTATGTCTCTGTATAATTTACTAAACAAATGCAAAGGCTTTGTATACCAGTGACCTAGAAGAGTTAGAGTTGTTAAACTACATGTAACTGTATTATCTTTGCATTTAATTTAAAAATATAAATGCTTTTATTTTAACATGAAAACTTTTAGTAAATTTAATTGTATGATGCTTATCTGAAAGCAGATTCTGTCCTGCCTTTTTTTTCTTTTGCCGAGGACATCCAAACTCTGTCCAGATGGTTCCCTTTTAATTGTTGCTTTGTTTTTGGATATTTTGTTTTCCTTCAGGGATGTTTCTTATCTCAGACGCTTAATTCAGGACTTTCCAGTTTTTTTCCTGCAATGAGTTCAGAGAACAAAAAGACTAGAGTCTGTTGGGGGAGGTGGGGGAGCATGTCTAAACATGCATTAACATGCTTTTTCGGATTCAGGCTGAATCTGAATTGAATATGGCCTGTTTCACACCTCTAATGTATACTGTACCAATGGTGAATGGTTAAACAGTAAGTGTTTAGATAGATGAAATGTTGCTTTGTTCCATTGCATGCTCTATTAGTTTGTGTTCCTAATGTGATCTCTCATATGACTTTTCTGGTAACTAATGTGAGTTTTTTAATGCCAAGAGGAACTATAAAAGATCAAACAGCGTGCTGCTAAGTTGTTAACAAGAAAGAAAGAATATATTGTTGTTGAAACATTAGCCTCTTTTAATAACTTTTCATGCAGTTACTGTACAATAGCATTTATTGCTACATGCAATAATGCCTCAAACTTTTGTACACAACATTGTTCATAGCAATCAGCAAAATTCAAGCAGATCTATGGTTTCATATTTGAGAAGTCTCATATAACAGAAGACAGCTGTCTTCCTGAGGTTTAGATCTCCTGTATTTAAGTTGAACTCAAGGCGTAATCTCCAAACTTTTATACAGATTATAAATAATGAAGTGTTGTTATTTTTAAATTTATGGAAAGAAATTGAAAATGTTAAGGTGAGAAGCATCTCTCCAACTTGAACAATTGTGTAAGGTAACATTGTTCTTTCTGGGTTCCTGATTGATCCTTTCCATCAATAAGTGTGATAGGGATGCATTTGTAGAAGTCAATGATTTCCTGTACAGAGTCAAATTTCTGAAAAACATGGAAAAATATCACAATAAATGCAGAGATATTGAAAGTCCTTTTCTCTTCTGACATTGGCTAAAAAGTTGTTGCTTTGTTTTTTCAAAAAGTATAAGTAACTTAATATTTTATAAGAAATAAGGAACTTTAAAAAATTAGCAAGGGGCGGGGAGTGCTGGGATCATAGCTTCCCCCTTATTTCTTTCCACTTGTCTCAAGAGTGAATTGTGGAGTTAACTTAGTTGTTTGCTTTATATGAGAGAGCCATATTGGATAAACTGCATAGTCTTTGGAGCACGGACTGGAAGCTAGAACTCCTAGAGCAAGGGTAAAGCATGTGGCTTGCAGGCCATATTTGGCCTGTGCAGCCATATGATCTGGAGTCTCTGGACTAATCCCACATGCTACATGGAACACACGCCAACTAGAGCCCTGTGTACTGCATGTGATGTGTGGCTGGACCCAGCACCATGTTTGTTGTACTCAGCATGGGGGTTTGATCCAGGACTTGCTCTGCGTATGTTGCCTGCGTGCATCTGCAGGGCTTGCTTTGCACTCAGCTCACAATCCAGACCTGGCACAGCATGCAGTGCAGGTGGCCAGAGTGTGGTCTCCACGCAGCACCCTGCTGGACTGGCCCTGTGTGCTGGCTCTGGTGCAGCCCAATTCAGACCCATCCTGGAGCCAGCATGCAGGGTTGGTTCAGCAGGTTGCTGCATGCAGCCCATTTCCCCAGACCAAGTCCCTGTGCTGTGTGCAGTGCTGGGTGCAGCCTGTATACCACATACAGCATAAGCCCTGGAGCAGAGCTGGTCTACGCTACATGTGATGCATGGGCTGGACCCCACGCTGAGGGTGCTGCACACCTGCATAGGGATCTGGACCCATCCAGCCCTCAGACCTGCCTAATGACCCCTATCCAGTGGCTGGATGTGTTTGATACTCCTGCCTTATGCCATAGTCATAATTTCTCTTACTGCTTGTTTTGCCCTAGGAATACTATCTTTCCTTTTTTGCAAAGTGGAAGTGCTTCAAGAGGAGGCTGGATAGTTCAGAACAGCTGTAGCTTGAGGTTCAGATTCTCTCTAAGTTAGTTGTAATTGTGGGTTTGAGTTGAAGGTGGAAGCCTGGCTCTCCTATGTCCTAAGTGCTCTAAGCGGCTAGATTTTGTATATCAGTTGTTTGGCAAAACTTCCTTCTGTAGTCATGACATAAAAGAATTTAGGATCTTCCATTTTTGGTCTAGGTCCCAATTCTGGGTCTAGCTCTTATGTGTGATTGGATATGGTGTGGTATTTTTTAAAAATTGTGTAAGTGGGCGCAGCTGGGTTTAATTGGTACAGCTGTGCCTTTTTTGCTAGCAACAGTATTAACATTTTAAACTGAATTACTTTTCTTTTGCTTTTATTCAAGTATTATGGCTTTACCAAAGTATCTGCATGGAGCTTCAGACAGTTACTGATGACCACGATGCTAATGTAGAAGTAGCAGTTTTCTAGGATAAATCTAAGTTAACTATAGTTCTTTATATGCCATGATGAAAAATACAGGAGACCTAATTCTGCTCTTGTATAGAAATGTTATTCTTATAATTCCTTTGAAAATTTCCCATGAAGTGTGAAATATCAATTCTGTTAAATCATTTTTATTTATAGCAATACAATATTAAAAAGTTAGTAATATGTATATGAAAGATCAGGGATCAAGTAAGGCTCGGAAACGTGCAGGATTATATTATATAAAAACTATTCTCATCATATGGAACAGAATCTATCTTAAAAAAAAATTCTTATGCGAAGAGACTAATTTATTTTATATTTTATTTTATTGAACACAACAAGAACTTAGGGGAAGAATGGTTAAATGCAGGTCTCTAATAGGTCTGCAGCTGCTTATTTTTTCCGGTTCCAGATGTATTTGATCTCTACTGAATACCTCAAACCACAGTATAACAAAGAGCCTTCCTACCAAAGAAATGATACATGGCATCTTGAAAAAGGATTTGAGCAGACAAAGTGAAATTGTAGAAGGTGGCTTTACTCTAATTAATGAGGCAGTCTTACAAATTATTGTAGCCCCTTTTGAGACGGGATCCTGAGGAGAGAAGCATAAATTTGGACTCAATGGATCGTATCCAATTCCATCTATTAGACTGCAGGTCTCTTAAGCGCAATTCTGTTCTGTGCTGCGAGTCCCTGAAAAACCATTCATACATCTACATTGTAATCTACCTGCACTTTAGATTAAAGCAAGATTAAGACAAAAAATAGGGAGGAGGAGAGGAAGGACACATCTACCTTTTTACATTAGTCAGTTTTCAGGGATTTGAGCAGGGTGGAATTGGGATCATGTTTAGATGCTTAATTATCACTTAAACAGGTAGCATGGCCCTACTTTTCAAAAAGAGCAGAGTGGGAATCCTTATTCCATCTGAAATGGAAGAGCAACCTTCATTGCACAAGGATTGCAACCCCAGTTCAGTGCAGTCACCTTTTTTTTTTTTTCGTAAGTCCAGTGCTGATATAATGGAAGTGCTGCCTTTGGGACTCTTCAGTGCTATAGAGAAATTTGACTATTTGAGAGCAAACTGCAGTCATTTTTTATTGTTGCTTGTTCCTAAGATTTTTATTGTTTGTTAAAAAAAATGTAGTATGCAGTTAATATTGAAAAAAGGGGGGGGGAGAGATTAAGGCAGTTTAAGCTTGGTTGCAGTTAAGCTTTGTTTAAAACTCTGCCTTAGATACTTTGATGAGAGAAACTAGAGAGGCCTTTGAAATGTTATTTACTTTTGGATATGGCATATTCTAATTGGAGTACTGTAAATGCAATTCTGTACGCTGGGGTGTGCAAGTATCCTTTGTCTAGATTAGAGTGTTGTAGAGATGGCTATTTTTCAGGCCCTTCCATGCGCTTTGGGAACAGAGTTGGAGCTCTCTACACTCCTATTTCTGTAAACAGGAGGCAGACTTCAGCTATTTCTGCTGCTTTCTTTTTTTTTTCCCCCTTTTAAGTTGCTTGTGTTTTTTGATTAGCTAGGTCATTCCTTTTTTGTGGATTCTTTGAGCGTTTCTATTTGGAACCCCTTTGTCTTAATACAAAAGAGTTTCTTTTTACTGAATCAATTTAAAATTGCAAGATGTCATTCACTAACTTCCATTCGTGCTCCAAGTGTTGCCTGGGAGATGGGCACCTACAGATGTGAGAGTCTATTTTTTTACCTCAGTTTTCACAAGGACCAATATGGGTAGGTGTTTTATTTAGAAGAGACTTTGAAAGTCTCTGAGCCAAAGTCTAGCTGCAGTGACAAGTGCAAATCAGGCCATTTTCCCTTTTCTGAATCAAAATGAAGGCCAAATAATTTTTGCTTGGGGGTATGATAGTTTTTAGGAAGCCTAATTATCAAAAAAGCTCGGATAAATCTTGGTGGGGAAAAGAAAAGGGAAGGTGGTATCAGCGCTATGCTACTGGATTGTACCACAGTATGAGGAAAACCTCTAGGAAGCTCAGGTCTGAAATGGAGCCAACTCTTTATAATGGTCTCAACCAAAATGTGTGCACTCCAGTAACGTCTTGATCATAAGCATTTTGACTGTGATGGGTTTGAATCATCCTTTCAGTGCTGAATGCCAGCTGTGGTCTAGCATGTGACTGTACTCAAATAGTTTCATTCTACCTCTCTAAGCTTTGTACTTTTGTACCTAAGCAAGAGTCTTTTTCCTCATCTCTGAAAAGAATCTGTCACTGGAATTTGGACTTCACATCTGACAGCTCCTGGAGTTTATGGCACCGTCTGGAATGGACATCTGTTTAACACCAGGAGCTCTCAGATTCATGAATCCATCAGCTAGCCTGAGTGATTAACAGTTGCTCCAGATCTGTGCTTGTAAAACAGATATTCTTAAAATTTCACCTATAAAAGTATATATTTGAAGAACCAGTTAAAATTACTTCTTTCAAGTATGACTTTCTTCAAACTACCTGTTTCGGTTGCATTTTAATGTATGCATCACTATAACTTCCATGTATACGTATGTTCCTAAAACCTATTGTTCGAGAAAAGGAGGTAAAACATCAAATTGTAGGAAGGTAGGGCTGGAAGGAACCTTATAAGGTCATCTAGTCCACTCTCTGTTTAAGGCAGGATTGGATTGTTTCTGAATAAACCATCCCAGCTAAGTGTCAGTTTAATCTGCTTTTGAAAGTTTCCAAGGATGGTGTCTACAACTTCTCTAGATAGCCTGTAGGCAGAAATGTACCTTAATTAATGTTGCATTTTAAATGATGCACCCCATTTTAATATGGCTGTTTTTGTATTGCATCTTTACAGAGTTGACCAGTTCTTTTTTCTTTGTTACTCTTTTTATCTGTAAACATTTTCCAGGTATAAGTATTTAGTAGCTATTTTACTCTAAGTAAAGGGAAACTGCTATTTAAAATCTATTGAAGTTCAAAAGATATGCTAAATTAAGAATTAGTCCTGTATTGAGTATCCATGGCAGTTATTTTTTTGGTTTTACAGTAACATTTTCCCACTTCTACAAAATGTTTCCCCTCCTTTCCTATGTGAAAATGCACAAATGGTAAGGGAAACTGGCTTGATTGCATTGGTATATATCATATACCAGCAAAGTGCCCATCAAGAATGACGGGTGGGTGGCAGGGCTGAAGTGCCCCTACCCACCGCCCCGTGCTGCTGCTGCTCCACATCTGGCCACGTGCAACTCCCCCACTTACC
>NW_017728948.1:24555564-24603919 GCF_001723895.1 Crocodylus porosus
CGGCGGCGGACACCTTGGTCCCCAGCATCTCCACCTTGGCTTGCCTCCCCTTACCTCACTTGTGTCTCTGTCAATAGGGCTTCGAGGGGCACATTTGCAGTTGGCCCGGAGCATTACAGACAGACAGACACACTTGGAAATGCCATGGCTTTTACTATATTAGAATTAAAAAGATTCTAAATGAAACTTTAATGAAACATTTAACAAGTTAATCACCTTATTGATAAGTAGTTTATAAGTAATCCTCTATTATAGTAAAATGCAGCAAACAAGCAATAAAGTCGTATATTAGTATTTCACTTACATCATTTCCTCTGAGCCCTGTTCCCAGTGCGTACTGCTGGGTTTCCTCCAGAAAACGTATTTTAACATTGTATACTTTGTTTCCATAATATACAACCAAAACATATGGTTCATCACTTGATTTCTTTGTACAGTTTCTCACCAAAAATGTCCCATCCTGTATGACATAAATTATAACTAGTTACATGTATACATTCTTATAGATGTCCAGTAAAATGAAGCAACTTAGCCCTGTTGCCCTCTATTCAGGGATAAACTGTCCCAATCTACCTGAATGAAGCAAGACTGTGTTAAGTTATGTTAAAGTCTTTGCAGAATTTGACATTTAGAAGTTCCAGTGAACTCAGGGATGCATAAACTCCTGTACTGGCAAGGTAATACAACCTCAGTCTGTATGGTCTTCAGTGTCGAGACTCTTAGACTGGAAAGTGTTTTTTACATTTTAGGTCATAAATAGTAGTCAGCCACAGTAAGGGAGTTATGAATTTAACTTCCTTTTGCATTCAAATATCCATATTGCATACAATTGTACCTACTTTTTGCTACTCTGCTTTCATGTTATATAGTCTCATAATATGACTAGGGACAGATGTTCAGGGAGGTTAGATCATATTAAAAATGGCCACTCTATCTAACTTAGTTTGTCCACATACAGACCTTACACTTAGATCTCTAGTTAGGTTGATCTAAGGGCAAACTGTACAGAAGATCAGGAAGGTTAAATCAGTTTAAAAATGGACGACCCAATGTAGCTTAACCGTACCTCAGAGGTATTTTAACTTAGATATATCTAACTGAACTTCTGTACAGTTCCCAGAGCTGGGAAAGTTCAGCCTTGGAACTGCACTTCTACTAAACTTCCTGCTTCTCCCACACCAGCACTGGGCTACTTTTAACCTCCAGGCTTTTGCCCAGCCCCAGATAGGCAACCTGCACCCCTACAATGAACCACCCAGCTCACCCTGCCACTGAGCCCACCACCACCCCCTCATCTTGCAAATCATTCCTGGTGCTAAGAAAGTGGGGTGGGGGAGGGACAGTCAAGATAGGGAAGGTTGGTTCACTGTGGGAGTTCATCTGGGAGGATTGGGAACTAAAAGCCCCTGGTCTGGGGGGGGGAGAGCCCCCCCATCCTGCCAACCTTATTGTGAAGCCACTGTCCTCCCTGATCTCTCGGCCCCTTCCCTATCCCTGACTTACTTCAGCCAGGCTCCCAGGACTAGTGAATGCTGGTGAAACAAGCCCCAGGGAGTGGTTTGTGGGATAAGGAATAGTTTCATGGTACCAGGGGGATTATAGGGAGCCTTTCTGATCTCACCACACCCAGTCCCTCCAAGCCTCCACATGAATCCTGCTAGTCCCCTGGACCCTGCCAAACACTCCTGGATCCCCTGCAGGCCCTGCTAACACCTGAGTCCCCTAATCTACCCTGCAGATCTCTCTTGCCCTCCTGATCCTTGAAAGCGTCTCCCCCTGCCCCACAATCCCTTGTCCCAATTTACCTAAGATTAGTGGGGCCATTTTTAATTTGTTCTAACCTCACCCTAACCTCCCCAAATGTCTGTACGCACCCTAAAGTGGCCTGGAAGAGAAAACAATGTGCGTCATTTTTTCAACTGCCATTTCATATATCTTTTTTTCTACTGAGCATTGTGATCTTGTATATAGATCATTTGTGGTTTATCTTGTGCATATACTATTTTTACGTGTGCTTTAATGCACAGTAGCCTATTTGACTGCATTAAAGTGGCACATAAAAGACTGCTAATACTTTAATGCACAAATAGGCTACTACAGATTGTGTAAAAAAGCGTTCACTTGCACTACTGTGCATTAGCGCAGCCTCATGAACATTTATTTAGTACCTCATATTGGGGGCACTAAATCTAATGTGTATTATGAAAAGTGCATTAATGTGCATGTAGATGTGCCCACCAAGTGGGAGGACCAAACTGAGTTATAATGAAGCAGTAATAAAGAAGGTCTGACCTACATATCACATCTTTTTTTTTAAGATCCCACTTGCATGATGATAAACTAAGCAGATTATAGCAGCTTTAATAAGATAATTCAGCAATATATGGTATCAAGCAAGCTACATAACAATTGGATAAATTGTATCCTGGACTTTGTTTTTCTCAAAGACTAATCACATTAGTTTTTGAAGGTCTGATCCTGTGCCTGCTGCACTTAGCAGCAAAGTTGCCTTTAAATTTAAGTATGCAAAGAAAAAATATTGGTGGTGGGGGAGAAGACAACCTCCCCACCACATCATTATGATTTCAGGCGTGTTTTAGTATGGTTTTGAAAATAATTCCCCCTCAAATCTCAGTTTAACTCTGAAGTTGCACACATTTATTTTAGCTATTATAGTCAAGGACAAACAAACAAGAGTTGCAATTTCTTACTAGGAATTTTGGTTTTATTTTCACAGCTGTCTAAGAGAGTTAGGTGCCTGACTGCCATTGATTTTTTCCAATAACAGAAAAAGGTTTCTTGCCTTTATGGCTCATAACAGGGCAATAAAACAACTCTGAATAACATCCTTAGTCTACTGAAGTGTGAAACATCCTGATAAATACATCTACACATGCAGCCTCTCCTTACTCAAATCCTCTCTCCTCGGTGCAAAGGGTGGTTTTGGTTGTGATCCAAGGTACTGCATTGAGTAGTCACGTTTTGAGAATGCTATGCCGCAGTAAGGCTATAACAAATACCATGCTTTTCTTATTTGCTTTTATTAATACCACACTCTTGTACTTAAAAATTATAGATGCTCCTCCTCTGCATTCTAAGATGCTGTGAACATTAGTTCAGATGAATGCTGTCAGATATGCAGCTGCAGAGGATCTTCAGGCCAGACAAACCGCCTGATTCTATGTGGCATTTCTTTAAGGAATACTTGAGCTTTCTGGGAAACAGCTTCCTAGTCACCAAAGCTGAGGCATTGTATTTGAAAAAAGTGCAGATTCCTTTATTCACCTATTTTACAGGAAACTGATTTGTAGAATTTAAGCAATAATGAAGGCACTTTGGGGCTGGTGTTTTCATTTAACAAAACAGAACAACCTGATGGTTTAATTTAGCCTTGCTGTATTCTCAATCTCAGTCCCTGCATCTGGTTCTTATCTATGTCTGCCAGAGAATCTGACAAACAACAGGAAATGTGTTACTACATAATGTCCAACAGGTTAATGACTACTTTAGACTTCCTGCTGGAAATTAACTCTTTGTAATACATCAATAATTGTTTTCTTATTGCTTCTATGAATGTGCACACCCTCTGAGACACTAGGAGATTTTGTGGCTGAATTGCTTTTTTTGTTGCTTTTTAAATTTTTTTTTGAGTGCCACTGCATGTATTTTGGGAAGAACCATTTACATGTACAATGAATGGTATGTTCAGCACCCCTAACTAGTGATTCTGTTGTGAGGTTTTAGATATTTTAGATTTTCCTGCAAGAAGATTCTCATCCTTGTGTTTGAGGCAAAAACTCAAAAAAAGAAGAGAAGAGGAAGCAAGGAAGCCTATACGTATAATTAATAAGGGTGCACCGATAAAGATTTTGGGACTGATATTGATGGCTGATTATTAATGAGACATATTGGCTGATACCAATTCCATTGCCCATATGCAAACCCAGCAGCTTGAAGAGCAACATCTGGCTGGTAAGTCTGGGAGGGGGGGAGGGACATGAGGGGTGCACAGAAGAGGGGTTGGCTCCTGCCACTGCATGCATCTCTGGGACAGGTATGTGCCCCCTGGGTCTGTGTGTGAGGCAAGGACGGGCTGTCTTCTGCAGGCTGGGGCTGGGAATGGTGCCAGTGTGGGGCTGGGCTAGGGCTGTGTTCAGGGTGGGTGGTGGTAGTGTATGGAGGGGGAACTATGGGGAGGTGGCTATAGTGAAGCATCCCAGCCTAACTCCCCCTCTGGAAAGACCCTGGTGCTGCCCCTGGCCCCAGCCTACAGCAACAGACCACCCTCACCCCACACACAGATCTGGGGGCACATGTCCCCCATGCCTCCCCCAGGAGTGCATGCAGTGGTGGGAGCTGCCCACGCCTCCCCCCCCCCACACACACAGATGAGCCACTCACAGCTCTGTCCCATGCCCTGTCTCACCCCAACTGGGCAGCACCTGCTGCAGCCCCAACCCCACATCCTCCCTCACTGGGGGAGGGCCTCGATCTGCTTTACCCCCCAGACTTACCAGCTGGAAGCTGTTCTCCAAGTTGCTGGGCTGGCCACATGCACGCGGTGGCTGTACCTATGCACGTGGCATTTATCATTGACATTGTCGGCCACATTAGCCAAAAAGAGCTGATTGCCAATAATGTCAATTTTCCTTTCATTGATGCCGATACACTATGGATCAATGCATTGATGCACTTCTAATAATAAAAAACCCTAATGATTTTAAATTGTATTGCTTAATTTGGGAATGCGATGGGGGAACACAACCTTCTGAATGTTTGTGGTTGATGGTCCTGAGAAGTACTCTAGCCTTGCAGCTATACAAATTAGATTTAAACAAAGGAACAGCAGACAGAGAGCAAATTTGCTTAGGCGTTTGTCGTGGGAGGAAGCCAGAGAGCAGGAGGCTGTGTGTCTTTGTGCGTGTGCACAAGTGTGTATGTGTATCTTTTTTCTTTTGTTTTCTTCTCTCCTTAAAATCCTCCAGGGAGTGAAGGAGGCATAAATGGAGGTTGGGGTAGTAGTTGTGACTTGCATGGGATGTGTCATATTTGTGTTCCTCTCAGAGGATGAAGACCATTTAATCTTCACTAACTGTAGGCTGGAGTCTATCTTGAAGGGAAAAATTGAAGGGTCGGAAGCACAGGTATCCATGCTCAGTCCTATCAAGAATAATGAAGACTTAGATAGGGTTAGTAAGGGGCTGGCACTAGAGGCTAAAAGGAAAGGAAGGTAAGTGGCAATATGTGACCACCAGAAGAAGGAGAATGCCCAGAATTCAAGAGGAGCATATGGAAGTCAGCAACCAATTCCAAGCATTCTGCAGTGGAACAGCCAAGGAAAAAGCAGAGGTGAGGACATCTGGAGGTAAGAAAAAGTGGTGGCGTCAGCTTGTATATCAAAGTACATACATGTGTGTTTCAGAAGGAAGAAGATAGCAGATCAGAATATATTTGGGTGAAGATAAAAGGTGGAAGATAAATCATCAATTTGGACCACCAAATCAGGGAGAAGTGGATGAGACACTCTTCAAATGTCAAGTATCCAAAGGTTATGATATAGTACTAACGGGAGACTTCAATTTTCTGGACATTTTGGAAAAACAGTACAGCCAAACATAAAATGTCAAGTCCCTTGTATGATGGAAAACTTTTTACTCCAGAAGGTGGAGAATAAAACTGGAGGATGATCTAGCTTGGATCTTATCTTGACCAATTGGTGGAGAATATTAAGGTAATGGGCAACTTAGGAGGAAGCAATCATGACACGAGAAAATTTCAGATCCTAAGATGGGAAAAGCATGAGGTCAGCAGAATAAGACTAGATTTCAAAACATTGGGTTTCATTTGACTTCAGGCATGGTACCATGGGAAGACAGACTGAAGATAAAGGTGCCTAGGAAGGCTGGAAGCTTCTCAAGGGCACAGTGTTAGAAATGACAATGAGACTGTTTTGACTCTATGGGCACACAAAAAGAGTAAGAGACCAAAGAAGCTGCACAAGGAGCTTCTAGGATGCCACAAATGCAAAAGGAAAGCATGCAGGCAATGGAAAGATGGGTAAATCACCAATGAAGCATACCAGGAAATAGCAAGAACTTGCAGGAACAAAGTCAGGAAGGCAAAAGTAAAAAATGAGCTGCATCTGCAAGAGAAGTTAAAGACAAGAAGAGGCAAGAGTTCACCAGAAAAGAAAGAACAAGAAGATTTGGATGCACAGTGGATGCACTGTTTAAACAGCCAGAGTGAACTCTTAATAGAAGATGCAGAGAAGGTAAATCTACTCAACAGCTACTCTGTCTTAGGCTCACAAAAAAAAATTAAGCTGCCAACAGACACCTAATAAGGGTTAATTGGATACTGAAGAAGAAAAGCTGAGAAATGAGATTAAAAAAAAAAAAGCTGAGAGCTTTTGATGTCACTGAATGAATTCAAGTCAGCAGGGCCTGATGAACTTCATCCTAGGGTGCTAAAGGAACTGGCAGGGGAAGGCAATACAGATGAAGGCAATGCAGTAGATATGGCATATCTGGATTTAAGCAGATTTGACAAAGTCCCTCAGGACCTTCTTATAAACAAATTGGATAAATATGGGCTAGAAAACACTACAGTACACACTACACTACAGAACAGACAACTGGATCAATAGTCATAAGCATTGGATAATTATAAACAGATTCATTTCCGAATCCAGGAGATTTCAAGTGGTCTGTTTAACAACTGGTGCTGTTCATTTGGTGCTGTTCAACATGTTTATTAATGATTTGGATGCTTGAATTGATAGCTGCTTGAGCAAATTTGCAGATGACACTAAGCTGGGAAGGTTTGCAAACAGGAGAGGAACGTAACTGAGAAGAATCTTGACAAATTCGAACACAGAGCTGGTGCTAACAGGATGAAGTTCAGTGCTGGAAAATGCAAGGTGCTGTACCTTGGGAAGAGTAATCAAAAACCCATAAAAATGTGGGTGACAAGTGGCTGGATGCCAGCACCACAGCGCAATATGATGTAGCTGCATAAAAGGTGAATGCAGTTTTGGGGTGCATCAATAGAAGCATGAGGTTAGCACTGGAATCCTGATAGGGGAAATACTGAGCCTCTACTCAGCACTGGTTAGGTCTCGTCTAGAGCAGTGGTTCCCAATCTGTAGTACGGGTACCACCAGTAGTACGCAGACAACCTGTCAGTGGTATGCATTAACAGATTTATTATAATTACTTTATATGACAAACTTGCTGGTGGTACTTAAAGGTTGAACTGAAAAAAATGCTGGTGATATTTAAGATTGCATTGTTTTAAATTGGTGGCACACAAGCTGTCAGAGTTTGGGAGCTGCCGATCTGGAGTATTGTGGGCAGCAAAGCAAAATTGCAAGCCTTTTTTAAAATTATTTTTCTATACCCTGGGCCCATCTGCACAAGAAGTTCACTGTGGAGTAGACTGACTAACTCTGCAGTAGATGTCTTGCCTCTACACATGCAGATTTATTAGACCACAGGAAACTAATAAACTTGGCAGCAAATACTGTGCATTTTTTTACTTTGTAACACTGCATGTGTAGATGCTGATGAGGCTGTGGCATGAAGGTGCTTCAGTGTCGGGGATCCCTTCATTCTGGACCTCCTGCCAGCTGGGGCTGCTCCGACCCAGCTCAACATGCAGCGGTTCTAGGCACGCATGTCAACACAATGCCTAGGAGCAATACACTCCAGTGCAATAAATGCCAGAGTTTATTGCTTCGCTTTAATAGCACAAGTAGACCCACCCTCTTTGAAGTATTTTGCGGCCCTGGGGTACAATGTCACCCATTAATATTATTTAGGTTGTAAATCAGCAACAAATCTGGCTGTATACATTCATTTGATATTTTTAATACATATAATTAATATTTGCAGAATGAAAAACAAATCAGAAGTGATTTAAGTATGACACCAAGTCTATAGTTTCATATTAGAATAATACTTTTGTCAGTCAGGATAGTTAACAAACCTTATATTTTTATCCAAGAAGTTAATCAATTGATTTAAAGATGAGTAATACTTACAATGCTTTCCTTTAGCAAAGCGTTCTCTGCTTCTTGTCGATCATAGTCTCCATAGTACCAGTCATATCTATTTAAATCCTTAATTTGGAGATATGATTAATATATAGAAATGAAAAACAGCTTGAAGAAACAAAAATCAGTGTAACTAGATGGATTATAATCAATTTGTATTTGAAGAGGTGTATTCATTATACTGTTTGTGATAACTAGTCCATTTACTTTAAGAGAAACATAAAAAAAAAAAAATCTGTCTGAAGTCAGGCATCTAAATCCATATTTGTGATATGGCTATTATAAATCCCTTCTTCTACTGATTCTCAGAGATTTTGAGAACCTTCAGTTCCTAGGTCACCTATATACCTGGTGTTTAGGCTCCATACACATGTTATGGAGATGCTATATTTACTCATAGAGCATTGGCAATGCATAGAGGGTATATGCGGGTGCACATGCACCCCCTGAGATCAACTGCGCACCCCCTGGAAGCGCCAGCAACAAAACTCGAAGTGCCAGTGGAAGTGTACTTCCAGTTTCACCACTGGCTCAGTGATCAGCTACTGGGGGACCCTCTTCTTCCCCCCCTTCCTTCCCGTCCCCCCATCAGTGCTCTGGTGCCCCCCATGCCATACAGAATATATAGTGATAAACCACTTAGTTAAACAATATAAAAAGTATACTTTACCTTTTCCACAGGATCAGTAAGAGACTGAGTTTGCAGGTTTACAAATGACTGTTCTGATTTATATTCAGAAGGGTTGCCCTTTGCTGGAGACGGTGACCTCTCAGGTGAACAGATTACGTTCAATATGGACCCTATAAAAGTAAATTCAGAGGGGGAAAATGTGTTCAACCTATGGCCTCATTTTTGCTAGCATATACTCTACTCAGTGAGCTCGTCTACATGTGCATAAATGTATTTTTCCTAATGTGCTTTAAATGTATAACTTCAATATGAAGTACTAAATAAATGTGCATTAAGTTGTGCTACTGTGCAGTAGCACAAGCGCATACATTTTAGGTGACAATGCACAGTAGAATAGGCTACTGCACACTAAAGGCTGCACACTAATAGGCTTTAGAATAGGCTACTATATGCCTAAACGTGTAACATTTGTTGTATGAAAATGCTCCTTGGTGATGGTACCCTTTAAAAATAATGGGCCTCAATTATGATCTGGTCTCATACTGATGTAAAACCACTGATTTTATTTTAACTGAGTTTGATATTTGTTTCATTTCAGTTTTCTTGGAAAAATTTATTTTGATCAAAAGCCGTTTTTCATAGATAGCATATTTTGATAAAGATATTTGACTACAGATGTGAGAGGCAAGGATTTTGTGGGGCGATATCTTTTATTGAAACAACTATGTATTTAGGATAAAATTAGACAAGCTGTCACATGCAAGACATTCTTCTTCAGCTCTCTGATTACAGGAAGCTAGGCACAGCAAGTAAATCACAGCATAGGGGAGGGGAGAAATTCTCAGGACAAAAATAGCATGGGCTTATTAAATGGGGAGAGCGGCCTCAATGTCACTTTTTTTGTGTGGAAATAATTCAGGAGCTGGACAAATTATAATGGGCCATAAATCCAATATCAATATTTAGTCCTTGGTTTTTAGCATCCAGCTAGCTTACGAATTTTTCCCAGGTGAACCTGATGTAGACCATCATTGATTACATCATTACTCTTGGCTACCTAAAATTTACTGAAGCATTTCAATGATTTAGGTGTTTGAACATGGCATTCTGAGAAGTAACTTAAATGCTTAAGGCTGCTTACAGTTGTAAGCCTTCTTCCCGCAATGGTGCTTTACTTTAAACTTCATTCACCCCTGCACCAAGCCCAGCGCATGCCCAGAAGAGGCATCACATTAGTTGGACCTGTCTTGCCCAACGTCTGAATAGATTGGGTGCTTTTTAGTGGTGCTTTCTGGGCACCTTCATCTAATAGCTGATTGAATCAGCTATTAGATAAAAGCATCAAAAACCCCTGCTGAAGCACCCAATCTATATAGATGCTGCAGAGGCAGGTTGAACTACTGTGCTGCTTCTTCCAGTAAAACATATCTTTTTAAATAAACCATATTCTTCTGACACAAGATCTGGACTCTGGCCAAGTTCACTGATGACACCAAACTTTGGGGAAGGGTATCCACACTTGAGGATAGGTTGGTGATCCAGACCGACCTCGATAGGCTTGCAAGGTGGGCGGATGAAAACCTGATAGTATTTAATACAGACAAATGCAAGGTGCTGCACCTCAGGAAAACCCTCCACATCACACTTATAGTCGCGGCAACGCTACGCTTGCTAGCACCATGACTGAAAGAGACTTGGTCATGATTGACCACAAGATGAACATGAGCCATCAATGCAATATCACAGCCAGCAAAGTGAACAAAACTCTGGCTTGCATCTACCAGTGCATCTCAACCCACTGTACTCAGTTTTCATGAGGCCGCACCTGGAGTACTGCATACAATTCTGGGCCCCACAATTGTGGAAGGATGTGGAGAAGCTTGAAAGAGTCCAGAGGAGAGCTACGTGCATGATCAGAGGGCAAGTGAACAGGCTTTGTGAAGAGAGGCTGTGAGCCACGGGACTATTCAGCTTGGAGAAGCGCAGGCTCAGGGTGACTTGGTGGCAGCCTATAAGTACATAAGGGGTGTGCATCAGGATCTGGGGGAACACCTGTTTACCAGAGCACCTCAAGGGATGGCAAGGTCCAACAGTCAAACTCCTGCAATACCTTCAAGACCAAATTGGAAGCTTCTCTTGCTGGGATCCTGTGACCCCAGCTGACTTCCTGCCCTTTGGGCGGGGGGCTGGACTTGATGACCTTTCAAGGTCCCTTCCAGCCCTAATGTCTATGAAATCTATGAAGACTGTTTTAGGCTGGGCATAAGGAAAAACTTCTTTATTGTCTGAGCTCTGAAGGCCTGGAACAGACTCCCCCCAGAGGTGGTGCAAGCACCTACTCTGGACACTTTTAGGAAACATTTGGATGCTTATCTTGCTGGGTTCCTGTGACCCCAGCTGACTTCCTGCCCTTTGGGCAGGGGGCTGGACCTGATGACCTTACAAGGTCCCTTCCAGCCCTAATGTCTATGAAATCAGATGAGAGCTTAGGAAGCACCCAAACTGAATGCCTTGCTTTTGAAAACTTGTCTAACTTTATTTCTGCTATGCAGCTGGTCCAATAAATGATATCACCCCACAAAAATCCTTGCCTTTAAGCACAATGACTAAGATTATGTAGTCTGGAACAATAGTTAACACAACTGTCTAAATCTGAGGAGGCTCCAAGGTCAGTATCAGGGCCACACCCCAGGTGTGAAGCAAAATTACCAAACTGTAGGCCATGATTAAAAAAATATGATAGTTGAGACAGTACTAGAATTCCAGAGATGGGGCATGTAAGGGAGGGAGAGCATGGGCTGGGACAGAGGGCCAGAAACAATGTAGAGACTAGGAACCAGCCCAAAACAAGGACTAGGGTGAGAACTGGAGGCTGGGCTGAAGCACAAATCTGGACAAGAGCTGAAGAAGCAGGCTGAAGCAAGAGCTGGTAGATAAGGCTTGAAGGGAGGCAGGAACCAAACAGTGCAGCTTTGAGAAATACCTCTGGTTGCTGCTTCCTTCTACCTGTATCTGCTGCCTTTGGACTCTGTCAGATTACAAGGTGAAGTCAAGCATCCCAGCTCCCACTGATGTCAGTGTGAGTAAATACTTTAGGCATCTCTTGGGGATTTTGCAAAAGAGCCCATTAGCCTTTCTGGTGGCTAAATGCCCATGAAATCTAACATGTATGTCTTGTGTAAAAGGAGCCTACCTCTCAGAGATTTTGAAAAATTAGTATAATCAAGATATATTATATATATAAATATATTTTGTTCTGCTGTTTAGTTTTACACCACCTTTGTGATGAAGCGTCTTAATTTTCAGTGTAGTCTAGATGTTTTATTATGAATTATGTTGACAAACCATATGTGCATTTGCACAAGTTGCTATTAAGGTAGAAGTTCAAAGATCTAGCATCTAGGTATACCAGCAGAACTAGTTCCTGCAGGATTTCAGTCTCCCTTTGAGAGTGAAGTCATACCACTTCAGCTTAAAAGATCTGATAACACAAGCTAGTTTGGCTGATGCAATATCAATGCAATAAATAGCTCTGTTAAAATATATATAAAATTAAAAAGTTGCTTCCTTTCTGCTTATAAGAGCTGTATTTTAAAGGCTGCTCATGCAACAACCTGTTAATATGGAGGTAATATTTTAAGGAGATAGTTTATATTTGTAGTATACAGATTCACAGAAATTTAGGGGTGGAAGGGACCTTGTGAGATCATCAGGTCCAGTCCCCCTGCTCTGGGTAGGAAAGATTGCTTTTTCCTTTAGTAAGTATTTGTGTATGAAAGTAATTCTGTCAAATGCAACTACTTACAAACTCATAGGGTATGTCCAGATGAGCGCGCCCACAAACCGGACTGTGGCAACTGCAAACTGTATGCGCTGCACATGCATGCATTCACTGCACATGCACACATTTGCTACACATGCCCGCATTCACTGCATTGCTCATTTGCAGTATGGCCGGGGGAGGGGGCCAACCTGTTTGGAAATGGTTGGAAATCTTCCTTGGATAAAGGACTTGGCCTTAGAAAGAGTAAGCCTTAGATGAGATGGAGCCAAGTAGGAATGCAGCAAACTAAACAGTTTCTCCATGATATCATCGAGGACTCTCATCTATGTCATCATTTTACTTCACTAAGTTCTCTTAGCAGCCCCTTTGAACTAACTCTATAGTAAGGAACCCAATACAGAGAAATGCACAGAAATATGCATCTATTTTCTAGTTTATCACAAAAGTACTTGCGTATGTGTTTATTTGTGACATTAAGACATCCATTTCTGCTTCCAAGTTTTGTATAAAATTTGTAGGTCCTTACCTGAGTCTTGAAAATGTTTAGAACTCTGCGCACTTAGAGGTCTAGTGGAAAATAGTGAATGAAAGTAATTTTAAGCAAATGTAAATACATATTTTATCACTGATTGTGATATAGCACACAGATAAACAGAAAACATTTAAGTGTAACTCTGTTGTGTTCCACTGTAGATGAGCCTGGTACGGCCTGTTCATTAAATTTAGGAATAAAATTGAGAAAATGTAAAATGAATACCAAAAATCTTGCTGTTTACAGAATCTGCTGCATAGATACATTCACTGCTTAGAACACTCCTTAATTAAAGCCTAGGCTTTTCTAGTGTCATTAAAATCTATTTCTAGTATCAGTAAGAATCTTTCCCTGGATTTAAATGAACATTGCTCTAGGACCTAATTATCTGTTGACCTTCCTTAATTTGCAAGGGCCTTGACTATATAATTCTGAATTCCAGTATCTCTAATACCACAAAACAAGAATCTACTTGCAGACCTTAGAGCACATCAAGTAGACTGAGGTTAGCCAATAAGCAGGCTCTATTTTGCCAGTCATTAAAATTCTACTGGTAGAAAATGCTTGCATGCCATGTTTCCTAGAAAACCTAAATTATTCATAAACTTTAAATCTTCCTGTACTATCTTTTAAAAAATAAATATTGAAAGGAGGATCAGTTTAGTTTGGGAGAGTAAAAAGACTTCTGGAGCTTAGAAAATAGCAACCAAGGAACCTGTGTACAAAGCAGTGACTGTAAAACAGTTGTTCTCAATCTTTTTCACACTGGGATCTATTAGTATAATTATCAGCTTACTGTGACCCACAACCTCCTAGCCCCAACCCACACAGTTGCACGCGCTCTCTCTCTCTCTTTCCCCCCTTCTTTGGCTGCTGCATTTGGCCCTCTCCTTTCCTCACTGACTCCTGGGGTGCTCTCACAACATTGTGCTGTGGGCTTGCCATGCCCCTGGCTGCGAGTCAGTTCTAGGCAGGCTGCCAGCACTGCAGTTTGCACCGGGAAACCATGTGATTCCCTGGGTCCTCCCTGCAACCCTTTACAATGTTCTTGTGACCCACTTTTGGGACACAAACCCTGGGTTGAGAAATGCTGATCTAAAGAAAGCCAATAGGGTATTCCTTATTAAGAGCACGGGCAGGACACCCCCAAAAAATATTTATTAACATAATGCATGAAATTTACTGCCATAGTATTACAGCAATAAAGCTATTAATAGGTATAATGAACAGTTACAATAGCTTGAATGAAAATTTCAGCTCTAAAGATTCAAGGTAAAAATAATTGTTCATTGGCATTAGAAAGTAAAATAATGCAGCCTCTATTGCATAGTTCTGAAGAGCTTTCCAAATCTAGAGAGCATGACTTCTCTGAAGCATCCAGTACAACCCCATGCAATTCCCATATTCCTACCTGTATTTTGGAGGATATTTTATGTTATACTCTTGTGCTTGGGAAGATGATTCAAATTCCATCCTGAAATCTGAAATGTTATAAATAAGAACATATTATTCCTTCTTCCCTCCAACTCTGACTATAAATAAGAATGTATCTAATAAATACAATGAAAGGAAGAAAATCTTCAAGGTGAAGTGTTTCAATAAAACAACTTGCAAATGAGCCGAAATCAGCTCTGACATAAACGGGACAAACTGTTGGTTTCAATGGGAATACTTATACTAGAGCTGATTTTCAGCCTCAGCCCTGGGATTGCGCCAGAGCTGGTTCAAGGCACAGGTGTAGTGTGGAGACTGCGTGTAACACTTGCATGATACAGGAGCTAGCTTAGCCCCCACATCACATCGGAGCTGGTTTCAAAGCTCCAGTATGGTGTGGTGGCTGGGAGTGACACTAGCACCCAGCCCCTGCACAACATAGGACCCAGTTCAAGGCTCTGATGCGGTATGGAAGCTGCAAGCAATGCCAGCTGGCACAGGAGCCAGTCTCAGTCCTTGCACTGCATGGGAGCCAGTTCAAAGCTCTGGTTCTGTGTGGGAGCTGGGACTGATACTGACAAGACATGGGAGCCAATCCTAGCCCCTGCACCATACTGGAGCCTTGAACTGGCTCCCCTGTGGTGTGAAAGCTGGGTGCTGGTGGTGTCCCCAGTCCCCACACAGCACCAGAGCCTTGAACTGGCAAGGTTCTGGTGTAGTTGGGAGGGCTGGGAGCTCACCAAATTGCTGTTTGTTGGGATCTCACCTGCTGGCTTAAAGCTCCAGGGTGAGCCTGACAAACACCTTTGTTACTTACCCCTTTCCTTCCTCCTCCCCACCCTCTGAATCAGAGTCTCCTGATCATATTACCTCTGTGAAGCAGACTGATGTTGGCGCAACACATTAGGTAATGATCTGGAGATATTCCTTTCCAAAAAAGACCTAACTTTCCCATGCCAAGATGGCACTTAGCATTGCTTGAGTTTTCTGGATACTAGCTTTGTAAATGCAGTTAGCACATGCTAAGTGTAAAGTCTAACAAGGCCCTAATAGATGGCTTTAGCTTCAGCTAAGACTCCTCCAAATAAGCTTTCATTAGCATGCAGCTTGCCTATACCTCTCTTCACTGCAGTTATGCAGGCTGCAGTTTAAGAATCTACTTTCATGCATCCTTCAGTTTTGAATTTTAGCTATTGCTTTCATTCTAAAAGAAGTCATCAGAATATAGAGCCAGTCTCTCAGCTGTCATAAACCAGGGTTAACATCAGAAATGCTATGCCATGTCACGTCGCATGAAATTATGGTCCAGAATATAGTGAAGCAGGAAGGATAAAACAATGAATCTGCAATATAATGCAAAGGACTGACCTCTTCCTCTTTCAGGTACCTGTGCAGAATGATAAAAAGATGCTGAATACTGGAATCTCAAGAAAATAATACATTATTTTTTCATTTGCTTAACCTATTAGTTTATTACTACAGGGAAAGATAAAACCAGTAATTTCTTATGATCCATACTTACAGGCAGCACACATCTTTAAGTTAGCACAATTATCATTTATTTTAATTAAAATGGTTTAATGAACAGTATTGACCACAAATTAGTATGTTATTTAAAAAAGTGGAAGTTAGATCAATAACAGGTCAAATTAATCCCTTCTCTGATTCCACTGAAGTCAATTCAATTGTGTCAGGAGGGATCTGGTCCAATGATTTTTAGATTTCAGTGTTTGGTCCATTAAACACATAGGATATGTTCAGTATCTTACATTAATATTAGAAGTAAAACATCAGTGCATACATCCTGCACTCTGATCATTCATTCAAAATTATTTCACTTTTATCTTCTTGTTTGCAAGTATAAATGTTTATAACAGCACTATTGTAAAAACAGTTATATGATACAAAATGATCTGAGTGGAAAACCTCTTCTTTTCCTCTGTGACACTCAGTGCTTCTCCTGGAAATCTGTTTTTTAAACTTTCAGATAAGTAATCTTTTAAAGAATATGTGTGTGGCTGGCAGCGTCCAATTTGGGTGGGCAAACTACTAGTATATGTTCCCATTTGCTGTTCCCAAGATATTGTTCTTTACTGGTTTCTGTAATTGTCTCAGCAAAGAGACAAAAGTGTTGCACTTACTGAGTAAAAAAATACTAACATCTTAGTATTAATAAACTACTGTAATAAATATCACAACCCATTTTATAATAACCCAGAAATATAATAAGAAGTCTGTTAATAAAATTAATTAACTAATGAAAATTAATACTATAGGTAATCCGTAACTCAACTGCCACTGAAGTCAATGGAAACACTTTTGATAACTTCAAGAGAATAATGCTTGAATGTTTGTACTATGCTGAACACTCCTTTTTCCCATCAAGTTGATACAAAATAATTTGTATTTTTCATTTTGGTAGTATTTAAATGAGTATATAATGTAGGAGCAGGCTTATTATTTCTGGATTTTGTTTTGTTCAGTTATTTTTATTGATAATTACAGCCACAAGTGAGAACAGAATCCAGAGTGGTGTTACTTTGGATTTATATATATGTGACCGAACATACAGTGATTCCAGTTCTTTTCTAGAATTAAGTAAACCTTGGAATTATTTGAAATGTTGAGGTGATATTGTTACTGTGATGGTCATGATGCCATGATGAATTATTTGAAGTCATTCTTTCAGTTAGAGCTAGGTTGTAACCCAGGGTGCTGCCAGATCTGCAGCTCCCTACTCTAACTCATGGCACTTCACAGAAAGCAACCTTCTCCCCGCCCCACACCGCAACCTCAACCTCAACCCCAACCCCAACCCCAACCCCAAGAGACATATGGTCTTTTGTTCTGGGGGTGGGATCAAGCTCCACTTCGGGTCATTCCAGAAGAGGAACTGCCTGCCTGAAGCCTCTCTCTCCTAGACCTGCCCCTCTCTCCCAGCTCTTCCGGAAGGGCGGGGGGGAGGGGGGGGATAAGGAATGGGGAGCATGCTGTGGGCTGGGGTTTGCACAGCCTGAGCTGGGGGAGCTGCAAGACAGGGAGGCTTCAATTCACCCACTCCACGTCCAGCTCAGACTGGGCAAACCCCAGCCCACAGTGTGCTCCCCTGCCACCATCCCAATCTTCCCGATTTCTGCAGACAGCACTGGGTGCAGGGCTTGGCTGCATCAGCCCAGCCCTGATCATGTGCAAGGACTGACAAAACTTAGATGAAGGCACTGTACTTTGGAGTGCCTTCATCTGATCCCTCGTTGCACAAGGGTTAATTTGTCACACGTTTGGCCATTTTTAATGCGCTCTACAGCTGTGCACATCTGTCATGGTATGACTGTAGAGTGCATTCAGGGGGGTCAATCATATGACAAATGTCACTTCTTTCACTGCCCCCATACACACAGTGAGTTAAAATGCACCTCTAAGCAGAGGGATTACATGAGAACTTTGCATTACTTGCATCCTATGTAAACTTATATAATAGAGATGCATACACTATGTGCTTGCCCTCTGAACAATGGTAAATTTGACATGTTGTTGAGGACTTTTGTTTACAAGTCCTATTGACTATTGGATTCACTGGTTTCAGTTGAAAACTGCACAATGTAGCCTTCAGACTTATCTCATAAGTTTAATAAGGACTATTATTTAACAAACAAAAGAGTGGGAAAATTCAAAACAGCAGTGATTCTGCAGCAAGACAGATTGTTAGTATTTCCCAGTATCAGTAAATACTCAAAGGCCCTGAACTCTTCAGTGGCAATATTTCTTGTATTTTAAATAAAACATATTGCTGATGTGTTTGCCAGTCATTGAACATTTGAAATTCATTTCAGTGCTCATCTGAAATAATCTTAATATGGGCGTGCACCAGTGAAATGTAATGATGATATGAAATTAGGCATTGTCAGTACAGAAGAGGATTAGACTATCTTTGGGGAAAAAAGAGTTAGAGCAATGTAATAAATAGCACCAAATACATAGCTGTACTGTAACCCCATCAGTTGGAAACCACAGAGGAGAAGAACAATCTGGATATATTAATGATGGGATGACTAGGACCAGCAAAGTGCTGCATCCATAAAAATGGAAAATGTGACCATAGAAGGATATATCACCAAGGTATTCCAGTGTTCCAATATCAGTGCTATGAGTTCTCATCTGCAATGCTCTGTAGAGTTCTGGTGACCAGTTTAAGAAAGATAAACTAAATCTGGAATGTATTCAGAGTGGGCTATTAGGATGCTTAGAAGAATAAAGAATTTTTCTTGCCATAGGAAGATAAAACAACAAGATGAAAGCGAAGTGGGAATATCATTATTCTCTATAAATATATCACAGGGAAGGAACATGGATACATCAGGAAAGGAAAAGAATACTGAAGCTAATGGCCAACACTGGCACAAGAATAAATGAGTGTATATGGACCATGAATAAACTTGGAAATCAGAAGAAGCTTTTTAAGTATAGGAGTTGTGAGTGTCTGAGCAGCCCCCAATAGGAGCTGTGGGGCAAAAAGCTAACTACTTTTAGAATGGAGTTTGATGAAATCGCTTCCAATAGCAAAGAACTGGACTCACTGACTCAGGAGGTCCTTTTTCTGTGATCCCATGCAGTACAGCAGGGATGCAAAGATACAGCCCAGGGGCTGGATCCAGCCCACAGAGCAGATGTATCTGGCCTGCCAGGCTAGCAAGAAGCCATTAGAAATTGTAGGGTATGGCCAGGGTGAGTTATCTGCTGCAGAATCTGGGGCTTTTGGGCCCTGGTGCACATAACAATCAGTGGCAGGGGGATAAGCAAAGACTGACACAGCCCTTGTCACCTGTTGCCAGGGACCCTGTAGCTAGAGCTGTCGCTGCTATGTGCTGCATGCTACTGCTGGAGCTGCTGCCCAGGCATAAATGCATATTGGCAGCACCGGCTCCAGCTCAAGCTCCAGCAGAACATGGCAGGAACTGAAGCCACTGCCACTGCTATATGCCCTGGGTAGGAGCTGGATGTGCTGCTGTTGCTGGCAGAACTGGGGCCATCCTGTACCTTGAGCTGAATCTGGCCAGCAAGGAATCCCATGGTCCAGATCTGGCCTGGGGCAGCAGGTAAATTTGATACCCCTGCAGCAGAGAAATGTATTAGAGTTACATTGAAATTATTGTGAGAAGATAATATAAATATTGTTGAGAGTTAAATTATAGCCCCTCTATATGTTTTTCAGTCAATCCTTTTAAAGTCTTTAGTACTGTGGGCATGACATTTCCTATTACATTTTAGATAGTTAAAATAACTTTTAGGAACTATCATTTGCTATTAATTTCTGACATTTTTACTCATATAATTTACTATTATTTTAAGCTCGTGTGGTCTTTTGTTCTCATTTTTCAGTATCTAGGTGGAACAAGGATACAATATATTTTTATAAAATAAAATTACTATTTTTATATGTATAATTGCTAAGTCATATACTTCTATGGTTCTTTGAATGTTTAATTTATGTTTTTATCTAAGTGCTGGAGAAGTTAACTTTACACTATGTTCACAGATCACATGTATACAGGTAACATTGCAATCTTATCAGTCATCAACAGAGCAGTTGCTTTGAGAATACCACATTTGGTACATAGCAGTAGGTGAAGTAATAATGATATGGCACCTAAGAATCTGAGTATAAACGCCAAACAATCTGCATTTATTTTCTGTGTAGCTTATAAATACAAAGATTGCTACTTACTTCATTTAATTCTTTAACAGATCGCTGTCTAGAAAAGAAAAGAGGAAGTAGATGCAGAACTTGTCATTACTATAGCATAAAAATTATCCTGAGTAGTTAAGTTCTTTCATTACATTATCACTGCATAATTTATAGCCCTGGGCATGAGAGAAATCTTACTAGTGGTATATACATTCAGAAATGAGTTATTTTTCACATGAATTACTTGGAGAAAAATATTATGATCTTCCATAAAAAGTAGTGGCATATATTCATTCCATAAATGAAAGAGGTCTACACCATAGGATTTTATTGTAGAATGTGGAGGGGGCAGATCTATATAATTATGAAGTTGCTTCTCAGTGCTTTTTTTTATCATGTCAAAACAATCACAGCCCAAACTTTTATTTAAACTATAAATTTATCTTCCCAAGAATGAAAATAATAGTACCCCTGACATGCTCAAGGTGAGTAGAATGAAAAATGTAGAAGGTAGATAAAAAAGAACCCAAGATATAAGCACATAGAGACAATAGTATTTGATTCAGCAAAGCATTTAAACAACCTCTTGCCTCCTATTTAAATAATTAAAAATACAGATTTTACACCTTCTAAGGAAATTTCCAGGAAAACAAAGTTTAATTTGAAAATGATGGTTTGGTAAAGCCAAGGTGTTTTATCTGAAAGAACTTTTGTTTCTTAAACTTTAGGACCCCTGCCTGGAGTCCTAATAGACCACCCTATAAGTAGCAACCTAGTGCTTTCCAGGGCTTGTGGCCCCAGGGCTAGCAGTAAGGTGCTTCGGGATCACTAGTTCTGGGCAGATTTGCAGATTGTTTCAGGGCTCATGCCTTCAGAATTTCAACACGGGCAGCTCTAGAACAGCCAGCTATGACAATGTTCCCACACTGCTGTGGAGCTGGGCGTCTATGAGGATCTGTGACTCAAAATGAGCCATAGATGATTCTGTATTAGCCATTTTCCCACTGAAATTGATATTTGTGTTAGTTTCAGAGTGGCAGAATCCAGGGATCATAATATATTTTGGAAACAATTTGGGGTGTTTTTGAAATTACATATTATAAATTTCAGGTTCACCAGAAATTAAGAAATTCGACCTAATTCAAACCAACACATTTTTTGTAGACCAGAAATTCTGCTTTTCAATCGGCTGCGATAGATTTTTCCACAAGCTTAACAGTCAGCCTCTTTGTTTATTCTGTCAGATCTTTAGCTTGTGCAAATTACTAGCACTTAGATGAAGTGTGGCAAAAATACAGCCCGATGGCTGGATCCGGTCCATCAGGCACTTTCATTTGGCCTGCAGTGCTCCACCTCCAGTGAATTGTGCCCTGCCCAGCCCTTCCCCCCATGAGGCTGGGAGCAAGGGGCCCATGTGTACAACTCCTCAACATACCCTATTGCACCTCGCTCCCACCCTCTTGGGCAGAAGGGCCCTGCTCAGCTAGCACCAGCTTCTAGGTGGGGCTCCTGCTGCAGCCACCCCATGGGAACCAGCTTGACTTCCTGGAAGTGCAACTTGCTTAGGAAAGCAGGCAGGGAAGTTGAGGGGATGGAGTTGCAGCTGGGCAGAAGCACGGAGCACAGTGTAGAGACTGTGCCCAAGGAGGCGGAAAGAGCACGGAGCTTGGCTGGATAGGGTGTGAGGCTAGGGACCCCCTACAAACCCTCCTTATGGCATGCAGTCCCCACTGCCTGGCATCAGCAGCAGACAGGGAGGTCAGGGCACTCGTGCCCAGTGCAGGTGCCTGGTAGGGCATGGCTCTGGCCAGTGCTGCATCCAGGGGGGCAGGGTGATAGCACAGCCTTCCCAGCTACCTCTATCACTGGGGCTCTGCGCCATGCCCATGTGCCTGCAGCTGCCACGCTCATAGTGGGGGAAGCCCTGCACTGGAACTTGCTGCCTTCCCTGCCCCATGCTGTGCAGCTCCCTACACTCTGATGGGACTGGAGGGAGCCCTGCCCCTTGCTTTCTTGTGGAGTTCAGGGCAGGGCTTCCCTGCTGCAAGTGCAGGGACTGCAGGCACACCATGCTGAGCCCTTGCAATAGAGGTGGCCAGTGCCATGCTGGGGGTGAGGAGCACAGCCCTAGCGCAACCTTCTTAGCCACCTCTATCTCAGTGACTTGGCATGGCACGCCTGCAGCTCCTGCACTCGCAGTGGAGAAAGCCTGTGCTGAACTCCATGGGGAAGCAGGGGGCAGGGCTCCTTCCACTCCTGGTGGAGTGTGGGGACCTGTGCAGCAGGGGGAAGGGAAGGCAGCAGGCTCTAGTGTGGGGTTTCCTTCATGAGTGTGGGAGCTGCAGGTACACAGTGTGTGACATGAAGCCCCAGCAATACAGGCAGCTGAGTAATCTGTGCTCCCTGCTTCCCACCTCCCCATGCAAAGTGCTGGCTGGAGCCTAACCCACTGGACGCCTGCATTGGATACGAGTGCCCTGAGCTCCACACCTGCTGCTGCTGCTGGCAGCAGGGGCTGCATGCCATGTGGGGAGTGTGTGGGGCGTCCCTATAGTGCACACACCCACATCCTGCCCCCACAACTCCCATCAACATATACTTACACTCCAACATATTCTATGCTGCCCGTACAGCTATACCCTCTCACAACCCCCCCACACTCCCACACCCCACTATACACACACACACACACAATATTAAACTCTGTCACTTTATTTTTGAGTAATTATGAAATCCCTTCTATATACAGTGCATGATCACAAGCCATGACAAATGTTTTTCATAACATTAAGATATAGTAGGTGTTTGACTTCTAGTGTATGATTTGGGGTTTTTCTGATTCTGAGATGGCAACTCCTCCCCCCACAAAGGAGTATGGGGGGGCAGGACTTCCAGTCCCAATGTGGTGACCAAGGGGCAGGACAGCTGTCAAGGGGTGGGGCTAACTGTGGTCCCTGACAGTTTGCAAAAACTTAAGTGGCCCTCCACCCGAAATAATTGCCCAAAAATGATTAATGTAATTGCTAAATGAGGTGCAAAAACTGCTTTTCCCTCTGCTTTTCCCATAGGACAGTTTAAATCTGGTTTTGATTACACAAGAATTTCATTTGGTGTATTAAGGGCATAGTTTTCAAAGGAATCTAGTAATTTGTCAGTTTAAATCCTATTAAAGTTATTATGGAACTAAAGATGCAAATAAGTACCTTTTGGGGTTTTCAAAATCTCTTAGGCACTAAATACCCTGTGGTACTATCATAATAGAAAAATGTCTTGATGGGATGATGGCTCAAGTCACCCCTACACATACAATTATGGTGCCTGAGTAAACTGTAGTGCTCTGGAGTTAATTGTTCCTCGGTACACCATTTGAATGTGCGCTCGGGAGCAATTAACTCCAGAGCAATAAGCTCTGCAGCTTATTCAAGAGAAGCATGTGGAGCTGGGGTGGAGCAGCCCCTGCTAGCAGCGGGTCCTGGTGTTCAGCCTGCCAGCCCAGGACTCTTTCCTCCAGCTCAATGTGCTGCAGAGGTGCTGGCTCAAGCATGAGGGAGCTTCAGTGTGGGACTAGCTGGCAGGCAACCCCCGCACTGAAACACCCTTGTGCCCTAGCCATCTGGGGCAGCATCTACACATGCGCTGCTGTGCACAAAAAAAATCTGCAGCAGGGTAGTACTTTCTGCAGAGTTTATTAGTTTTGTCTGTCCTAATAGAGGCTCATGTGTAGACACTAAGTGTGTCTACACATGCAGCAGACTTCAGTTGTTACTGCAGTCATTTATTATTTGCTTAAATAAGTACTAATTAACTGTGCAGTACCCAGCATAGTCTGCATGGCTAAATCAGACCTTTTGGACTGAAGACTAAGTAGAAATCTATAAAGGGAGATTCCAGGTAGGAAATTTTGGAACTTGTTCAACTGAGAACAAGTAGACATACAAAAGGTACAAGTTGCTGAGGAAGTTATACCAGTTCCTACTGGGGAAGTGTAAATATAAAAGGAAGTAGAAAGAAGGTGGCTGGTGAAGAAGAACAACTCTATTACAGAAAAGCTTCAGCAGGGAGGGAACTACAAACCAGGCAACAATGGTACAAACCAGCTAGAAAGGCTGGGTGGGGTGACCTTGTGTTTTCTTGTAATACTTCATTCATAAACTGAGACACCACCACATCAAAAAAACAAGCCCCCCCTTCAGCCCCCTCCCCCTATTATGTGGAAGAGTATGTTGAAAATATTTTGGTGCTGAGGATGGTCTGCTTGCAAGACCATTTCATAAGAAGTTATGACCCTGAGATGGTCCTCTGCCACGAGCACCTAAGAGGCTAAATCTTATTTTATGAGGCTTAAGCCCAGATCCTGTAGAGAGTTTTGAATGTGGTTAAACTGACAAGGCTACTTGTAAGTGTGGAATTAAGCATGTGCTTGGCTTCAGGATTCAAGCATACATACTCTAAATCTGTTTAGAAAACTGGGATTTAGATTCCTTTCATCAGCTTGAAACTTTTACCTGCTGCCTGAGTGGTGGCCATAAATGTATTGCTAACTCTAACCCTGTTGAAGTTTCCTAATTAAAAACAGTAGCTTGGGTTATTAACAGAGAAGCACACTAGTAAAGCAGTGTGAGAAACTTATGAAGTTCTTGAATTTATGTAATCATGTTCTAATCAGTGTTACTTCTCTCATACAGGGTTGCCAAATGTTTGTGAAACTTTGTAATTGCAGAAGATATTGAAGTTTATCTCAGAGTAAATACAATTTTGGAGAGATACTGCTTTCCATTTTTTTCCTTGAAGAACAGATAAAGCTCAATGTATTTATATTGGAACTTTAAGGGATATTGCAGGGATTGCATGACTGAGGGATTAGTCATGGGACTTGGAGCCTTTCATCTCTAGGTCAGTTCACCAGTTTGAATATGAATCTCCTAAATAAATACTAAAATGTTATAATAGCTGACAAGTTCTTCACTGATCCAGTGAAGAATTTAGGCCATGTTCAAAACAGCCTTTAAATATCTTTTAAGCAGTGTCCAGCAAAGCACTTAATCATTTGCTTACAGTTAAATCTTGGAATTAAATACTACTGATTTTAAATGCAAAGTTTAGTTTAATTGAGAAGAACTACTTGGCTGGTGAGGTGGCACTTCATGTCCACTTCAGTCTAAATATTATTGGAAGAAAGTAAAGGCCCTAAAGGTTGAATTAACATAGAGACTTTCTTGAGACATGAACAGTGTCTTTCTATTTATATGCAGCTACTCCTTGCTTAAGGTCAAGTTACGTTCTTGGAAAATGCAACTTTAACCAAAACAATATTAAGCAAATCCAGTTACATCACAGTAGTTACCTACTAGCAGGTAGTGGCCAAGTAATGTTATAACTGAACATGGCGTGAGTTTAAACAAATATGTTCTTTAATAGATCAGAGATGTAATAACAATACAACATTAACCGGGATGACGTTAAGTGAGGAGTACCTGTACTACTAACTCTGCTATTTAGTACAATTACTTTTTTAACTAGAGATAGTCAGAAAACTTCAACATTTTACTGAAGTGGGGCAAAGCTTTCACTACCATTTCCCTGAATATTGCACTCTATTTTCCATTTACCTGTGCTTCTACATTCATTTTGTTATCTTTTTAAAGTTGCTATCATATTAATCGAAACACAAACAAGTCTATTATCCTTTGCAGCTGTTAAAGCAGATTTAAAAAAAAATGAAATCAAAGAGCAAGATTTCATATTTTGTTCTATTGCAAAGTGCCAGAACTTTCTCACAGAATTCAAAGATTTTACTTGGCAAGATTAACAGAACATGAAACAAATATGCTTATTAACCCTTACCTGGTGTTCTTTGACACGGGAAAGGTGTGAGCTTGACTGAATGTTTTCCTTGTTTGAGACCATTGACTGCTTGTCTTTGGTTCTGGAGGAAGTGGCTGATATTGCTTTGGCAATGTCTTAAGAGGCCTAAAGCCAAAAAAGAATTTGAAGAGCTATTAGGATGTAAAGGATACACAGAAAAATCTTGCAATTGCAGGATACACATCTAAAACACTGGGATTTTATTAGGACCACTTCTTCCTCTCTACTTGTATCATGCTTAGTCTACTGAAGCCTGGGCCTCTATGTACACTAGGGATATTACATTACAATGAACCCAAGGAGCCAGATAATCATACCATACTGCAGTGCCAGTATGGGTATAGCTACATAAATATGGGTAATGTGCAACCATACACCATGGATGTTTCCAGGCAGGCAGGTTCTTGTACATGGGCCTGGGCTTGAATGCACTTTCCAACGTAACCGTACCCTTCTCAGTTCCTTGAGACAAGGGCTGTCTTTTATTCTTATGTGCTTACTGCATACAATGAGGCAATATAATTCATGACTAGGATTGCAAAGTGCTATCGCGTAAAACTTATATTAAAAGAAAGTTCAATATTGAAGTGATAAGGTTAGTACAGGGGTGGGCAAAATGTAGCCTGTGGAGCAGCTTTGTCTGGCTTGCAGTGGGTCCCTCAGTCCCGCCTGGTCCAGGCCCTGCCTGGCTGTGGCGTGTTCTACCACGCCTTGAGCAAGCAGCGGGGCTGGGGTAGATCGGTGGCTGGACTGCCTTTCTAGGCAAACCAGGCTGTGGCAGCTTCTTGCATCTCCTGCTGCCATCGTCCCCAGTGCTGCGGTACTGGTGGGGACCCACACCACTGCTCCAAACACCAGCTGGTGTTTGTGAGGTGTGTGATTGTGTGTGGGAGAAGGTGTGGTTGTGGGGTGTGCGTGGGAGGGTTTGTGGGTATGGTAGGGTGTGCATGGGAGCCCCTGAGCCTGTCAGCGCCCACCTCTGCCTGGCAACAGTCCAGAGCCTGCGCACCCTAAGGTGCCTCCCCACCACTGATCAGTGGGAACCCAGGCACAGCCCCAACCTGGCCTGCCCTGCACATGCTGCAGACTCTTCTGCTCATGCTAAACAGCAGCAGCAGCACTGGTGGGGCAGAAACTGTCACTCAGTGTGGGGAAAAGTGGCTACTCCCCCTTGCTGCTGCCTGGCACTCTGCTACAGCTGCTTGAAGTCCACACTGGACTATCCTGTGGCTCCTTTGCAGTGCTACCACCGCCCCACGAGGCAGCCCAGAGGTGGCAGTGACAGCAGCAGAGATGCAGGGCAGTCCAGTGTGTGCTCTGGGTGGCTGTAGCAGGCAGCGCCAGGCAGTGGTGAGGGGGAAGGGCCACCTTTCCCCTATGCTGAGCAAAAGCTTCTGCCCTGCAGGCACTGCTGCTATTTAGCACAAGCAGGCGAGTCCACAGCAGGCATGTGGAGGGGCCTTCTCAGGGCCATGCCTGGGTTCTCACTGCTCTGTTCTGGTGGGGGTGAGTCTGGAGCAGGCATGGGGCGCAATGGGACTGCATGCTGTTGGAGGTGGTGGGGAGGTGCCACAGGGTGCATGGGCTCTGGGCTGTTGTGTTATGGGGCAGGTGCTGACCATCTCGGTGGGGTGCATGCAGTGAGCTCCTATGCACACCCCACCATACCCACAAACACTTCTACTCAGACTGCACAACCACACCCTACCCCACATACAATCACACACCCCACAAACACTGCACCCACCCACACTCTTCCCCATCCCCACATGTACCCCACTGTACATACCCCTACATGCTTCAGGGGTACCCCCACTCTGCTATATGGACACACCCCACCATACCCCCCCACCCCTACACATATGCCACAAACCCCGTACCCACCCACACATCCCCCCTCACACTACGTACACACAGATCCACACACACACACCCTCACACCTCTCCACACCCCCCACAACATACAAGAGTAAGACTTCATTTTGAGCTATTATGCAATCACCTCTATATATACAACACAAACACACACAAATCAAGGCAAACATATTTTAAAAAATAAATGGAAAACCCCCTTCCCAATTGGAGTACTTCTGGTGGCAAGGGGTTGGTGGGGCACAGCGGTGGCTAGAGGGCCAGACTTCTGGTCTCAAGATGATGACCAGGGGGCAGGGCACCTGTCAAGGTACGGGGCTACCCTTGTGGCCCTCGACAGCTCACCAAAACTCATTAACTTTAATAACTGCCCACTCCAGGATTAGTGCATGTTTATAATTTTTTATGTGTAGGTATGCAATCTTACTTATATTTGTTTATATTCCTTTTTTGTTATGAACATGGTAGCAATGTCTGTTTTGTAAAGTTACCATATATACTCAAATATAAGACAACCTGTAATATAAGATGATCCCCCCAATAATTAGGACATTTTATACATTTGTTAGTTTTCTAGGTATAGAATCTAATGATTGGAGGTTTGGCTTCAATTTTTCTCCCTCCCACTGCTACAGAAGGGAAATAAATCTGGGGGGTCAGGTTGCCCTCTTCCCCCCACATCATCTTCTCCCTACAGACCTTTTCCACCTCCTTACTGTCAGACCCTGCTCTTCCTGAACACGTGGAAGTGAAGAACAGATTTGAAAACATGAATCTCAAAATAAACAGCCCAGTAGCAGTTTGCATATAGCACGCGTAGACTTGGTTTATGCAGAAATGATGCATCATATCTTGTTTTGAAACTGTTGGACATTTTAGCAGAGGTACTCCATATATACACTTTTAAGATCACTTTTGCCCTTGCTTTCATATAGTACAAACTGGGTGCATCTACACATGGACTTAAGGTGCAATATGCCAGAGGTGGCATATCGAACCAGAGTTTATTGGTTCCAGGTGCCATGTTTACACAAACACCCAGGACCGTAGCACATTGAGCTGGGTTGGAGCAGTCCTGGCTTGCGGGGGGACCTGAGAGGTCAACCTGTCAGCCCAGGACTGCTCCAACCTGGATTAACATGTTGCTGAAGGGCTGGCTGGGGTATGAGGGTGCTTGAGTATGGGGCTAGCTGGCAGGCAGCTCCCACACTCTTATGCCCCAGCCAGCCAGGTCAGTGTCTACATATGCATTACTGCACATTAAATAGTGCTGATGTAGGTTAGTAGTTGTGTTTGTAAGTACCAACCTATGGTAGAGTTATTTAATTTACTGAAGCCTAACATGTAGATGCTGAGACTTGCACAACTAAGTAAGCTACTATGCAGTAAATGTCTTGCGTAGGCACTTTTTTTTAAACAAAATTTTTCATGTTCCAAGCCAAAACAGCCAAACCAACCTTTTAGCCATGAGGCAGTCCAGACCCAGAAGTGGCCCTACAACCAACAAACATCCTCCACTCCCACCGTAGGCTTCAGATATTCCCAAAGTGTTTTGGCAGGCATCCTACATGCAGGCCTAAGCCTGAAGGCTTGGGGTTCAGATGCCCCCAAGTTTCACTTGCCCTCAGCCATACATCTTCAGAAGCAAGCAAAGGAGGAGCCTTACATTTCCATAAAGTGGACTTTAAGCCCTAACACTTAAGGAAAACTGCCTTCATGGACTCAATACATGGTGTTTCCTCTGCCAGGCAAGTCAAAAGGCTCACAATTTACCAAATTGTTCATTGGGATGGGCCCAGCAGAATCAACATCTTTTCAAGCCATGGACCGTACAGCTCAACACTACTCAGTACAAGTGCACTCCAGATACCCCCTCCACGAGGGGTCCATGTGGTATATAGCTTTCCACTCATGACTGGAACTGGATGTTCTTGTCATGAGTCCTGGGATCCTCCAAAAATTAATATGCTAATGAGGCACAGGGCAACCTGATTTGGCTCCACCTCATGGATGGCGGAGCCATGCTAATCATGTGTGACACGCTGAGAGAGGGAGCAACAGAGGGATTCTGGGTGAACTGTTTGGGGCTCTATTTGGTGATGTTTTGTGGACCTTTAAGGTTGGTGAAGAAACAGGATTAACTGGAAATGGGAAAGAAAGGCACAGCTCAGCTGTAGTGAAGAGGAAGTTGAAGTTATTCAGTGTGGTGACTTGGAAAAGGGTCCCTGCTGACGGGGACTGTGTGCAATAAGCATTACCATTTATTTCACTCAATTGAGCTTCACTAACGTATCACTAGTGTATCTTGGTGGTAGGTTCCCATCAGTATGTGTGCTGAATATGGGCAATGTGCTTCATAGCCATGCTCAGTGTTGGCTGCATTTAATCAGATTTATAGCTGGCTCCCGCATGCTTCCAGCAGTTTAATGATAAGATGTGCGGTGCACCCCCATGCTGACCGGTGAAAAAAACCTCATCTTTAATCTGAGTATATACAGTAATTACAATGTTAATGATAATTGTGATATGCACCAGGAACTTAGATGGAAATCATAAATTAGCTTTCTAAAGTATATCTTATTTACAATGCTTGGTAGCTTTCGAGGAGAATAACAGGACTATTAAGGGAAAGTGTTTTTAGACACCAAATACAGGGGTGGAGGGCGTGGGAATCACAGGGGCAACTGTGGAAGTCAAAAGGGACCTCTTCTCTGACTTCAGTGGGATCTGAATATGATTGTGCGTTTCTGGGCTATAGGTCTTATCTTATTCAAATCATGGACAAGCATCCAAATGACTTGAGCAATGCACAACCAAGCTCTAAGTGCAAAGCCTTTAGGGCTTAATTTGTTCTAACTGGACATGTCTACAAATGCACTTTACGTGCATTAGCTTTTTTCAATGCACGTTAAAGCATCACAAAAAATTCCTGCTTTCACTAATGCGCATTAATGTAAACTAATAAACCTTTTTCTAGTACCTCACAATGGAGGTTCTGAATTTCATGCGCATTACCAAAAGCACATTAATGAACAGGTACATGTGCCCACTAACACCATAACTTTTAGAACTTAGGAGTATCCAAATAGAACTGGTTGGAAAACTGGCCTACTTATAATTGCACTTCAAATTGCGTTACTCTCAGTAATATGGATAGACTCATGTACTAAGCCAACCAAACTGAACACACTATTTAGGAAATGTATGACTATTTCATATCTGAAAACTTACCGTGGAGGTGGTGTAGGGCTCTAAAAGAGAGAAGAAGCAATAACACATGTAATTACTTTATTTTTACAAGAAGAAACTAAAAAGAGCAAACCATATTTAGACTAAGTACAAAACTTCTTATTTGAACTCCTTAACCTTTCACTTAAAGTATAGCACAAGAACTTGCATGAGTACTCCAAAAGGCCTGAATTTTTTAAAGATTTTCAAATAAGCTTTCATTTTTGTAGGTGCAGATAAGTAAAATTACATTTAATTGCAAGACTAATGCTATCACATCAAATATAAATTCAAACATCTAGAGCAGTGAATCTTAACCAGAGTGCCACAGCACACTGGACTGCCTTGAGATCCTTTCAAGGATGCCACACAATATTAGCACTGTTAGTTGTGCAAACATGATTCACAAGATAAACCCATAATAATCAAATAGGAATCCATGGTGTTAAAAGCATTCTCACCTACTGTGGTCTTTCTGAGATCCTTGCAGCAGAAAAACTTCTGTATTATTTTTTCATAGTTATAAAACAAGTGAAAATGAAGAGCTGGTATTTCCTAAACAGCCTCTTGTGCTTAATGAGGGGACTCTTGAGTCTAAAAAGCTTGAGAACCACTGATTTAGATAGCTAAGAGCATGATTTGCAGATGCAGTTACTTGCACAGAAAAAAATGCAGCATCTTTGGAGGTTCAAATCATGCCTGCAAAAATGCACCCTAGTTTTTAAAATTAGTTCCCTAATGTAATGCTTTTTTATGATCAAGTGCCACTAAAGAAGTTGGTCAATAATGAAAGAAATTGTTCTTACCTGGGATTTTCTTGTTCTTTCTTTTTCTCCTAAAATAGATATATGTTAACAATATATTTCAGAAACAACCCTTTAGTCTATCTTGCATTTCAACACTATTAAGCAAGACGGTCTTGCAAGCAACTCTGAAGCTTTAAGCTGCACCATTGTCAGGGCACGTTTCCCACCCTACATTCCCCAAGTGCCAGGGGATTAGTAGTATATACCTATGCACAGCCCCCCACCAGGCCATCTCTATCACTGGTGCTCCCTGCACTCACACTGCAGGGGAGGAAAGCCCCACATGATGGAGCCGGCTGCCTTCCCTGCCCCAGCCAGCTCCAGCACATGGGTCTTTCCTCCCCTGCCATCTGAGTGTAGGGAGTGCCAGTGATAAGAGGCAGCTCAGTGGGCGGCTGTGCGCCTCGCCGCAATGTGCAGTGTTGGCCAGAGCCAGGCAGCAGCAGCAAGCACACGGACTGCCCTCACCTGCTGCTGCTGCTGCCATGGCTGCGCACCATGGGGAGCATGTGGGAGGGGTCTCCACACCCTCCCACCCTTCCTTACACCCACCCACTGCCCACCTGAGGTCTGCACTGGTGCTGCCACCTTGGTGGGATTTTTGTAATGTGTCTTCATGTAAGCTTTAAGAGTAAGGCACAAACATTGAAAATCCTGTTCCTCCTCCCCATCCCAATCCCTTCTATCAGTGTTTTTTCAGGGACTTGAGCCAGATGTAGTAGAATTGCCATTAAGCATGTAATATATGGAATAGGATCTGTTCCCTTTTGTTTTGCTGATTTATCTTACTGAAAGCTTGCTAACTCTTACAGAGAAGGCTAGAAAATCAAATCCTATGGCTTAATTATATCATTTCATTACTATATTTCTTCTATTGTATTATGACTGTCAATTTTTTGTGTCTTAAATGCTTTATTTGAATTTAAATAAACATGTTTTGCTCTAGATGTTTTGGTTTTAAAAATAAGTATCTCTGTGAAAATTCTATGAACCCACATCACAGCTAATATAAAATACGATGTGACAGTTGTAGTATTTGGACTGTTGTTGCCATGGTGATCCAGGCAATGTCCAAGACCCAAGATTTTTTTGTGATAGCTTTTATTGGACCAGCTCTGTGAACTATTAGACAAGTTTTCAGGCATCACTTTATTTTTTCTTTCTTATATAAAATATTAGAACTTTATCATAGACTTCAAAGATTTCCCTTGGCAAGATGAACAAATGATCACTTGACGCCGAAACTTGTCCTATGTCTTTCCTTTCTGCAGAATTTGTCCAATAAAAATATCACAAAAAAGCCTTGCTGAAGTAATAGATGCATTTTAATGTAGTAAGGTGCCTGGGGTGGCTGCAGCACATGGGGCAGTGACAACTTCCACTTGTTAACTGGACTACATCCAGTGATTGCAATTGCCCAGCTGTAGCAAAAGCCAGGTTTTTCACCTCCAACTCCACCCCCACCCCCACCCCCACCGGCACCTGGGATTGTTGCCCATGACACCCTGCCCTAGTTACATTTCTGGTTACTTGTCCTGAAAGAAGCAAATCTTAACAAACTCCTTCAAAGTGAAACAACTGTAGGTTAAATATGCAATGGCTTTATATAGAAACACTGACAAAAAAAATTGTACTGTTTATGCCATGTTGTGGTTCAGTCATTTACTAGCATCAACATATTCCCTAATCCCAGATTTTAGTTTATCCTCCCGAACTTCATTTTATTTTATCTTCATTAATTCTTATCACACTTATTTCTTGGGATCATCAGATAAATATATACATCTAGTTTTGCACAGAAGAGGGGAATAGTTTCAAAACTGCCTAAGGAACTTTAGAGCATATGTCTGATCTCCTAATGACTTAGAGGTTTCCCTACATGGTAAAGCTATTGTGAAATAAACCAGATTGCAAATTAAAACCATATCTCTCTTTCACACTAGCCATCCTCCTCCAACCATGGATGATCTTATTTCATACCAGCTGTTCCTTTTTTGTACAGGTTTCCATTGCTTTATGCAGGTCTGTATATGCAAATTTGCTCTTCGGTGAGCTTAAAGACAAAAAGGACCCTTTTTACATAAAAAATTCAGTATATGCGAGGTAAATTCACTCTCATGTGATCAGTGTGGTGGAAACCTGCACTCAGCTGCTTTGTGTGGTGCATTGTGGGTGTGAGGCACACCAAAATATAGTCTTCTGTGTGGAACTGTGCTCCTCGCTTATTGTCTGTGACTCATGTTTCTGTAGCTGCCATTCCCATGACATTAGTGCTCTGTACTTGTGTGTACTACCTGCTGTTGGTGAGTACCAAAATTGTCTTGTAAAAATGGTAGAAATCGGTATGGGGGTCAGACCAGTCAAGGTCTTGGAATGTATCCCTATTTGTTATATTGTAAAGCGGGTTCCCTTTATGCGAATTTGAGTTATGTGCCATTTTCCAGGAACATGTCTACAGCATAAAGCAAGGGAAACCTGTAGTTTATTGTAATCCACTGTCAAAGCAGATTATTGCAAATAGGTGCCCAGTTGATTTTTCAGAAGTGTCTTATGGCTGATGCTGCAGCAAAAGAATGGGCATATCATCTTTGAAAAAATGTATATGCATACACATATGCACACACTAAACTTTGTGCAACCTATAAAACATGGGAGACTAAGTCTTACTTATGTCCAGGGTGCACTTAGTGGCAGAGAACTGATTTGGTGAGATATACCCAAGTATCTATAAAAGGGTGTGTGTGGGTGTGCGTGTGTGCATGTGTGTATGGAGGGGTTGGGGCTGGGGATGGAAGGCGAGGGGGAGGGTACTAGGTAAAATGAGAGAAAATCTCTTGATTCTGTACATAGCATTGCTAAGAATCCAGTACCAGTGACCATGCTTCAAGGGAAATGTGGCAATCCTAGTGGGACTGACAAAGCAGGCTGATGATGAGAGACTGAAGGGATAAAACATATTCTACTTAAATAGAAGATTCAATCATTGAGTTGACGAAAAAAATCTTTGTTTATGCCATCTTGTGTCATACATAGAAAGAGATACTTGATAGGGTTTTGATTTTGCTGACCATGACGTAACAAGATCTGGAAAACAAAGACTGAGAAATTCTAACTTAAAACACAATTTCAAATAAGTGGGGGGTGATTCAACATTGGAGTAGCTTAGCAGATAAGAGTGCCTGTATATGTGTGGGTTTACTACTTTGATACACTGTAATTACATTGCTCCAGCAGCCTCTGTATCTCTTGTATTCAGCATCCCCGCACTTCAAAATAGAAATGGGGGTGCTTTAACTAAAGTTTGTCAAATGAGCTTTAGTTAAAGTTCCTCCACTGTCATCTTGAAGCATGGGATGCTGAATACATGAGATGCTGCAAGTGCTTTAATTAGAGTGGCTCTTAAAAAACAAATGAAGATTGTTCTAAACGTAACGATTGAGCAATCTGATGTAAAGGTACGAGTGTATCAATGGAACTATATGATGCAGGCTTGTTCAGTAGCAATGGGGTTTTAGCAAGTTTGCTAGAACCAGTTGAATGCCATGCCATAATATTTTTGCAGTCCTTAATTGAGCAAAGCAGATGGTACCTTTTGAGCATGTAATTAATTGCTTTTGATAATTTAGATTTATAGTTACAAGAAAAGATATTTCTCCATCAAACCCTTGATCACACACATCTCCCCAGACCTATTGAATTTGGTTTACCAGATCAGGCATCAACATAACAATAGGAACTGAAGAGGGAAACCTTACTGAGAGTGCAGGAACAAACCATCCTGATGTGCAGGAAGCATAACAAATGTTGCAAGTGACCAGCTTGGCTTAGCAGAGAGCTCTCTGGTGAGCTTAAAGACAAAAAGGAAGTTTACAAGAAGTGGAAATGTGGACAAACAACTTGGGAGGAGTACAAGAATATTGCTTAGGTAAGCAGGGATGAAATCAGGAAGGCCAACACACAATTGGAGTTGCAGCTAACAAAGAATGTGAAGAGTAACAAGAAGGGTTTCTACAAGTATGTCAGCAACAAGAGAAAGGTCAGGGAAACTGTGGGTCCCTTACTGAATGGGGGATGCAAACTAGCGACATGATGAGGAAAAAGCTGAAGTACTCACTCAATGCTTATTTTACTTTGGTCCAGGCAAGATCAGTTTCCAGACTACTCTATCTGGCACCACAGTTTGGGGAGAAGGTGAGCATCCCTCAGTGGTGAAAGAATGAGTTAGGGAGTATTCAGAAAAGCTGCACATGTACAAGTCCATGGGGCCAGATGCAATGCATTCAAGGGTGTTCAGGGAGTTGGCTGATGTGATTGCAGAGCCACTGGCCACTGTCTTTGAAAACTATGGTGATTGGGGGGAGGTCCATGATGATTGGAAAAGGGCAAATATAGTGCCCATCTTTAAGAAACGGAAGAAGGAGGATCCAGGGAACTACAGACAAGTCAGTCTCATCTTGGTCCTTGGAAAAATAATGGAGGAGGTCCTCAAAGAATCCATTTCCAAGCACTTGAAGGAGAAGAAGGTGATTGGGAGGAGAAGAGGGGTTAGAAACAGTCAGCATGGATTCACCAAGAGCAAGTCATGCCTGACCAACCTGACTGCCTTCTATGATGAGATAACTGGCTGTGGCTACGGAGAAAGCAGTGGACATAATATACCTTGACTTTAGCAAGGCTTTTGATACCGTCTCCCACAGCATTCTCACAAGCAAGCTGAGGAAGTATGGGTTGGATGAATGGACTCTAAGGTGGACAGAAAGCTGGCTGGATCGTTGGGCTCAATGGCTCGTAATCAATTACTCGATGTCTAGCTGGTAGCCAGTATCAAGTGTCCCAGGGGTTGGTCCTGGGGCTGGTTTTATTCAATATCTTCATTAATGATCTAGAAGATGGGATGGATTGCACCGTCAGCAAGTTCACAGATGACACGCTGCAGGGGTACTGGAGGGTAGGGCTAGAATTCAGAGTGACATAGATGAATTGGAGGATCAGGCCAAAAGGAATCTCATGAGGTTCAACAAGGACAAGTGCAAAGTCCTTCACTTAGGACGGAACAATCCCATGCACCAGTACAAGCTGGGGACCGACTGGCTAAGAAGCAGGTCTGCAGAAAAGGGCCTAATGGACAATAAGATGGATATGAGTCAGTAGTGTGCCTTTGTTGTCAAGGAGGCTAACAGCATACTAGGCTGGATTAGTAGGAACATTATCAGCAGATTGAGGGAAGTAATTATTCCGTTCTATTGTGCATTGGTGAGACCACATCTGAAGTACTGTGTGCAGTTTTGGCTCCACCATTATAGAAAGGATGTGGACAAGTTGGAGAGTCCAGTGGAGAGAAACAACACTGGTGCAGGGGCTGGGACACATTACTTATTAGGAGAAGAAACTGGGATTATTTAGTTTGCAGAAGAGATAACCGATGGGGGATTTGATAGCAGGCTTTAACTACCTGAAGGGTGGTTCCAAAGAGTGACTGTTTGACTGTTTTTAGTGGTGACAGATGACAGAACAAGGAGTAATTGTCTCAAATTGCAGCAAGGGAGGTTTAAGTTGAATATTAGGAAAAACTTTCTCACTGGGAGGGTGGTGAAGCACTGGAACAGGCTACCTAGACAGGTGGTACAATCTGCATCCTTGGAGGTTTTTAAGACCCAGCTTGACAAAGCCCTGGCTGGAATAATCTAGTTTGGGATGGTCCTACTTTAAGCAGGGGTTTGGACTAGATGACCTCCTGAGGTCCCTTCTAACCCTAATTTTGTATGATTCTATGATTCTAAGGAAGCTGGGAACCTCCCCTTAATGCCCACAGTTAGGTTTTTTCCCCATTTCTTCATGTATTTTTCTTCCCAGACTGAAAGGACTGTTAGCTGTTTAGAAGCTCATGGTAGGCTTCTAGGGTCTTCAAAAATAAATAGAAGGAGCAGCAGGAGGAAGAGGAAATAACTTTTTGCCACAAAATATGAAAATTTTGCACTCAGGACAGTATTGACATGAGAATAATAATACAGTATAATCTCATAAATCTAGCATGCTTGGGACTGAGCACCTGCCAGAAATTAGAAAATTCCAGATTTTTGAAACCGGAGTGGTGGCCAATCGTGGGGGGTAGCAGTGACTGGTCCTGGAACAGCGGCCAAACGTGGAGTGGGGTGGTGGATGGCGGTGGCAGCCACCACATGCAAGGTTCCCCCTCCATGTCCAGGAGGGGGTGGGGGGGAACAGCAGCTGGTCCCAGGGCAGTGGCCAAACATGGGGTGGGGTGGTGGATATCAGCAGCAGCTGCTGTGTGCAAGCTTCCCCCTCTGCATCTGGGGTGGGGACAGTGGGGGGGTGAAGTGGTGGCCAGCTCCAGAGCAGTGGTTGCACGTGGATCAATGGCATGAGGTGGCATATGGAGGCTGAACAGATCCAGGTCCCTCAATCTCTCCTCATAGGACTTTTCCTGCAGGCCCCTAACCATATGAGTGGCTGTCCTCTGGACCCTCTCAAGATTGTCCAAATATCTGTTGGTTCTTGGTCATTCATTCATTTTATTTGACACAGTCTGTGTTAATACTTTCTCTTAGAAATAAATTAATTTTTTTCCTTCTGATTATGAAAACTTTGTTCATGTAAACTATTTGCTTACTCATATCTTCCACGGAAATTATTTTTGGCTTCCTGCTTCTTCTTACAGGATGACCTAAAAGGGGAGATTTAAAATAAACAAATAAACTTTCTGATTGGCATGGATGAATTATTTGCATTGTTTCTCTATACATAGCTAAATATTAGGGCTGTGAGAAGCTTTGGTCACTGATTTAATTCGGCAGAGCTTTGGCCTGATTTGGTGGCTGAATCTCCAAATCCGAATTGAATCAGGAGACCCTGTAATCTCTGAACTGAAATGGAACCTTCCAAATCAATTTGGAGAGTTTTGGAGTGATTCGATGATTCGGACATAGACATAGCCTTAAATGTTTTTTCTACATACCTCAAGGTACCAGGCAGCTTGTGAACACTGAGATGCTGAGGTGGATGGAGCATCCCACAGGAGTGTGTGGGGGGTTCCCCAGCACACTCAGTGGTGGACCCAGAACTGGACCAGAAGCACTTTTGGCCCACTTCCAGGATTGCCAGAGAGCATGTAAGAGAACCCTGCATCTCCTGGCTGGGCAACTGGTGCCTCCTGGGTCTGGTGGGGCACCTGGGGTCTCCCCATGGCTGATCACCAAGCCGGGGAGGTGTGTGTGGGGGGGTCCCCCGTGAAGTTGGTGGCAGACCCAGAAATAGACTGGAAATACTTCCTGTCCACTTTTGGGTCCACTGCCAAGCACACGGGGGACCCACCATGCTCCTGTGTGATGCTCCATCCACCCCAGCACTGCAGTGTTCATGAGTCATGTGTGGTACCTTGAGGTATGTAGAAAAAACACTTAAAGCTGTGTCGGTGGTCGAATTGAATCAGGACAGTGATCCAAATCAACAAATTGAATCACTGTCCCCAATTCAGGCCAAATCTGAATTAGAATCTGAATTGAATATGGCCCATTTCATGCACCCCTACTAAATATAATATTGCAGTCTAAAAATCAACTTTTGTACTGATCAAGATACATTTCATTTTTAATCCTGGAATGGCAAATCTCATATATGTAACAACATTTAGTGTTTTAAGATTTGAGGAGCTCTTTAAGAGAACACCTCTCTCTATGGAACCAATAATTGTATTGTTTTCCAAAGGCTAACTAAAGAAACCAGAAACTTAGGGAAATAGTTTAGTTTAAAAACAAGGACATTCTATTGCAGGGCTATCAAACTCATCCAGCCCAGTGGATTGGGCCCACACAATAGATTGGGCGCACAGATCAGCCCTGTACCTTGGAGCCAGTGTGCACCCCAGTCTGGCTTTGTGTACCATGTACAGCATATGCCATAGCTCTGGCCCCACATCCAACATGTAGTATGCACTGGCCCTGGCCTTATGTGTTGCATGTGGCATGTGGGGCTGGTCTGAGATCTATAGGCAAAATCACGAGCTGAATGATAAGCCCCCTTTGACAACTCTGATCTATTTTTTTTTTAATTTAAAATTAAATTATAAATTAGAGGACCTCATATCTGACAATTTCTTTAAATTTATACTGAATGATAAAGATATCTGATCATAAGTTAAGGTTTCACCATAGGAGAGATGTTACTGAAAGATGAATTTGCAAAAACTCAAAGATGAGGGATTTCAAAATAAAGCTATAGATAGAAGTACTGTTACTAAAGTACAAACCACTGAAAACAACATTTTCTAAGTGTTTTTATACTTAGTAGATATTTTCTATTCTAAATTTGGGGAATAGTCTGGTATTCTCCAATACCAGTCTGAGTTAATTACGGACAAATCTGAGTTCTTCCTAGCAACTACTCTAAGATTGAAAGATAATCATTAGAGTATGTATTGGAATGGTGCCACTTGACTAGGTAGTGGTAGAAGGGCATTCTGAGTGTTTTTACACATTCATGCATCACAGCACCGAACACTTTGAAAAGCACTTAGTACTGCAACACATGCAGTTGTATAAGCAGTGACAAGTGCATCAACGCTGAGAAAATGGCAGTGGTGTGCTTTTAAACTAAAACACCTCAGAGATATTTTAGTTCAAAAGCACACTGCTATTTTGTGTGCGCTGATGCACATTTTGACACTTACACAGTTGCATGCAGTGCAATGCAGTTCGCCTCAGCTTGTGTACAGAGTAGACTCAATTAATCAAGTGTGCTCCAAAGCGACAGATTTCTGGCACGTTACTGGAAAAAAAGTATGTGTATAAATTCCTTCTGATTCCATTTACTTCTGAACTCTATGATGGCTTCACCACTGCTACCAACTATAGGGTTGTGCTGACTAACCTGCAATAGAATCTAAGCAAGGCTTCAGTCCTGCAACTGTATCCACACGGGTGGGCCAAACTGTGAACACAGCGCCCCTAGTGTTGCATGATGGTGCACAGGATGGATGCAGCTACAGATTTGGGACCCAAAAGGCAATCATGGAGCAGGAGGAAGAGGAAAACAATGGCTAGGATGTATCAGCCTTTAAATTGCTCATGGAAATGCAGATTAGCTCACAGGAATATGGATTCTATTTTTGAGACAAATGAAAATCAATGTAGCATAATAGCTAAGTTAAAGTAATAAGCTAATTATAATGCATGATGAGACATGCATTCTGTAGTTGTGAGTATAGTAGACCTGCCATCTTTCTACATAAGTTACATTTTTTCTCCTGTGACCTGAGCGAAACTGTAGAGGGAAGAAAACTGATGAGCTGAAAGGCACAATCAGTACACCTTTCAAAGTAACTACCTGAATGTAACTGAAATGAAATTGGAGTCTAGATTGTAATATGATTAATTTTGGGAAAAAATGATGTTTTCAAAAGTGTAAAATAGTGGTTCTTAACTGTGGTGCCAAGGAGCCCTCTCAAGGACGCTATGATGCAAGGTCTGAAGCTGCAACAGAGCGACACTGCCCTGTGCCTGCATACAGGTTATTAGATACAGTTGCCACATATGCCTCTGTTTCCAGGAGGAGCATGAAGGGGAGGAAACTGGGAACAGCTGTGGCAGGAACCAGCACTCCTGCTTACTTTTGGTTTATGAGATAACACTAGAAAAGGCAGAAGCACAGAAGTTCCTGCCACAGACCTTCCCAGTCTGGTTCTGCACGAGGCACATGAGGCAGTTCTCCCTGGTGGCGGCAGCAGCAGCAGGAACAGTACCCCTGTTGAAAAGTAAGCTGAGGAACAGCGGTTCTCAGCTGGAGTGCGATCAAATTCAGAAATGTTATAGAGGGGTGTCCTGAATCTAAGAAGATTGGCAGCCACTTCTGTAGAGTTTCTGTTCTTTCCTGTCTGAAGTGAAGAATGAAAAGAATGTGTTATTATTTAATTATTTTAGTGCAAAGCAAGATGTATTTTTGCTTGTACCTTTGACATTTGGGACTTCACTCCTCTCTGAAACAGGATGGTGTTTCTGTAAATAATAGTAATAAAAGCAATTGATGTAATGTTGTTCAGTTATTAAGAGAACTATAGCCACCAAAAATTAGGCTCCTGATATAGCAAGGTTACTTGCTAGTAAAATTTGCCTCTTGTATTTTCTTCCAAGATCCATTCTGTCATGTCATGCCATACAACCATTTACAATTCAAAGCAATTGGTCTAAACGTTAATAAGAACTATGGAATGGATTATTTCCAAAAAACATCTCCTTTATTAAATTAGATCTTAGTACAGCTGATATATCTTAATTTAGCTACAAGAGCAAACAGGATGGTATTACATAAGGCAAAATGAAAAAAAAGCACAGACTCAAACAACATTCAGACTCTTATTCAAAACTGTTGGGTTTTGCCCAGTGGGGTGTACATGGATGTGCATAGCTTTATGCAATAATATGAAAGAAAAGGAAATACCATTTGAGAATAATATGTATAATCTTTACGTACCCTCAAGTCCTGAGGAGAACTGGAGGACTTATGCTGGATGGTGATATCTGGGGAAAAGTCAGCACCACTCCAAACTTCTAAATACTGTTTACCTGTGACACAGAGAAGAAAAAAAGAAGAGAGTAATTAAATGTTACTGTGCCTTTCAAAGTTGAAATTTTAAAATGTTAGTATTCAAGTCAGACAAATCCATCTCTACAAGACTTTTACGGTATCATTCCAGAATATGACTCTTGGTATTCCACCCACACTGATGACATCAACACATTATGTTTTCTGGTTAACCTCTTCATTGCAGTTGACTGCACCAAGATCTACACATAATGAGCTGAAAAATATCTCAGGTATATCCCGTGGTTCACTGAATTCTTTAAAATGTCTTTCCCCATGCTGACATTAGTGGATTCAGTAATGCTGGAATTAACTGCCAATTTAATGGCACATCTACACAAAAGGTTTACTGTAGAGTTGCCTAATTAGCTCCATAGTGAAGTTTCTGGGTCTACATGTGTGGCCCTATTAGGCCTCAGTAAACTGATGAATGCCATTATATATTAGTACTTGTAAACACAAGTACTATCCTGTGGCAGTGTTATTTAGTGCACCACAATGCATGTGTAGATGCTGACAGGGCTGGCTGGGACATGAGGGTGCTTCAGAGCAGGAACTACCTGTTGGCTAGCCCGAAACTAAAGTACCCTTGGGGCCCAGCCTGCCCTCGGCAGCACACTGAGCTGGGTTGGAGAAGCCCCAGGCTGGCAGACTGACTATCTGAATCCCTGCCAGATGGGTCTGCTCTGACCTGGCTCAACGTGCTTCGGTCCTGGGCACATGTGTAAATGCGGTACCTGTGAGTGATTAACTCTGGCATGAAGTGCACTGGAGCTTATTCATTCTCATTAATAGTACTTGTAGATATGCCCAGTAAGTGATGTATAAGTCTCTTAAACTTCCCTGATCATGTTGCTAACAAAAATAGGCATGGATAATGCTTCTACTATATCTGTATTAGGAGAGCCCACCTAGTGAAACTCTTGCCCTTCACATATTGAATGTGAGTAGTAACTATTTCTGCAGCACTATATTCCACTTCCCAGGACTTAAGAAGTTTTCATAGGACAGTGAACTAAACAAGTGAAAGAGGTCAAGTACTAAATAGGGACTGGGTAGCCAAAGTTAGGTCTGATCAGGGTTGGAGGAAAGCATGTAGTTCCCAGCTGGCAGATGCAGAGGGAGCGCAGTACCACAGCTACACCTCTCCTCTCACCTTTTGGATTAGAGCTCACTTTAGGAGCCCCCAGGGACTTTCTAAATCCCCAAACCAGGTGATAATCCCTCCTCCCTTCCCCTTTGTGCTCAGAGGCATGCCTCCTCCCCTCTCCTTCCTCTACCCCTCCCCCATTTGCTGCTGCTACTGCTTTCCCTACTACCCTGGGGCAGAGGAAGTTCCAGAACCTCTCCTGCCCACCCCAGTGATGCTGCTTGCAGGGGCTGGACTCAGCTGGGGACAGCGATTCTGCTTGCAGGAGCTGGACTCAGCAGCAACAGCATGTTGGGAGAGTAGTTCCCACCCCACCCACCCAGTCCTCCCACAAGCAGGTGAGGGGAGGGTGAATCCCTCCCTACATATCCTTGCCACCACTGGCTCCGACTTCAGCTCAGCCCTTTTTCACCGGCTTTAGTGACTTAAAAGTCCCTGGAGTCTCCAATGGTGTGGTTTTCTGGGACCAGTGGGGGAGTTGGGTGGAGGCTGGGAGCAGAGCATGCAGTCTTCCCTGCAGCGCAAGTTACTTTTCCTCACCCCCTTGAGAAATCCTACTGGCCCTGTGGAGGTCACCTAGAAATGGTAACCGTTACCTGATAATGAGAAAACCTCCTAAAAATGGGACTCCATGGTTGCATAAAAGCAGTTAGAGAGGTTCCATGCTACCACTGAGTGATGGTGGCACATCCTTAAATCAGTATGGCCCCCAAATGCCTCCAAAACATTCAAGGCCACCTGCAGGCCCTGGGAGACACGTTAACTGGTCTTTCTGGAAGAGGAGGAAAATTCCTGCTGCTGTTGTTTGGGAAGCATTTCAGCAGGGTATTCTAGTAGAAGTCCCCAGCTCCTGCTTCTGCATATTATTTGTCATGAGGAGGCAATTTGAACCTGTTTTCTTTAAAGCCTCTGCACTGGAGTAATGTATTGAAAATAACTGGAAGATGGTTAAGAACTCAGTCCAGGCAGTCATTTGAGGTAGATTCCACTTCTTGCCTGAACTATTACTCTCAACAATGCCCATTATTGTCCATTAAACCTATTTTGTTGTTTGTGATCTTTTACTTGGAGGGCATGTCTAAAATTTACTCGCAGGTACATTAACACATTTTTCTTAGTCATTTGCTTTATGCATTGTGACTTTTTTTTTCATTGGCTCTCAAAAAGGTTGCAGACTAGGATGTTAGCACCAAAGTTTCTATTTCTGAAATGCATTTTCAGACCCCTTCTAACTGTTGCTTTTCTTATACATTACAGCTACAGGACATAAAATAAATTGCTCTCCGTTTTTTAAATGTGTTTTGTTAGGAGCCATCAGTTCAAATGGTCTCCCCCTGGCAGACACTATACTTTAGCTTGTTCTGAGGATGCCTACCCTTCAGCTCCTAACAGAAAAGTTCCCATAACTAAGCAGGAAAAAAAGATCTAAGGAAGCATCTGAGTGCTGCTACTTCAAGCTTTCAAAAAAAGCCTGCAAACAATTTTTAGAACAAAACATAGTGCGTGGCTGAGTTTCATCTCTACTATGATGTTTGCACACACAGAGGTATTCAGGAAGTAAGGTCCCCAGTAATTTGATGAGGTTCCAATCTGAGTCTCACTAAACTCAGTGCAAAAATCTTTGATTGTTTTCAGTGGAAACTAAACCAGATCCCCACTTGGAGCAAACATTTCATTTCCTACTGTGGGTTTTTTATGCTTCTCAGGTGCATTTTATGTTCTCTCTGTTTTTGGAGGGGTTTTATATCTCCACAAAGTATTCTAACCAGAGCTGTACTCAGTACAGACAGTCTATCCAGGCAGTTAGAACAACTTTTCTTGTGGCTAAATTTGACAAAAGCTGGTGTCAATATGCAGGTACTACAGTAAAGTGATACTTGTTCCAGTGAGCCTTCTATAGAAGAAAGCATTACCTTTATTGAAATACAGGAGTTTTATAAGCACAGCTCTTAGTTCATTGTTTTTTTAAAGATTTCTAACTTCAGTCCATTATGAGTATTGAAAGCTTCAGTATGTGATATCTGTACATCAAGACATGGCTTTTGAGGGCTGACCATATATTTGATAAGGATTTCTTTAAGGATTTCAAGTGTGAATGAGGCCACTGATTGTACCCTGATACACAGCCAGGAAAATATCATGAAGTTTAGCATCATGGAAATCTTTGCTCCGCCTGTGTCTCTGAAACACGTAGTTTTATGTTACTGTTTTCTTACAAGGATAGTCAATACAAGGCCTTCATTCCAGCCAGTTTTTTTTCTTTTGTTTCAAAATGAAACATTTTTTATCTTGTCCCTATTTTTTTTTCATCTAGCTCAGGGACTTGGTTCATTTTTAGCACAGAAATAAGTTACCTATATATTCAGATTCCTGTATAGGTTTGGCAGGAAAAATCTGCAGACTTTTCATAGCCTCCAAAGTAGAGTCATTTACAGTATCATAATCATATTTTTCTTCCTCCAGACCTGTGATTGCAAAATCTTGATCCTGAGAAAGAGAGAGAAATTCAGGTGATGCAAGAGAATCTGTAAATGAAAGGCTGTCAGGCCTTGAAAAAGCTTATGTAACCCCATTGACTTAAATGGTTACAATGGTTTCCATAAAATGGACTTTTATTTGCTAATATCAATAAAAATGTTATAGTTTTAGAATAACTACAGCACCCATAAAACATACAGGCCTAAACAAATCTTATTTATTAGATAGGACCAAGCAGCCAGGTGCCTATCAAGGAGCAATTCCATTATTCCCTTTGACCATATACATGTAAGAATAAAAATAGTTGGAATAGGGAGGGAATCCGAACGCTCTGGTGGGCAATCCTATTCCAATAACAGGGGCACTTAAAAGCCCACAGGGGCCATGTTCACAGACATTTGGTTACATGGGAGCAAGTAGCAGTGGTGTACCTCCCTAGTTGACCCCAGTCTGTAGTAGAATGGGCAGTCTGTAGTAGAATGCCCATGTCACACATGCTCTGGCACGCAGCAAGTTACCCAGGGGTTGTAGGGGAGGCTGGGGCCAGCATTGGACTGGACCCAGCAGCCTTACCTGCAATCCTGGGAGCTTCCTGGGGCTCCAGTGATGGCGACTCTGCCATGTGGAGCCTGGCTGGCAGCCACAGCACAGCTCCAGCTCTGCTTTTGAGTGGCGCTTGCTGCAGGTATGCGCGCTGCTCCACCTTTTTTCTCTATGGGGTTTTTTTGACTCCTCTGTGCTGCTCCTTGCCTCCTGGAGAACACCTGAATGTGTGGTATGTGGTGCCAAAGACACACCTGTGGTGCCACATACTATATGGCTGCGCTCAGCTGGATGCAGTCAGGGAGACTCACTTCTGCACTTTAGGTAGGTAGGTAAGTTGGAGCTGGTCACAAGCTGCACTTCAGTTGTCCACTGAACAAAACAGAATTCTGACCTAGGTACTTAGAGAATTTTACTAGTTGAAACTTGGGTATATAAGGACTTCAGGAACTTCAAGGGTTAGGCAGCAGAGGGACAAGAATTTGGAGTATTTACATTTTGGACTTGGGTTCCTGAAGTGCCATTAGGTGCCAATGAGGCCCTTTTTTGGATCTAGCTCTTAGGGACTTTGGAAAATGTAATCCAAAATGTGTAACTTCACACTGGAATGATTGCATTACAGCATTGGTTTGCATTATTTTCCATGTGATATTTATGCTGCTCAGTTAAGTAGTCAAGCTAAAGAAAAGAATAAATGTGTAAATATAAATATTCTAATTTATACTGACGTAGGTAACCAGCTCAACGTAAGGCATAATTTAAAGGAAAAATTTAGTATTCAGAATTCAGTTTTTGTGAACTGAGTCCATATCTGAGTCCTATATGGTTATAATAGCAGAATTGCAACTAAGTATGATGGTAACTGACAGTCATAGAAAATGTAAGGCTAGAAGGGGCCTCAAGATCTGTTCTGTCCCACTGCTCTAATATAGGGCTGAGTTTACCTAGTTCCTGATGGATGTTTATGTAACCTGTTCTTAAAATCTCTGTGGAGATCCCACAGCATCCATAGGTAGCCTGTTCCAGTAATTAACTATCCTTGTAGTTAGGAAGTTTCCTTTTTCTGAGTATCAAACCTGAATCTCTCTTGATAAAAATTTAACCAATTTGTCCTACCTTTCTGGGCATACAGAATACTTTCATAGATTTCATAGACATTAGGGTTGCAAGGGACCTCAGAAGATCACTGAGTCCAGCCCCCCGCCCAAAGGGAAGGAAGTCAGCTGGGGTCATAGGATCCCAGCAAGATAAGCATATAATTTGCACTTGAAGGTGTTCAATGTAGGCGCTTGAACCACCTCCGCTGGCAGACTGTTCCAGACCTTGGGGGCTCAGATAGTAAAGAAATTCTTCCTTATGTCCAGCCTGAAACGATCTTGCAGTGGTTTATAACCATTCGACCTCGTCATCCCTTGGAGTGCCGTGGTGAACAAACGTTCCCTCAGATCCTGGTGGTCACCCCTGATAAACTTATTGGTGGCCATAAGATCACCCCTGAGCCTGCACTTTTCCAGGCTAAAGAGCCCCATGGCTCTCAGCCCGTCTTTGTAAAGTCTGTTTTTCTGACCTCTGATCAGGCACGTGGCTCTTCTCTGCACTCGCTCAAGTTTCTCCACATCCTTTTTGAATTGTGAAGCCCAAAACTGGACACAATACTCCAGCTGCGGCCTCACCAAGGCCGAGTACAAGGGGAGAATGAC
>NW_017728948.1:24604019-24619777 GCF_001723895.1 Crocodylus porosus
TGGGTGAACTCCTGGTCAAGCTCAGGACTTTGGGTGGGGGGTCTGTAGTAGACTCCCACCATTGTGTCCCCTGTTCTGTGATCCCCATGGATTTTAACTCAGAAGGTCTCCAGTCATCCACCCTGGTCACCAATATCAGCTTGCAGGGACGTGTAGCTTTCCTTAACATAGAGAGCTACACTCCCACCCCTTTTATCTACTCGATCTCTCCTGTACAGGGCATAGCTGTCTATACCTATGGTCCAGTCATGGGTGGAGTCCCACCAGGTCTCCGTTATCCCTATGACATCGTAATTATTTGTGTTAAGCAGGAGGACTAGTTCCTCCTGCTTATACCTCAAGCTCCTGGCATCTGTGTACAGGCAGGCAAGTGTCCCCTTGGGGGCTCTTTCCTTGCCCACAGATTGTACCAGGTCTGGGGCAGGGGTGGGCTCCCTTAAGTGCCTTGGCCTGCTGGCTTTGCAGTGGTTGCTCAGTGGGCCAGCAGAGGCGGTAGTCCCCCCATCCCCCAGCAGGCTTAGTTTAAAGCCCAGTGGAGCTGGATAGCCAGTCTGTCTGAGAAAAGCCTCCTCCGCAGGGGAGAGAGGTAAAGGCCATCTCTTCCCAGCAGCTCGCTGTCTCTCTTGCCAAAGAGCAGGCTGTGGTCATGGAAGCCAAAGCCTTCCCAATGACACCAGTGCCACAGTCTTTTGTTCACTACGTGGATCCTCCTTTCCCTCCTCAGCCCATACCCCAACACCAGAAAGATCAAAGAGAACAGCACCTGTGCCCTCAGACCCTTTAGCTTTGCTCCCAAATCCCTGTAGTGCCTCATGACCTGGCTGGGAGTGCTCTGAGCCGTGTCATTGGTGCCCACATGAACAAGGAGCTCCTCCAGCTGGCGTGCCAGAGACCCCAAAAGGGAACAGACCCCACAAGGGGAGGTAGCCATGCTTCCAGGCCCCAGAGCCTGAAAAAGGGACAGGTAGCCCCTGTAGCCAAGAGGCAGGGGCTCTGTCTGCGTGGAGCATGGAACAATGGGTTCCATCTGGGTGGCCATCTCTGAGGTACCAGGGGTGGGGCCACAGACCCTGAGGGGACCCTCAGGGTGTGGCAAGTGCCCATCCGTGTCATGCCACTGGTAGGCTGGCTACGGCTAGGACTGTCTACCCCGGGGGACTTACAGGCAGGGCCTTGGGCCCTCCCACGTGCCCTCCTATGTAAATTCCATGCTAACTCACACGTCGGCAGACAAGCACACCTGTTTGTGCAGCCTGTTCATGTGGCTCCAGTTGCACGGCTCCCTGGAGGGCTGGGTGAAGTAGGGGCCTGGGTGGGGTGAGACCTGGCCTGGGTTCCACTCAGCCACCTCCTCCCACTCTCTAGGGGTTAACCCCCTCCCACCATGGGCCCTGCTTACCTCTGGCTGTGCTGGGGGTTGGCAGGGAGCTCCATGGCTGCCGGGGGGTCTCTGGGGAGTTTTGGGGGAGAGGGGGCACAGCTAACTTTCACTTGCACATCTCTCACTGCTCCCGTAGCCTAACTGAGGCTTTTTTGCTGTTGGTGGGCCCTTTTAAATTTCCCACATGTGCAATGGGCCTGGCGTCGGTAGAAGCTGCTCTCGGGCCAGGGGGGATCATGCCCGGGATTTAGGGGACCCTGTCCTACTGGAGAGGGACTGGTAAGTACCCTCCCACTACCTCTCTCTCTCCCTGGGGGGGCTGGGCCAAGTACGGGCCTGGGAGGGATGAGACCCAGCCTGGCTCCCACTCAGCCGCCTCCTCCTACTCGCTAAGGGTTAATTCCCTCCCACCACGGGCCCCGCTTACGGAGGCTGTGCTGGGGGCTGGCAAGTGGCTCCATGGCTGCTGGGGGGTGTCTGGGGGGTTTTGGGAGAGCGGGGACACAGCGAGCTTTCACCCACGCATCTCTTGCCACTCCCAGAGCCTAAGTAAGTTCTCTCTTTCCTTTTAATAGCAGTACATTTGAAAACTATTATCATGTCCCTCCTTAGTCTTCTCATTTCCAGACTTAAACAAACTCAATTATTTCAGCCTATTCTGGCCTTTTTTTTTCTTACCACTTCCTTTTAATATCAATTGTATTAAGTATCTGGTCACAATTAACCTTTCTGTGAAGACTAGAAGAAAAAGGCTTTAACCATGTTCATTTTCTCTGTCACCTATTTCCTCCCTTCCTCCCTCTACCTCCTGCTTCTATTTTTTTAAAATTATTATGATTTTCTTAGGTCAGGTTGCTCATTGTAACTCAGAATAAATTTTCAAATTTGAGTGAATGAGAATTCACTGGAGTGTTTTCTGTTGTTTGCTAAGCACTCATGGTAGCACTACTTGATATTAAACTTCCAGGTTGACAGGTATACTCTTGGAATTCTTGTTCCTTCCAGCTCCTATTGGTCGTAGCATAGTTTTGAAGTGTGCATATAATGCAGAATCAGGCCATGTATAGTTTACTTTTCTAATCTTGATTCAGAGGTCTCCGACTATCAACTTGAATGGAGGATTACCAGCAGATCAATTATTATCAGATTATTTCCCTCTTCAGCACTGGTGAGGCCACCTCGGGAGTGCTGTGTCCAGTTTTGAGCCCCTCCTTCCCCACTACAGAAAGGATGTGGACACGTTGGAGAGAGTTCAGCAGAGGGTAACAAATATGGTTAGGGGCTGGGGCACATGATTTCTGAGGAAAGGCTGAGGGAAGTGGGCTTATTTAGTCTGGAGAAGAGAAGAGTGAGGGGAGATTTAATAGCAGTCTTCAACTACCTGAAAAGTGGTTTTAGAGAGGATGGAGGAGGTGGGCTGTTCTTAGTGGTAGAAAATGACAAAATAAGGAGCAATGATCTCAAGTTGCAGGGAAGTTTAGGCTAGATATGAGGAAGAACGTTATCATTAGGAGGACAGTAAAGCACTGGAACAGGTTACTCATAGAGGTTGTGGAATCTCCATCCTTAGAGGTTTTTAAGGTCCAGGTAGACAAAGCCTTGGGTGGGATGATATAGTTGGGAATGGTCCTGCTTTGAGTAGGGAATTGGACTAGATGAACTCCTGAGGTCCCTTCTAACCCTAATTTTCTATGATTCTTTAAAATAACCATTTTGCTTGCTTGTGTGAAAAAGTTACATTGGGGAATAGATGCATCCTATACTTTTGTAGTTTTTTGATGTTGTATGAAGACTCTGCATGTAATGATGCTATAGTTACAACACAGCTATACAGAACATTAACCATACAGATAGCTCCCCCCACCCCCTTCCAAAAATAGCCACCACTGGCTTACTGCTTCTCCCATTAGAGTTACAACTCTTGGAAGCATTTGCAAAATCTCATTCTCTGGTGGCTGTATGTGGGCAATAAGAACTTGGTTTTGCTTCACAGCATTATAGCAGATGGTGATTTTAACCATCATGTCAAAATGAAGGAAAGTAAAAAAATATCAGGAAGAAAAAATCATACTTACAAAATTGTGTGTGTTGCGAGGGATATTTCTTCTCTGGCTTTCTAAATAAAACACACAAAAAGTTGGTGTGAGCACTTTTTTATAATAGTGAAGCATTGCTACCCTATTAAAAGGAATGGATTTCTGTATATTCTAAAAATAAGAAAATAAAGTGCAAAATTATGGTTGATCCTATGCAGGATATGAATGGGGCAGGAATCTAGTTGAAACCTCCAGCACACTTTTAGGGTGAGATTAAATGTTACAATTAGACCATGTTAAGAATGTTTTAAGATTACAGATGATAGCTCATTAACAAGTAGTGAGTGCCTTCTAGCGGCACATCCAGATAAGCACACGTGCCTCTTACGGCATCTCAAAGCAGTTTGAGACACTACAAGAGGCATGCTGGGGACAAAAAAAAGTTCCATGAACTACATATTTGCAGCACGGGCTCTAAATTTGATACCTGGAAATCCAGGTTCAAAAAACCCCACAAACCTTCAAAAAAAAAGCAGGGCAAGGCACAGTCCAGGACCATGCCCTGAGGCAACCTGGAAGTGGGTCCTCCGGAGAGGCGCTTTGGTTTCCGGCCAGAGCAGCTCTATGGTGCTTCTGCTGCCTCCGCATGTGGGGCATGCACTCTTAGCGTGCTGGGGTAAACAGAAGCAGGGCAAGGCTGCGGTGTGACCAGGAACCAGATACAGGCTCTGTATCTGCTGAACAGACCTGTCCAGCTTGGCCTGGTAGTGCATGGCTTTTGACTGGACCAGGAAAGTCGTGTATTAGCAGGGCAGGCTGGACAGGGTCAGGTCTGTTCAGTATGTACAGAACCTGCATCAGGCAGTGCCATGCTGCCATGGGGCTCTGCCTACAGCCAGGCCATGGCCCAGCTGGTTTCTGCTGCCCGTGCCATCTGTGGGTGGGGGTGGGGGGCAGATGCTGGCCCCAGGCTCTAGTTCCCCTTGGCTGCAGATCTGGGAGGAGCTGGGCGGAGTCAGTTTGCCTCAAGTGGCACAACTTGTCTCACACCAAAGTGTATGTTCAGGCATGTGTGCTGAGGCAAAAATCTATGACACAAATTTGTGCTGCTCCTATCTGAGCTGCTGCAAACACATGTGCCTGCAGTGGGGCAGGATGGGGGAGGGTAGTGGGTTGGGCTGGGCTCATTCTTCATGAGGCTCAGATGGTGATATGCAGCCATGGGACTGTGCCACGGTCCACTTGTGGGCACAGCTCTGCGGCCGCACATCGCTGCCTGACCCTGATGGAGAATGGGCCTAGCCCAACCTGTCCTGTTTGGACAGGAGCCATGGGTCCTAGAGCCGCGTGTTTCAGTCCTGTCCAAAGGCACAATAGTGGGCCATGCTGTGCCATGCCAAGTTGGATACCAGAGTGTCTCTGGAGGACCCACCTTTGGGTTACCTTAGGCCATGGTCCTTGGCCATGCCTTGCCCCACTTTTTTTCCATGGGGTTTTTGTTTTGTTTTTTTTGATTCCTGGAAATCCAGTTATCAAATTTAGAGCCCACACTGCAAATGTGGAGTGCAGTGAAAATTTTTTCATTCTTAGCGTGCATCTCACAGCATCTCAAACTGGTTTGAGACACTGCAACAGGCACCTGTGTACTTGTTTGGATGCACCCAAGGTGTCTTATAAGTATGCCACTTTGGGTGAAGATTATCTTTGAGCTGTGCTACCCAGTTCAAGTTAAATTAACTTCTTGCTGTTCAACTGAGATAAAACCACCAATTTGTGGTCCTGCCCTATCCCAGGAAGCACAGCTTCCAGGCAGACTAGCTATCATCCAGGACTCTACAGCCCTGGACTGACAGCTGGGCAACAGATATGTTGGGGGAGGGAAGGAGAAGAAAGGGAAAGGAGTAATGGGGGAAAGACATGGAGCGGGGGAGAGGGAGGGTGGTAGGGATTGAAACAGGTGGGCAGGTTGCTTCCTTAATAAAGTACTAACTAAATGCACAGCACCTAAAGTTTCTGTGCAGTAGTGCCAGCACGTGGTTATTTAGTTACACTTTCTGTGTTACTAAACACTGCACAGTAGGCTATTAGCATAGTTTCCGCCATGACATGCTGTTGCACAGAGTTATTAGGCTAATGCACAGTAAGCATCTCATGTAGACGTGCCCAGTGAGTTACACCGTCATGCTCTTTTCTTCTTTGTCAGTCTCCCGCTCCATCGGTCTTGTATTCTAGACTAAACAATAGTCCAGCTTTTATAGGAGGGGTGGAGAGTGTTCTACCTAGGCTAGCTTATAACCTGGAAGATGGGAAATATGTGCTTGCTCCCTTACTGGCTGAGGGGAGTCTGGAGCTTATGTCTCTCATTTCTTGAGTGAGTACTCTAGCCAATATGTTGTTATAAATGGTGGACAGCAGCAGCACCTTGCCTTCTGGCCTTGTTTTTAAATGGAAGTGTCTATGGCTGCTGTGCTTTATGATAAATTTTTGGCTGCCCATGTATGTTAGGTATATTCAGAGCATTTTAAATGGTGTGAGATCCTCGAGGATTTTATATCAAGAACACCTAGTCTATAACTGCAAATGGATATTAGTCATAAAGGACATGAGGAGATCCTCACTTTACCGGAGATGGCAGCATTTCTAGCCAGGTGCAATAGCAAAATATTAGTGGTCTAGGGAAATCTGATGGCAAAACAGGTGCCTACAGTATCTCAGGAGCCTAACTGGATTTTTGTTAATGGTTTTCTTGGGCTTCAGCACCTCTGTTCTGCCTGAATTATACCTCAGGTACCATGATGCTTTTGTGGATACAAGATTAGGCTATTTTCCAATTGTCACATAGGAAGTCTGGGACAAAGCAGGAAATTACATCTCAGACTGCTGAGTCCCAGACTACTGCACTAACTACTTGCTTACTGTTATGTAGGGCCAGAATTTTATTCAGTATCCAGCAACCCTATGATTGCTCTTTGTTAGTGACTCAAAAGTTTTATTTTTGCATGTAGTTTCTTCAACAGAGGTGCTTCCATCTCAGGCGCATTACGTTTGGTGGCACGTTCAGTCGTTCTAACAAAAGCTGACAGGAACAGCCTTTTAATTTTTCCTGGTGGTTTATGCTGGGACTGTGTATTCAGAAAACATTGCATAACTGCATATGGCCCAGCAGATGGCATTAAATGTTCATTTATGCTGCATATGTGGTACTGTTATTTCTGTTCATACAACCATCTCTGGTGGGGTGAAGAAATACTCATGCCAACTACTGGCTTGATTCTTTTCCCACACACATTGGAATAAGTCAGGAGTAACTCCACTGAAGTTGATAGAATTACAGCAGCAAGCTGTTGTGAAAGGACCACCAGACCTTACAAATGCAGTGAAAAAAAAATTGGTGTTTTCAAGCTATATTCTTGTTGTCTATTACTCTAGTTGTAAAAATGAGTCCCAAGTCCTTTAGTAATAAGTTAAATACTCTCATATTTAACCACCCCAAATAAACACCTACTATCTTATGAGAACACCCGCTCCAAAAATGCGTGTGGAACGTGACAGAGCTGATGCAATGGTGCTGTGCCACCTTAGGATTCCCTTTGCACAAGACAGATCCCCAGATAGCCACTTAAATTGCCAGATGAGTAGCATGGACTTGTCGGTAGTGGAACTAGGAACTGTCCCTTTATCTTCCTGTTATGTAAGCACAGACTTTTAGTTCAATACTGATTCTATAATACTGACAACTACTTTATCAACAGTAATGTGACCAATGTAGTTTTAACTGGGCCCTGATCCGTCAAATGCTAAATACTATCTGGAAAATGGAAGACAGTTGAGTGCACTCAATATTTTACAGGATTGGCTTCCTGTGAAACCAGGACTGGGTTACTTTTGTATTGTGTTCACGCCCAGTTGAGACGGGGCCATTGTGCTAGCTATTGTATAAACATGGGAGGCAGACTTAGGGCAGCTCCCTGCTGTAACTCAGATTGCTTTGCAGGAAATGTTCTGAGTTACACTGATGCCCCGGACCAAATGGAAGTTTAATGTTGGTTCCAGGGGGGAGGGGAATCTAGCTTCTGGCTGTGAGCCTACAGCTGGTTTCCCCTAGCCATAGCCCCTCCTTCCTGCCAGCCTGTGCTGTTTTCTGAATGGGAGGGAGGAAAGGGAGCAGAGGGAGCTCATTCTAGGGGTTCCCCAGCTGGGGCTACGTGGTGGGTTGGATGAATTGGGGTCCCCTGGGGGGGGGGGGGCTCCAATACACTTGCCTCACTGTCCATCTGGGACTGAAAAAACCCCGGACCCAACTCTCTCTGCCTCCTTCCCATTCTGAAAAGAGCTCTGAGGTTGGTAGGTAGGAAAATACAAGTTACAGAAGATACCTTGGTTTGGAACATCTTCACCTGAAATCCCATGCAATAAGGGTTCAGATTTTTGCTTGATCAGCCATTTTTTAAAGCAGTCTGCAGCTGTGCACTTGTTTAGACATGACTATAGACTGCTTTCTGGGGCCAGATAGGGCAAAAATTGTCACTTCTATCTGTGCCCTTTGTGCCAAAGTGTTGATAATCTAATAGATACTGGGCATGTCTACACATGCAGTTATTGTGCATGAATAAATTCTGGAGCATATTGCTCCAGAGTTTATTCTTGTGTAGCAGGTAGAGCCTAGTTGGAGCAGCCCAGGATGGCAGGGGACCTGAGGATCAACCTGCCTGCCCAGGGCTGCTCCAGTGGGTCTCCTCATGTTGCAGAGTGGCTGGCTGGGGCATGATCAGGGCAGGCAATCCCTGCAGTGAAGCACCCTATGCCCCAGCCAGCCAGGGCACCATTTACACATGCACTACTGCATATGAAAGCTCTGCAGCAGTTAATTAGTCAACTGCACAGTAAATGTCTCATGTAGAGGTGCCTCTTTTTTCATAAATATTCTACAGTATAGAAACTAAAGAGTTGAATGGTTGAGAATCACTATGTCTCAACCTCTTGATCTGGTGATCTCTTATTCATACTCTACAATTTCATGAGCCTTTTACATTTACTATAAAATTGTAAAAGTAATAACAGTGTCTCAAAGACAATCCTATTAAACCAATTCAATATATGTATGTTTGGTGGGGTAGAAGAGTGTGTGTTAAAATGGGAATTCTTGCTAGTGAAAGATAAAGAAGAAGGCTAGATTTTCTTTGTTTGAGACTGAAATTAAATTGTCCATGCTTTGTGACTCTCTGGACTGTCTTTCAAAGCTGCCTCAAGGTTGTGTTATAAATGCTGTTGACTAAAATGTTGTCTCTCTATTTTAAATGAGAGCTGAAACAACCTTGGTTCTATGGTCATTTTAATTAAATTGTGAGTTCATATCCTTTGAACTTACCCTCAGGGACTTCAGTGGGAGTAGGATGTGGCCTCTGAATGCTTAGTGCTTTTAGTCTCCATGGGCATCTATACACATGCTCCGTCACACATTTGCAACACGGGGACGCTGAATACATGTGATGCAGAGACTTGCAGCAGACTAGATTAATCAAATCTGCAGAGCTCCATCACAGGTATAGGTGCCCTATTTGTTGTTTATTCTCTATTTCAAATAGTGGCAGCAGATAAACCAATGTTTGTCAGTCATTTTAATAAACACCAAGATATTTTGGTGCTCAGGCAGGCTTTCCAAACCTCTTTGGTACACAAAGCTAGGTTGGCAATGCTGCAAACAAAGAGGCCTGGTCAAGTCTTTCTTTACTAGCTGGTCCAAAAATACTATGAAAACACTTATATTGTGGTAGTTTGGCATGTCTTCGTTAAGCTATAATCAAGACATACAGGGCCCTCAAATATTACGTAGGTTCAGCTCACAGGTTGATCAAAGAGTTGGGTGACTTCTCTTTAGAGGCTATGGAGGGGAAATGCAAATCAATGCCAACTGTGGTGAGGCTTTTACAACTCTTCTAGAAGAGAACAAACATTTAATTTAATACTTTAAATGTTATTGTTTCCAAACCTCTAAAGGATAAATATTCCATAGGATGTACGGCACCTTCTAATGCAGGAGTATATGTAATCATCATTTTTGCTGGGGGCTCAAAACAGGCAGCTTTTGGCTTTTTTGTGCTGTGTCACACATTAAACTTAACATTTACTAAGTCCAGCTACAACATGAGCAAACCCATGCCCAAGCATTTTAGTATGTGTTAAGTGCCATTGTGATGTTGCAAAGTTACTCCCTTTCAGGCAAAGATTATCTAATGTACTGACTTTAATACATGCTAGGCACATCTACATGTGTGCTTTAAAGTGCAGCAGCTTATTTTACTGTGCATTGAAGTGTCACGTAAAAAACATGCATTTATGCTAATGCACAGTAAAATAGGCTACTGAGCATTAAGTGTCACTTAAACACTGCACATTAAGGCAGTCTAATGCACATTTCTTTAGTACCTCACCTTGAAGGTACTTAATTTAATGTGCATTAGAAAAGCACCTTAATGCACAGGTAGATGCACACACTGATTTTAATGTGTTACAACATTCCAATGATATGCAACTGTTGCAAGCAAACATGTGATCACACCCTTTAATTAGTGGATACCTGAGGTAATTTATTTGTTACATTCTTACCAGCTCAGCTTCATTCAGATCCTGCATTCTTTGCATATCTCAAGCTATCACTGATATTGAGCATAATAAATAAGAAAAAAAACTGAGAAGACTATTCAAAGAAGCGTTATAATAGAAAGTCAGCAGTTTACTTCTCTGGATTAATTTCAGCTCACCTACTGCATGTAGATTTGGCCAAGACCTAAAGAAGTAAAAGAAAACAAATCACTGGAATATTGACAATTGCTGCCATTGTAAACTCATCAAAATTAACATAACAGAGTGAATAAATATTGTACTGCTAGCCATTCGAAAGAGAGTAGCAGTTTTGGGGTTTTTGGGGAGGGTAATTATGGAAAATTTGACTGTGGGGACTTACTAGAGCTCTTGTTTGTGTGCTACCACAAGTACACTGCACTCACATGTATTTTCAAAGCATTTTCCAAATACAAGTTAATTAAGTCTAACAGATAAATATTACAACAGCATCACTCAGCTACTGCTTAGCCAATGTCTAACTGTGACCATGATATGCCACTGAGATGTGGGCATTAAAACCCATATGAGTGGATCTTTTCCCTACATATATACATATATGTGGTATATACATATATATTGTATACGTTGGTAACACGGCTACCTAGCTCTACTTCTCTCTGCTGCTATCTCCACTTTCAGTTGCCTTTCAGACCTTTTTAGAGAAGGTCTCCCCTTGTGCAAGGATAGTTCTCTCACCAACCCCCACCTTGCCTCCTGGACCTCAGTCATCTACCTGCCCATAGCTCCATTGTGGTAGTGGTCTGCATCTGACTGATACAGACAGGCAACATGATAAGGATTAAGGATAAATTTACACACTACCCACATCACCCTAGTATTTGAACAACCACTCCAGGGAATGCTCAGTGTTTGTAAAAAGTTAGCCCTAAACCTTCAGGCTCCAAAGTACCCCCATACTCAGTGCTGTCTTATTTCTTCTGGTCTAGTTTGGCTTACTTAGTAGTAGCTGTTAAACCAAAAATGTAGCTTAATGGATTCCTGTTTAGCGAGCAGTTTCTGAACCACACTGGATTCATCTAGCCTTTAGCTGACCATTGTTTGAAGCAGAGACACATCAATAATAAAACTCCTTATTAGTATAATTTATCAATGTTTTAAAAAGTAATACGCTTACTTACCTATTCAGATAGGTAAGCTTTCTGTTTTTCAAAACTGTTGCTTGTGCTACTGCTATTGTTCTTCTGTTTACTCTGCTGCAGTAGAAAATAATTTATTGTTAGAAAATAACACTGCAAAGGGAGAAAAAAAAACTTCCATAAGAATAAGATAAGGCCCATTTATTTTACCTGAAAAAATTTTACATGCATATTCAGATGACATTTTCCTTCCCAACCTTTTTCCACATATTAGAGGATATATGTAATTTATTACTTTAAACTGTTTAGACCCAAATTATTTCCTATAAAGAAAGAGAAAGGGAAGGAACATGCAGAGAACGCTGAATTCCTGTTCCAGGGATACTGTTCCGTTATGGTAGGGTAGGGTATGTTGTCCTCTTGCAGAAAAAGTCAAAATATCCATAGATATCTGTAGATATCCACAGATAGATAAGCACTTGCTTAATACCCAGGCATATACAAGGTATACGTTCTTGGTAATTTGGCAACCTAGCTCTGCTTCTCTGCCCTGCTGTCTCCACTTTTGGTTGCCTCTGAGATTTTCTTAGAGAAGGTTTTCTCAAAGAATGAATGAAACCTATGTACAATAATACTGATTTATGATTCAATGCACAAACACTTAGCCAACTTAATTTCCAAGTTTGTGACTAGTTTTACAGGCCACGTTCAGTCTCCAATCCCTGGGGAACCAGCAGGGACTTTTGGTTTCCCAGGGGCAAGTAGCAGTGGCACACCTTGTGCCACGTGTGCTCTGGCCTGCAGGTAGGGTAGGGCAGCCTGGGGCCAGCAACTGTTCTGGCCCCAGCAGCCTTATCAAGGGCAGCAGCCATGGCAGGAAGCCTAGCCAGCAGTCAGGCTCTGGTTTTGGGCGGTGTGCCCTGCTGCCATGTGTGTTTCCCCGCTTTTTTCCGCATGGGTTTTTTTGACCCTGGGATCTCCCAGGGTCAAACCCTCCCCACCCCATGCTGCAAGGTAGCAGTGTGGAGAATGCCTGAATGCTCAGTGTGTAGTGCTGGAGATGTGTCTGCGGTACCATATACCGCAAGGCCGTACCCGTCTGAATGTAGCCATAGACTTCAGTGGAACTATTTGTAGGCTTAAAGTTAAGCTATTTGCATAAGATGTGAAAGAAAAAGGCTTTAAAAAGTATCATCTTTCTGATTAAAGCCTGAAGATTTTAACAAGAACTATTTTCTTAGTTTTCTTCCCTTACCCAACTCTCTCTGGGTATGTTCAGCCAAACAAAGCAGCTTTCTGATCAGAGACATAACAATTCAGCTCCATACTGGGGCAGTGTGAGCTCCTGTCACACTGATTTTGGCACTGTGATCAACTGTCACTGTGGCAATGGTTAGTTATGCACCTCCTTCTGTTCACACAGGCAGTGTCTGGGGGTGCTGCCTCAGTTGCCCCCCCCGGACCAACTCCATTGCACTATTCTTTCTGATGTAGTATTTTTCCATGATCTCTGATTCTAACAACAAAAGTAATATTCCCATGTTCTATAGAATTTTAGAAAATTAGGGTTGGAAGGGACCTCAGGAAGTCATCTAATCCAATCCCTGCTCAAAGAAGGACCAGCCTCAACTATGTCATCTCAGCCTAGACTTTGTCTAGCCAAGGTCTTAAAAATCTCCAACGATGGAGAATCCACAGCCTCTCTGGGTAACCAGTTCCAGTGTTTTACTACCCCTCTAGTGAGAAGGTTTTTCCTAATATCTAACTTAAACTTCCCTTGCTGCAACTTGAGACTGTTGCTTCTTGTTCTGTCATCTGCCACCGCTGAGAGCTGTTTAGCTCCATCTCCTTTGGAACCCCCTTCAGGTAGTTGAAGACTATTGTTAATTCCCTTCTCACTCTCTTCTACTCCAGACTAAATAAGCCCAGTTCCCTCAGCCTCTTCTCAGAAGTCACATGCCCCAGCCCTCTAACCATTTTTGTTGTCCTCTACTGGACTCTCCAATTTTTTCAACATCCTTTCTGTACTGGGAGGGGGAGGGAGGAGGAAGTGGTGGGGCGGGCAAAACTGGGGATATTACTCCAGATGTGGCCTCTCCAGTGCCTAATAGAAGGATCACTTCCCTGGATCTGTCGACAACATTTCTACTAACACAGTTCCAGTATGCCATTAGCCTTGTTTGCAATAAGGGCATACTGTTGGCTTATATTCATATTACTGTCCACTGTATCACCCAAGTCCTTTTCTACAGAACTGCTGCCCAGACAGTCATTCCCCTGTAATGGTGCATGGGTTTGTTCTGTGCTAAGTGCAGGACTTTATACTTGTCCTTATTGAACCTCATGAGATTTCTTTTGGTCCACTTTTCCAATAGGATGGGTGAGTCTGTCTATTCCACTCAGGACCCTACACCTTTTCTTTGGCTTTTATTTAACTGATAGTATTTTCCAGTGTTTGCTGTATATTTGTGCTTCAGTTAGATCATGTATAGAAATTGATATTCTGTACTTGAGACACAATACTGTAATGGACATTTCAACACATGATTCAAGTTTACATTATTTATAGCCAGGAGAGATATTGAGGAGGAAATCTAGGACAACATTAATTTTAAGTGGCCATTGACTAATGTTTAAATGCAGGCAAAGTGTAATGAAACACCTACAGAACTATATTTGACATTTACATTAATGCCAGCTGAATTCAACCTGATGGGTTCCATTATAATAGATTATGATTAATTCATGATGAGATGGGTACATAAAAGTTTTCATTCCAAAATCTAAAATTTGCCAAGAATCATGTAACTAAGGGCCATATCCTGTAACACTTACTCCACTGAAGATTGACTTACTGCAGAAATAGCCTAATAGACTATATGTTACTTACTGTAAACAAGTGTATCAGAATATGACCCTAAGTAATAAAGGGAGGACTGTGAATATTAGAAGGAGGTAGAGAAATTCAGATGAGTTTCTTGACCTTTCTCCCAGCTCCTCATTCTCTTTGAGAAGAGAAACAGCAAAGGAAAAACTGATAGTATAGTATTCAATATTTTCAGATCTAACTGCAGCATTATAAATTATTTTTTTCATAGGATTGCTAGTTTTCAGTGGTATTATAAAACTTGCTCATGAGAGTAATCTTGACTTGCAAGAGATTGCAAGACATGGGTTGAAATATCGGCTCAAAGAGTTCAGAAGCATTTTCTCGCTGGTTTATTATTTATTTAGTATTTGTTTTATAGTAACACCTGAGGATTCCCCTCAAAGAGCAGGGCCCCACTGCATCAGGTTTTGTACGAGCATGGAAATAAAAAGTAGTGGCTACTCCAAAAACTGCTTACAAACTAATAGTAAGATGAGAGAATGAATGGGTGCAACAGATAAGAGGAGAGGGAGGAAAGTACAGAATTGCGATCAGGTAAATTAGATTTTCAGGAAAGGAGTGAAATATGGAACACAATCATCAGTGAACAAATGTTTACAAACAAAGACTTTTCAGCCTTCACCTTGAAGGTGTTTCAAACAGAAGCAATTCTCCATCAGCCAGACATTTTATCTTGATTCCAGTCAACCTCCCAAAATGCTGTTCTGATGATTATAGAAAAGACGAAGGTTCAAGCATGCCATTTGTTGTAGAAAAAGGCTGGGGTTTATTCTCACCATCATGTAATTGCATCACCATAGTAATAACAGTAATTAAAACACCTAAATTTGTGGAGAAGCTTTCACAGGCTTCTCTGCTCCAAGAATAAAAACACTTTGTGAAGGGCAAGAAAGACACAAAACAGCTGTATTTTTCTCCCTGCATTTTCCTTTCCTGAACTATTCTTAATTTTTTGTGTGTGTATTGTATGCAGTAGAATGATTAAGGGTTAGGGAGATTTGAAACGCCAGGTCACTTGGTTGAACTGTGGTTTTGAAGAACACTGTGGCTGTCATGCATTTCCTTTTCTCATAATGTATTTCTTCTCAAACATTATTACTTAGTGCTACACAGACGTGATGGCCCCAGTTAAACAAGGTAGAGTCAATAGGACTTAAATACATGCTTAAAGTTAACCATGGGCAAAATTTTAAAAGCACTGAAATAATTTAGGCAGTTGAGTCTCCACTCCCTTCCCCACTGCTGCTTTGGGTCTGACCCACTCCCATCCTCGCCCCCGGTGCTTTGGGTCCAGCCCTGCTCTGCCCCCCTCCCCTCCAGTGCTTTGGGTCCAACTCCATTCCCGTCCCACTGCTTTGGGACCAGCCCCGCTCCCACCCCTGTGCCACTTTGGGTCCGATCCCCACTGCTTCAGGTCTGACCCCATTCCCCACCTCGCTTCAGGTCCAACCCCACGCCCCACCTCTTTGGGTCTGGCCCTGCTTTCCCCACCCTGCTGCTTCAGGTCTGACCCTGCTTCCGCTCTTACACAACCCCCTGCCACTTTGGGTCCGGCTCCGCTCCCCTCCTTCCCCTCTGCCACTTTGGGTCCATGCACAATCCCCCTTCCCCCCACCGCTTTGGGTCCAACCCTGTTCCCTTCCCTGCCCCCCAACGCTTCAGGTCTGACCCTGCTCCCCTGCCCACCTCTTTGGGCCTGGCCCTGCTACATCCCCTCCCCCCCACCACTT
>NW_017728948.1:24619877-24621755 GCF_001723895.1 Crocodylus porosus
GCTTTGGGTTTGACCCTGTTCCCCTCCCTCCCCCCTGCTGCTTCAGGTCTGACCCCACTCCTCTGCCCACTGCTTTGGGTCTGGTCCCACTCCCCCACTCCCTTCTGCCACTTCAGGTCTGACCTATTCCCCCCTCCCCCTCACTTCAGGGATGACCCCACTCCCCCCCTGCCACTCTGGGTCTGCCTGGCCCACGTCTGCCTGCCTCCCTGGCTCCCCTCCCTCCCTACCCACTGCCTCCCCGTCCCTGTCAGCTGTCCTGGGAGAAATTGGGGATGGGTGGTGGGGGTGCGCTGTCACCATGATTCCCCCCTTCACCCTCAGACAGGGAGGCAGTGGGGAAGTCCTGCTGCCTGCATGGCCAGGCCATGTTCCCCACTGCCAAACTTCCCCAACAGCAGTGCAAACATGGGCCCACACAGCCCGGGCTGCCCAGCCAATTGCCACCTGCCCTCTTGGCGGTGCATACACAGTTGGCCAGAACTGTAACAGATAGACAAACACACAGGCAAACAGACAGACAGACTAAGCTTTTTATTATATTAAAGCATTCTAACCAATACTATGCTAATGAGGGTGGGGGCAGCCCCACTACAACCCTTTAGAAAAAAAGAGAGAGAGAGACAAGGCTTTTAGCTCAGCTGAGCTTCTCAGATGTCAAGGCTATGGCAGTTTATAACAGATGCAGAATAACTTAAAAGCAAGGGGCTTTTGGAGTTTAGGCACCCCCAGGGTTGGGTGGCAGCTGAGCAGGGGTTTTTAAGATTGCTAGTTTGGAGAAAGTATTTAAATGCTAAGCACCTAAGCTGACGTCCTATTTCAGTAGCCAGATAATGCCCCTCATCCCCTGCAAAAACAAAAACCTAATGCAATCATCTTGGTCAAAATTTAGGCATGTGCTTCTAGAACTGAAATTAAACAGATAGCGTTAAGCATCCAAGTTTTATTATTGCTGGACTAGAGAGATATAAATCCCAGAACAGGAGGCCTGAGCTGCTAGCCCATGGTCCCAATGCTGTTTATGCTTTTTTAGGCAATGATTTTTTACTGCAAAAGCACTCTTCCTAGGATCTTCCTCCTTCCAGAATAGTGCCCTCTCCCCCCACCCCGCAATAGGTTTAAAAAGTCAGACTCCCCCTTGTTAGCTATTCTTCTAGTCCCATGATTCTTTAATTTTTTTGGCTATTCAGTGGCTTCTGTGCAACAGAGATGGTAGAGGGTACCCTCATCCTAGCATATACCCTGGTGGTTTGGGCACTTTGCTGGGAAGTAGGAGATGCAGGTTCAAACTTCCTTGGGATGAAAAGGAACTAGAACTCAAGCCTTCCATTTTGCGCTGTGGGAGTGATGTAGCTACAAGGCTGTTGGGCAAAGGATAGATGGCTCTTCCCCTATTAGAGAGAGCCTGAGTACTCAGGAGACTCTTGCCAAAGAGATACCTTATTTGTAAACCTTTAATAGCTTTAAGTGGTATTCAAACATTAATATGTACATCTTCTTCGAAATGGAGGCTCTTCTGTGCAGAAGCTATATTTTTTGCTCTGAGTTCTATTTTCACCAAAGTGTTAAAACTCTTAGGACTTCACATGAGTTTCAACATTTAGGCAGGACTATGCTGAACTGCACACTTAATGTTGCACAAATTCTAACTTTAAAACAATTTTTTCCCTTTTTGAATATGGGCCTATATTATTTTTAGTTCGGAAAGTCAGTAATAGGAATATCAGTGAAAAAACATATATGGAAGATATATGCTCACTGAATAAGTGTTGTGAGCATTAAAAGATATTGAATAAAATTGATACTCAAGTAAAAATACTGCATATAAACATTTAGGTTATGATACTGTAAGAGATTCCATGTCGGTAAAATTTAGCT
>NW_017728948.1:24624122-24653613 GCF_001723895.1 Crocodylus porosus
GCAGAGTTTTCAGGTTTTTTACATAACAGCTCCTTAACATCTTACTAATCTGTGTAATTAGGTACATGTGGAAGGAAGGAGCACTAAGGTATTAAACTCAGCTTCACTTGGTGGGCCAGATGCAGTTGTGTCCAAGGATGTTCAGTGGCCATTCATGTCAATGGCAATTGCCTGCTTAGAATGCCAGAGCTGAACCTGCTTCAGTGACAGTGTTACCCTGCAGACCATGTAGTGATAGAAACTATAAGACCTTCCCTGATCTAGAAGAGCTAAGAATTGGGAGATCAACCCTCACCCAGTCAGAGGGACAGTGGTCTGCAGAGGCTTTTCTGTTGCTTCACAATTAGAGTTTATTATTTAGTTCTTATTTACGTAGGTCTGTGTTTACTGAACACAGTACAGCCATCTTAAATACTAATACCCTCTTCTCCACCTGAGGTCAGAGCTTTAGTGCCACTACTCTTTTCACTGTTTTCTTAGCCTTCAACCGTCTCCTTGCTTTTACATAACTGACTGCTACATACTTAATTTGGGGTGGAAAGCAAGAGAAGAAAATAGGAACTTCACTGTGTTTTACTTAGTTGTGACAGCTCTAGTACCACATACACATTGTTAGTCCATGAAAAATTTGAAAAGCTTTGAAGGATAGTTCTGCTTACATCATGTTTTTCCCTCATGTCCTAATACTTAAAGAACATATTTTAATTTATTCCCATTCTCCCTTTGTCTTGCAAATGTGATGGTTTCCTGACTTGTGTGAAGTAGCTTCTTAACAAGCTCCTTTAACTGATATTTTTGCTATGTTTTAAGATATTTTGCTTATTTTTGTAAATGCCATCTTAGACACAAACCTACAAATAATTATTCCCACGAGGAAGTACAAGGCGGCAGGGGTTATAGGTTTGGATACAACTTTTTTAGCACTGTTACTAAGGCTTCAAATTTTAGGTTTGGATGCCATCATACTGAATTAATCAGTGTGTGGGAGGAGAGTAAGGCCTCCCAGCACCCCTCCCTATGGCCTACCTAATAGCTACGTAATATTCCAGTCTTTGTCCTCAAAGAAACATGGGGATTAGTCCCTTCTTGCTTCCAAGGGTGTACAGAGTCCTGGTGGTGGCCTGGGTGGTGCACTCCATCGGACATTATAGATATGGACATATTCCATTTGGCTGGAAATTCAGGATGGTGGTATACTTCCCTCTGCTGCTTCTCCCCATTACACAATGCAGAGGCACAGCCCTGGGCAAAGAGTGGAACAGGAATTCTTTTGCCTCAGAAGCAGCTCTAGGAAACAGTGACTTACTTGTACAGCCCCATTTCTCCCTTGTTCTAGTGCACTGAGCTCTCCTTTTAAAGTAGGAGATCACCTTTGGCATTTAAAAGCAACCCAAGATCTACTACATGCCCCACCCCCATGCCGAACAGGTAAGTCTGTGGGGAGGGAAGATTGAGGCAGAGGGAGAAAATATTATTTGGGGTGCCCCCCCAGCAAGTCCCACCCAGCCAGGGCCCCACTCAACTTACCTCTGCTGCGGCACTGTCCCTCACTTCAGGGGCCTCAGTCTAGCCCCCGCTTCTTCCCTTCACAAAGGATTGACCTGCTAGGCTGCGGCGCACATGTGCATGCACACAGGCACGCAGACACTCAGCCCCCCACCTTGCATCAACTCCAAGAGGCTCTGAGATCTACCGGTGGATTGAGATCCATTGGTTGGTGACCACTGTTGTAGTATCTTTTGCCAACAGTAAATCATGACACAGCTGGTCAGCAAGTGGAGTGGGGGTGGATGTAGAGGTAAGCATTTACCCATTCCCATACCTCCCTGCCCATCTGCTCTGGGGACAGAGCAAATGCTCACTTACCTCTTCCTGACTTGACACAAGGTCGGTTAATCTGCTGGAATGAAATTACTTGTTCTCTCATTCTTGAACACATAGTCCAAGCCACAACCCAGAATTAAGTGACGAGGGGAAAATATGGCATCACAGAAGGAGCTTAGTGCCTCCCAAGTGTTAAAATGGTACTAACACTACCGACTCTCTCATATTTTCCCTCCTGCCTGGAGAAGTACAAATACACAAAGTTAGCAAACACTGTATGGGGCATCTGCATGAAGAGCTTCTTGAGGAAATGTTAAATCAAAGATAGGTTTGGCTTTGTGTTCACTTCTGAAAGGGTTGAGGTCCTCAGTCACTCCTCCATTGTGTGTAGTGAGTTCTGTAGGATAGATCTGGCCCCTGGGAACAATTTCATTCCTTGTGTTTAAGAATCTCATCTTACTGGCTCCTGGTTTGATTATTTCAGCAGAGTGCATCTTTGATGTTAGTTAAGTCTTGGTAGTGGAGGGCAGGGTATAGCTTATGTCACTGGGACCAATCCCAAGGAAGGTCCTGAATATTAGCATAGAGAAATTTTAATTGTCCTCCATATTCAATAAAAAACAGTGCTGAGAATGGCCTGAAGCCTAAATGAGAACAACCCATAATTTTACCAGCTGACAGCTGTGTCCACCAAATGCACTTCACATGCAATGTAAAAATTCCCTTTAGAAAAAGACTTCTTAAGTCACCTTTCTCACTGAATACTGAAATCTAATTTCAAACAAGGTCCCCATATATTCTTGTTGAAGAAAACAGAAACAGGATATGGTGCCTGAGACCCAAACCACAGATAAATGAACAAGTCCTGGTAATTCTGTAGATTTTCAGAGTGGAGCAAAGTTATTTACCTAAGTGCCTGCATTTCTGGTTGATATCTATGAAGAACTCATCATGTTAAATTGTCCTCCAAATCACACTGTCACCCTGGGGTGTTGTGGTCTAGTATTAGTTAGGAGGAATAAAATACACAACATTTAGGGATGTTGATAGACTCCATATTAGTTAGTAATTTTCCTGTAGTTCATGATTCTTGATTTATTTCTATATATCATAGATTTCATAGATTGTTTCTGTATGTGTACTGGCATATTCCCAACTCCCAGCCAAACAATGCTTGGAAAGGCATACCTAGCACATACTTTTGTACTGAATAAGTACACAAGGGGCAGGTTACTGGGCGAGACGGCCTGGTACTTTAACTGAACAAAGCACAAAGCTCAGTCAGAATCTGCTCAACCTTCTTGAAACCACTATTTCACCCAGTTTATTCCCTTTATTCACCCAATTCCCTTTATTTTAAGAACAATGATGCCATTATGAATATATCATTTAATTGCCATGGTCACTCCAAATTTGAAGTCCAATAAAGTCAATGGAAAGGCTCCCACTGAGTTAAAAAAGAGAGAAAGATCTGGATTAGGTAGCTAATAATCTAATATGTCTACATAGGTATGTCTTCAGAGTATCAAGATTAAATAAACTTGTATTTCTTCTATAATATTCTATAATAATGATTCCAAACATTGTAATTTCCAGTAGCACCTCCATTGTTACGGTAGTGTTAAAGTGCTATTGTAGCTATGATAGCCCAGGATTTATGTGAAAGTGTGACAGGGAACCCCTCTTACTACAAAGGAAATGGGTAGGAAATGAGGGGTCAGACAGGAAAACTAGTACAGGGGTCCAGGTGGTTTGAACCAGGGACTAAAAGGCCAGACAGCTAATAAAGCAATTAGCTACACCTGGCCATAGGTGAGAGTGGCAAAAGGTCCAATTGTGTGACTAGAAGGAGTTTGGGCTGGGGAATATAAGCCCAGTCTCTAAGCAGGTGGGGGCAGGGGGATCTTGCTTCCAGCAGGCAGAGAAAGCTAAGAGAATGGAGCTGCTGGAGCCAGACACAGGCTCTTACAAGCTGCCCAAGGGAGCCACAGCTGGGAGGGCTCTGATGAAAGGTAGGGCCTGTGGGCAAAATTTTAGCCCAATGTGGGGAGACTATCTCGTAGATTTCATAGATTTTATAGACATTAGGGCTGGAAGGGACCTCGGAAATCACTGAGTCCAGCTCCCTACCCCAGGGGCAGGAAGTCAGCTGGGGTCACAGGATCCCAGTAAGATAAATGTCCAATTGACTGTTAAAGGAGTCCAGAGTAGGTGCTTGCACCACCTCTGGAGGCAGTCTGTTCCAGAGCTTGGGGGCTTGGACAGTAAAGAAGTTCTTCCTTATGTCCAGCCTGAAACAGTCTTGGAGGAGTTTGTGATCATTTGACCTTGTCATGTCATGGTGTGCTCTGGTGAACAGGCATTCCCCCAGATCCTGATGTACACCCCTTATATACTTATAGGCAGCCACCAGGTCCCCCCATAACTTGTGCTTTTCCAGGTTGAAGAGTCCCATAGCTCTTAGCCTCTCATCATAAGGCCTGTTCTCCTGCCCTCTGATCATGCAAGTGGCTCTCTCTGGACTCTCTCAAGCTTCTCCACATCCTTTTGAAATTGTGGAGCCCAGAATTGGATGTAGTACTCTAGCTGCAGCTTCACCAAGGCTAAGTACAGCAAGAGGATGATATCCTGGGATTTTCTAGAGAAGCATCAAATGCTTATAGGCTCAGCTGCAACATCATATTGGTGTCATCAGCGAACTTGGCCAGTCCACTTCTGACACCAAAGTCCATATCATTAATGAAGATGTCAAAATGAATAGGTCCAAGAATGGAACCTTGGGGGACCCCACTGGTCATGGTGCACCACGATGATTGACTTCCATCGACTACCAGTACTGGGTCTGACCTTGAAGCCAATTCCCCAGCCAGAGGACTGTGATCCAGCTGAGGCTGCAGTTGGCCAGTTTTTCTATGAGATGATCATGGGATGCCAGATCGAAAGCTTTTTTTAAAATCAAGATATATGATGTCAGTCTCTTCTCCCTTGTCCAGGTGATATGTCACCTGGTCGTAGAAGGAGATGATATTGGTCAGGCAAGACCTACATGCAACAAACCCATGCTGGCTGTCACTCAGGATGTTACCTTCAGCCAGTTTGTCAAGAATTGTCTCTCTGATAATTTTTTCCAAGATCTTCCCTGGGATAGAGGTCAGGTTATGGGTCTGTAGTTCCCCGGATCTACTTTCCTCCCTTTCTTGAAGAGAGGTACCACACTGGCCTTCTTCCAATCTTTGTGCACTTTGCCTGAGTGCTACAAGTTCTGGAAGATCCATGCCAGTGGCAGAATTATGATGCTTGCCAGCTCCTTAAGTACCCTGGGGTGTAAGCTGTCTGGGCCAGCAGGCTTGAAGGTGTCCAGCCTCTTAAGGTGTTCCTTCACATGGTCAACACTGATGAAGGGTAACAATTCTCCCTTGCCCTAGCTGTCCCATACCATATTGAGCAGGGCTGTCCCTTGGGGTTACTGAAAAACCAATGCAAAATACCCATTAAGCAGGTTGGCTTTTTCCTGGGTGTGAGTTGTCAGTTTACCCATGTGGTTTAGCAGAGGTCCAATGTTGCCCTTGCTTTTCCTCTGGCTCCCCACATATCTAAAAAAGGACTTTTTATTATCCTTGATATGTGTAGACAGTTGGAGTTCAGTCGCAGTCTTGGTTTTCCTGGTTTGCTCCCTACAGGTCTGGACAAGTGCAGAGTATTCCTCCTTTGGGATGGATTCAGTCTTCCATCCTTTATAGGTCTGTCTTTTTAGATGCAGGAGGTCCACTAGTTCCCTGCAGAGCCAAGGGGGATGCTGTGCCCTTTTGCTGCCTTTCCTTCGAGATGGGATCATTGCTTGATCTTCCAGGATTGCTCCCTTGAGGAGCAGCCACTCTTCCTGAACTCCCCTCCTCTTTGGGTCATGGTCCCTTAGGGCCTCACCAACAAGTCTGTTGAGCTTGTGAAAGTCAGCTTTCCTGAAGTTGAGGACTTCTGCTTTGTGGACTGACTTGCCAGCTTTATGGGGGATGGTGAAGGTGATCAGCTCATGGTCCCTGTCTCCCATCTTCCCTTTGATTGTTAGGTCACTGATTAAGTCATCCTCCATTGCCAGTACCAGGTCGAGCAGTGCTTTGCCTCTCCTCAGTCCACACACTTCTTGAGTCAGACAGAGCTCATCCACACACGAGGAAGCTTTGCGACTGTTCAGATGTGGCTGAGTGCCTTTCCCACGAGATGTCTGGGTAGTTGAAATCTCCCATGACAACCATGCACCAGGAGCGTGAAGCCTCAAACAGTTCCCTGGTGAATTCCTGGTCAAGCTCTTGATGCTGGCTAGGAGGTCTGTAGTAGACTCCCACCATTGTGTCCCCTGTGCCATGTTTGTCATGGATTTTGACCCAGGGAGTCTCCAACTGTCCACCCTGGGTGGCAATATCAGCTTGCAGGGATGTGTAGCTTTCCTTGACATAGAGAGCTACCCCCCAACTCCTTTTGTCCATACAATCTCTCCTGTACAAGGTATAGCCGTCTATAGCTGTGGCCCAGTCATAGGTGGAGTCCCACCAGGTCTTCGTTATCCCTCTGAGATCATAATCCTTTTGGTTTAGCAGGTGGATCAGTTCCACCTGTTTTATTCCCCAAGCTCCTGGGATTGGTGTACAGGCACATAAGTACCTCACTGGGGGCCCTTGCCTTCCCTACAGATCACGCTGGGGCTGGTGTAAGGGTGGGTTCCCTTGAGTGCCTTAGCCAGCTGGATTTCCAAAATCTGCCCAGTGGGCTTACAGTGGTGGTAGTCCCCCCATCTCCCGGTGGGCTCAGTTTAAAGCCCAGTCGATCAGGTCAGTAAGCCTGTCTGAGAAGAGCCTCCTCCCCAGCAGAGTGAGGTGTAGACCACCTCTTCCCAGCAGTCCACTGCCTCTCTCACCAAAGAGCAGACTGTGATCATGGAAGCCAAAGCCTTCATGATGACACCAGCACCACAGTCTTTGGTTGACTACCTTCATCCTCCTCTCCCTCAGCCCATAGCCCAAGACCGGAAGGATAAAGGAAAACACCACCTGTGGCCCCAACCCCTTTAGTGCTGCCATCTGTTATAAAGCAGTTGGATTGTGGGTTTTTTTCTGTTGTTCCATTTTGGAAAACTGGGTTGTGGCTGTAGGGGTAGAGGAAGCCACGAGCAGGGGGTACCTGAGCATACTTCTTTGCAGTAGGTATGAGAAGTCAGCCCAAGCCAGATGGGTGGGGTAAAAGTGGATCCCCCAGGAAAATGAAGTTGCCATCAAAGCAAAGCGCATCCATGTAGATTGAGATCTTGAATAATAGGCCAAGGTGCAAGGTAGAGTCAGAGAGGAAAAAAGGCCAAGGCTGTAACACTTAGAACCCCAACAAGTGCTTGGAAGCCTACCTGAGTACCCCGCTTAAAGGGGAAGTACCAGAGACAGCAAAGGCCCTAAAGTGGAGCTAACTGAGGGGTGGGTAAAAATAGCCTGAGGGCTTCCCTCATTGGCATGGGGCTTGGGTGGAGAATTGCATGTGAGCCCTGTGTGATGGAGTTGGTGGTCCGACTATGTACAGCCCTGGGGTTCACTAGGACCATGCACTGCTGTGGGGCTGTGCAGGCCATGAGCACCCTGAGGGCCTGCTGCCACTGGTGTCAGGAGCTGTGTGCAATGGGGGGTCCATATGTAAGGGGAGAATGTTTGTATGGGGGTTCCACAGGCACACCCCACCATATGTACACCCCACAATCTCCCCATCCACACCCCTCCAGACACCCTCCCCCCATACACCCACAGCCTCCACAAGCCCCATACCCACCCACACATCCCTACAAGCATACCTTCCCCACAAACCCCACACATCCACCCTCCCCACAAACCCCATACCCCACCACATCTTCCCCACATGAATTCGATTTATTATGCAGTCTCCTCTATATACACTCTGAAAACACACACAGATCAGGAAAAATGTTTTTTGAAATAGAATTAAAATATGTTCTAGTAGATGTTTGATTTTTAGTATATAACTTTTTTTTTCCAGTTCCAAGATGGTAACCGCTCCCCCTCCCAAAACGTGTATTTCTGGGGGCAAGGGAAGGGACTTCTGGTGGCAAAGGTCAGGGGTTAAAGGTAGGACTTCTGGTCCCAAGATGGTTTCCTGGGGGCAGGGCACATGTCAAGGGGTGGGACTACTCTGACAACCTTCAACAGCTCAACAAAACTCAATAAGTAGCCCTCCAGCCAAAATAATTTCCCACCCCTGGACTAACCTGACCAAATGGACCATGAACCATGAGGCTATACTTGGCCTCAGTTACCTCTTCCCCCAACAAGCAACAGAACAACATCAAAGTCATGGCCCACAAGAGACTGGAAGTGAGGTGGGACCGGGTTAGGACTGACAAGTGGGGTGGCCCATAAGAAGGATCAGGTGCCAGGGTGGCTACCCCTCTTTGGGTATCATAGAGAAGCAAGGATTTTTTAAAATATCATCCTAAGAATCCGTTATTATGGGTCATTACTGCAGAATAACATTCTATAATGAAAATATAGTGCATAAATACCCCAAAAATCATTTTAAATCCCTAAATATTTAATACAACAGTACAATGGTAAGGCAATAGAATTTTACCCAGCAAATGAAAATCCATAATGCTACTAACTCCTAAATAGGAGTAGGAGGCACAGGGCTGAATACCAATCTGTCTAAGAGTCATTACACAACTTTTTGGCATCTAAATCAATAAATGTAATTCCCTTCTAGCCTGCACAACAAACACCAAACCTCTAGGACATGTACATTCCTTACATTTTGACCTTTTAGGCTCATGATCCACCTGTGCATCTAGCTTTACTTATTCTCTGTTAGGCAATGGTGCCATGAAGTTTGACAAGGCATCTATTTCAAGCAAACTTGCCTCATTATGGAGGTGAATAGACAAGAGAGACTAAAGGAAAGAGCAGTGACCTGACATCACCAGGATCCACTCCTTCCTTTTTGAACTGTATGCCACGTCAAACATGAAGAACCCTTTCAAAAAAGGACAACCTTTGAAGCCTGAAGAAGGATGTGTGTATCCGAAAGCCTCCATTTTTTTGCTACTGTTCAGTTGGCCTAATAAAAGATATCACCTCTGACCCAAGAGCTTTGTTAATCAAGATTCTGAATTGGCTTCTTCAGTCATTTCTGAACTAGCTGATGATTTCCCTATCTGCTAGAGGACTGTCACCCTTGAACTGAGGGACCGTCACCACTGACTGATTAGGCAGGATGCAGTGGCACCTTTTAAAGACTAAGGTGCCACCCTGCTGTGCTTTCTGCCTGACTTCAGAAATTTAACTACCTCTCTGTGCTCCCTGTTGCAATTTTAATCCATGTGGGAAGTACCTAAATTCTACACAAGTCCTCAAATCCCTAGTCCCAGAAAATCCATGATTAACAGTTGTTTGAATGAGGAAGAGAGCTCTCCCACCTTTCAGCTCAATAGGGTAGTGGTTGGGGCACTTTTCTAAGTATTCCTCAGTTAGAAAATATTTGAACTCACATATCCTACTTGCCACCATGTTGTGGGCTAGGCAGGGCCACGAACACTTTCTACCTGCCATTGGGCAACCAGAAGTAATACAATCCAGTGTCCAGAAGGAGAGCAAGCAAGTAAGAGTATAACTCTGTGGCTAAGTGAGGAAGGCCCTGCCCTGGGAAGGAGAGAGCCCTGTGATCTACCCCTACTCTTCATGTTGTTTATACATTTTATATTAAATAGTCATTAGTTTTATCTGACCCTGTAATATATACAGTTCTGAAATGTTAAGACCTTTTCACTTTATAATTTCCTCCAGTTGAATAGGGGTAAAAGAAGAGAGAGGAAAAGCAAAATAAGATGGAGGGGTATTTGTCCTACTTGCCTTTTTTGCTCATCACTGCTGAGAAGCTGTTGTGTTCTATGAGCTATGTCCTGATTTATACTACTGTTTCAACATGTGTATTATTATTATTTCAAATTAAGTGTTTTCTTTTAACAAAAACAGCCATTCTCATGGTGTTGGGTTCACATTTATGTGCTTATGCATCAGTAAAACTATTTTTAAAAAATTTTTGCTGTCAAGATGTCAGTGAAAACCCAAGAAACAGTTTCTTCTGACAGCAATGGAAGCCTAGAAATATCATGTTAAGAGTCACAGGACTGCAGAGAGCCTTGCACCTTTCTCTGATGATGATGTCACCGAATGTAGATTTAGGCAATCATATTTTTGATATATGGCTTCAGCACTGGGCTTGCACTTCATTGCTGATCTCTTCTTTGTAATATAAAGAGTGTGAGGATTTTGTTATGTTTTTGGAAGGCAGTGTGCTCTTTCTGCACAGCACAGCATAAAGAAAACTACAGGCAACTGAAATGTGCAAGTGTTGAAAACAAGAACCAATGTATTTTAAAATAACTATTATATATTAATGAGCTTATTTATATAAAATATAAATAAAAAAGACACAAATAAAACAGAAGTTGATGTCAGTGGTCATAGGTTAACTGACTTTAATGTAGCCATAATGATATACATCACCCTGTATTTTGCATTTTCTTAATATGAGATATCCTGTACTAAACAATGATTTTAGGATAATGTTTTTTAAAGACATTTCTATATACTCCATAGCTAGAGCATCTGAACTCCTCAGTTTTTCAAACTATTTATCCTCAAAGAGTCATGGTAAGGGAGAAGAAAATACTCATTTCTTCATTTTAGAGATTAAGAAATGAGACAGAGTGGGATTTATTCAGGGACAGAAAACTGAATGTGGATCTCCCAGATCGCAGACTAATGACGTAACTGCTTTGACCTCCTTCTGAACTGTTAGGATCTGAAATGTGAAACTAAAAGAAGCAACTTTTGTTTTTAATAGAAAGTTTTGCATGGCATAATCAAAACTTTATAGTTGATTTCAAGGCACTTGTGAGTTTAAAAAGAATGTGAAAGTAGATTCATGCAATATACTTCACTGGTGGTATAAATTCACGGTTTATCCACAGTAAGGAGACAGCATAGGCAGCTGCACACCTGCCAGCTTCCTCCAGACTGGTTCCATAGGAACCATCTCTCAGGGTGGCTACTACTCTCAGTAGTACTGTCACCAAGTACTCCACTGGAACTGCCAACAGTGATACCAATTATGATGTGACCATCTGCAGAACTGGACTAAGACAAGTCCAACTTTCACATGAACCAGTATGTCAGGTAGGCCAGCTCTCTTCCCAGATCAGTGAAATGCTACAAAGCCTTGATGTTAAAGCCTAACCTTTTCAGTGTCAGACAAAATACTAGCAAAATCTAACAGTGTCATAAACAGCCAATCCCTGGCAGCTTCTACCCAAGCTTGGCTGAAGCCTGCCTTCCAAAAAACCCTCTTTCCTCCTGATCCAATACCTACTTAAAAACAATAAAGCAATGAATACCTTAAATAAAAAAATTCTGTACTACAGTGTCTAGCCAAGGTATCTCATCACAGATGTAGAAAGCTATAGTTGGAACTTTTTGATTATAAGGTAACCTGTATAGCACACTATGAAAAAATGCTCCTAGATACCATAATGTATAAAACTGCTAGGTTTTGTGCCTTGATTCACTTGTGTGGTTTTTGGAACCAATTTATATTTTCTCACATTCTGCAATGATATATTGTTCATACAATGAAACCAGCATGAAGATGACTACAGTTGAGAAACAAATAACATAAAAAATACAGGTACAAGTTTAAGTTAAAAGAAGATACCCGTTGTGGCTCTCTTACATAGCTAGAGGCCACATCCTGTTCTTCCTGAGGTCAGTGGGTACTGCTCAGTGTTTAGCTTCCTTGAAAATCATGTAGTGTATTTCAATGCTTTGATATGGATGGAGGACCCTGTACACACACATATTTTGAAATCTTAAAATGATTAGGGGCAAAGAAAGTTATTGAATAAAGAAAGGATATGTTGATAGAATTGTGTATAGATCTGCAGCATGTACAGCCATTGGTAAAATTTGTTACATTCCCCTCCCCCCCCGGTCTCTAATACTTTAATATGGTCATAACGATTGACACCAGCTGAGGCTCCATGCTACAGACCACAGTTGACAGTGATTGCATTGACATGTATTGTTTCTATTTCTCCTGAGTGGCTGCTAAAGTCAGACAGGCTGTTTATCAGCTGCACCCTCCAGAGAGTTAGAACAAAATAGACATTGCACTGGGTAATCTGCATTGCAGGCATGTCTCTGCCATGTCACAGGTAAGTAAACACTTAACCGTGACCCGTTGGTATCAGAGCATCATCAATTCTGCCTTCTTTCACCAATCATCTGCCTTCTAGAAGAGCATTTTCCAATGACTCATGCATTATATTAAAAACTTTCAAAATTAACTAAAAATTTGACACACTTGAAATAAGAACAGATAGCTATAAAGTGAATAGATGGCTATATTTCACTCTTAGGGCCTATTCCTCCTATTCTCCTATTTTCACTCCTATTCCTAAGCCACTTGAGTTACACTCTTATGGTTAATAACAGCAGAACCACTCAAGTTAGTTATATTTACCCCATCGTTCTTTATTATGATATATGACATAGTAAGAAAGAGGGCAGGCATATAATGCCTCCAAAGAGAAAATTTTGCCTTTGTCAAAAAGACTGAAAAAACTTCATATCTGAAGGCAAAATGTTTTGTGCAAGCAGGGATATTTTTCAATGCGTGTTGCAGGAAGTGCCAATTCAAGACTGACCAGAAAACAAAATGTAGTGCTAGAAGCTACGTGAAAGTGTAAGAGGACGACAAAGGCTCCGCTTACTTTAAGGGAGAAACAGCATCAGGGAGACGCCCCAGGTGGAGGAAGCACTGTTACAGTCATCCCAGAGCTCAATCTTTTTACAGAGAGGCAAGCATGTCTTAAGATGATGCCTTTTATTGAACCAACTGCATAGTTGTGATATAGTTAGTTAAACGAGCTTTTACTTGTAAGACATTCTCCATCAGGTCTGAAGAGTGAAAGCCAGCAGAGCATAGTAAACTATACATGTATGATGGAATATTGCTATTCCCTTGGAGAAGAGGGGAAGAAAATAGGTAATGAAAAAGCTAAATATATATGATTCAAAATATAGGGTGTTTGACATTGTCTCAGTGGTTCCTTGATGAGGAATAATGAGGAAAGGATAAAATGTAATAATAAGCATTAATAGAGAACTAAAGGTGTAGGGTAGATGGGGGAACAAGGATGCAAACCTTAGAGCTAAAGAAAATTTTAAAAATAGGAATTTTTATTCTGCAGGCATTGACATTTGTTTCATTTTTACAAAAATAAAAATATTAGTAACAACATTTTACAGTGTTTGTTTGTTTGTTATTCCCATCATGGGCAGCTGAAGGCCGGGGCTAATGGGCCTTAGCCACCCCCTCTCCCAACTGGGCCAGCGGCAACAGCTCCAGTGCTCTGCCACTACAGCATTGCATCTAGCATCCCCGCTGTGCACTCTTCTGCTGCTGTGTGCACAGCACCAGCATGCGCTGGCCCTAGAACGGTCCTATGGGAGGGAGGGGTAGGGTCAGGTGGGCATGCTTCACCCCACCCTGCCCCCCAAACAATATTTTCTAGCGCTGCTTGTGATTCCCATCCTTTCATTCCCACTGCTCACTCCCTTTTTCCTTCTTTCAGCCTCTTGTGCTTTTTTCCCTCTTGTTGCATTAAAAAAAGGAACCAGTAGGAAGAAAAAGAAAAATAACCCCAAACTGAAAATACTTTGTAAAATCAAAAATCAAAAAAATTTCAAATATGATGTTTTTCAGAAATATAATTTTTTTGAAAAGGGTCTTTTTCGGAGTGAAAATACTAAGCAAGTATAGTCATTGTAAATAAAAGGTTTCACTTCTAATAATGGAACTAGGTATTTGGGAGAAAAACAGCTGTAGCCAAAGAGTCTAAGTTGCAAGAAAAACATAATAAAATGAAATAAATAGTTCTTTGTTCTTAGGATAAATCTTCATAGATTGTAAGGGGCTGGAAGGGACCTCGCAGATCCAGCCCCCAAAAGTGAAATACTCCAGGTGAGGCTTGAACTCACAACCTTGGTATTGCTTCACTAGTACTGTATTATAAGTACCATGTGCTAACCCATTGCACCACTGGAGTATGTTATTTTTCATGCATGATCTCAAAGATATCTGAAAATATGAACCCCAGAAGATAAGGCATTGTAAGAGCTCCTTCTCCTGCTCTCTTCTGTAGCATATAGTTTTCTTGAGGCTCTGTTTTTGTACTACAGACCTTAAATTTTGCTATCGGACAGTAGGAGTGCATTGTGGCTGCAGTATGGGGAAGCTGCTGGAGTGAATATTCCTATGTACAATTTGGTTAAACATCATTTGTATAGTTGCCCATGATAAGAGCAGACAAAACTTGATGACCCATGTGGTCCTTTCCAGTCCTATGTTTTAGACACAGTTTCTCTCCTCGTTCCTCTAATGCATGAAGACAAGGGGATTCCAGGGTGATGGCACTAGACACTTTTGACAATGGGAAGAAAGAGAGCAAATGGGAAGCTGTAGATTCAGATCTTCAACACTGGCTGGGGTAGAATTTTTCCAAATATTTGACTTGGTCTAATAAAATATATCAGATTTACCCGAAGAACCTTGTCTACCAAATTTGGATTGCACACCACACCATGTAAAATGTGTAGCAAGGCCCCTTGGGTTGTGTTTGCTTAGTGCTTCAGTGTATTCTTTATACCACTGCCGAATACTGTAGTATATGAGCACTTCTGCTGGATGCACAGAAGCTACCTCTAGTGCGATCGATGCCTCTAGGAGCAGCGTCTTATGCTGAGCTGTTTTTCAGCCCTTTGCACATTGCAGTCAGTGGTTTACAGCTACCCAACTTCCCCTTACAGTTATCATACTGTAGTACTGAGATGCCACTGGTATTTATTGTCCAATGTTAGGGAAATATGGTGACATTACAGCTAACACTTCAGCTGGTATCTACATGGACAGACAGGAGTGGGTGAAGTGTGTGAAGTGTATAGTCTAAATAAAAAGCAATCCTGACTAATGCTAGGGTCCCATGATACTAAGCATTTTACGTCTATTAAGAAAAGGCCTCTGCTGCAAAGATTGCCAGTTTAACATGTATGCTTGTTATCCTTTGGAATGAAAGGTCTTATCTAAATGTAAATATTTTAAGTGATTAATTTTTTAAGTGATTAAATCTTTAAAAAGTAATTAGACTATAATTCCCTGCTGAACACTTGTTGTTTAAATGGCAACTACATGTGGTAAGTAGTTTCTAATTGATTAAGATATGTGCATTTATGCAATTGACTTAAAATGGGAGTCTTTGGATCCTAAAACTTCAAGTGTGAACTGAAGCTGGCACTTTCAATTCCAGCTCCAGTTCCAGCTGTGGCTTATCTGCCTTTGAAGTACTCACAGTTGGGACTGATACTTCTCTCCACACACAAAGCAGTCTGTGGTTTTAAAACACAGGTTCTAAATTTACTAGAAGCTTAGCTGGAAGTCACTTTAAAGCACTGAGTCTCACTGCAGAGCCACCTCTGGGTATACTTCAAAGATGGGTGATACTACTCCGTTACCAGTCTTTGACGTACCCTTGGATATAGTCTCATAGCAAAGGTAAACCAGTAGCTTTGAAAACAAAGGTTTTATAACTATATTTATATTTGGGGTGACAATAAGCTTAGTTCCTTTTTCAGCAAAATCTTATCTAATCCATTTTTTAAAGTATTTCTGACACACTGGAGTCTGTGTGCTTACTCTTACTCTGCACGAGTTTTGCTTAACAAAGGAGTGAGAAAGCACCCTGTGTTTTTTTTTAAAAAACAGGCCTTTCTATGTTGAGAACAGCCCCACCTGTGAATATTTCACAAGGAGAAGCTACAGCTGTGCGTGTAGCTGAAACTGAAAGTACTGGATTTATCTGATGCTGGAGGATTCATTATTGAACAACTTTGAGGGCCTTCTCATTCATTTTAATATTTTTTTAAAAAAGGAATATCATATCCCTTTGGGTTTCTGAGGACATGAAAAGGATAATGTCAGCTACAAATTCTGATCCGTATATCCATGTTCCATGGTCAACTTCATTACAGAATGGAACAGAAACAAAAAGAAAGATAAATGGTTTGTTGTAGAAATTCTGCATTGCCTCCATCTTCACACTACACCCACACAATGACGCCATGAGAGGTGAACCACAAAGGTTGTGTATTCTCTTTGATGCTCCTTTATGATATGCAAAAGCAGCCTATACTTTTTTTTAAATGTTCATGTTCAGCTTTATGTTAAAAATCTCAAGAATATCTGGTCCTCCCTCCTCCATTCTTTCTGCTGGAGGACTGGGCCTGGCATTATTTAAAAGGTAAGGTCAGTTGAGTGCATATGGACTTTTATGCACTATTAGGTCCATGCCCTTAAAGGTATTAAGCACCTATTTTTTGCTTTAGATGCATTAAAGGGCTTAGTTTATTTTAAGGGAGGAAAAAGACATTTGCATTATGTAATTGGTCCATTTTTGTGTTATTTTAATAGAGTAAGACCCTATATATACCAGATAACTTTATTCCTGTGAGCAGGTTTAAGAGGTACAACTCAGGTATGTGTGTACATAATTTAGTCATTGTTCGTTAACCTGAACTGAAACTTTAATCAGTTGCAAGGAGAAGCTGCTGATGATACATCTTACAACTCAGGCCCTGGCCTCAACAGCATCTTATAACTTCCTGTTATCATATTTTCCCTTCTGTCCCCTAGGTTCAGGCACATGAACATATTTAATTTCCCATAGCAGAAACTCTGTTTTTGTGATAGCTTATCAAAATGATATTTTGTATCCTTTTGATTTATCCAGGCCTGCGCTTAAAGTGTTTGCAGTCTCTTCTCTCTCCTTCCAGGATCTCAGCGTCTTTCTTGTGCAGAAATCATTTGGGATATGGAAATTAGATATCCATATGCCTAAAACCCGTAATAGGTTTGGTCTGTTAGGCAGACTCATGGTACCCTTAACACACATGGGACAGCACTGAGTTCAGCACAAACCAGAGCAGTCATGGCCACTTCCATTCAAAGCTACACGTGTTGGTGTTGAGCATCATTAATTTACATGATATCATAACAGTTAGAGCACACAAGTAGCTGTGCCATTGTGTAAGATTTCTAGGGCTAGAGAGATAGTAAGTTAGAGGGAACACAACTCTGTAGCCCTAGGATGGCTGAGTGCCAGCCCTCGCTCCCAACATTGCTTATAATTTTATCTCAGTGATTCCCAAAGGGTGTGCTGCCAGTGATGGAAGTGTGCCGCAAGATCCCCCTGTGTGATGAGGTAAATGCTTTCCTCCCCTATGTTATACTTTGTGCCTATCCCACCTATTTTAGCAGCACCTGCTTTGGGGAGTGCTGCCACAGCTGCTGCCCTGCCCTTCCCTACACCCCAGCAGCCCCTTTCCTGCCTTCTCCTCCTCCCCCATACTCTCAGCAGTGCACTGTATTGTGACCAGGCAGGAAGGTGGAAACCCAGACTGAACCACACTTTGCAGTCGGGTTCAACCCCTCCCATGCTCCCATGGCCAGTAGAAGGGGCTGTGAGGGTGGTTGCTGGCATGTGAAACTCTGCAGGATCAGCTTCAGCTTCAGCAGCAGGGGCTGCCCATGCCCCCTGAAGTTCAAACCAGGGGTTGGGAGAAGGCAGACAGTGGAAAGAGCAGGGCACAGTAGGGTGAGGTCTTGCCCCCACTACCCTTAAGTGGTACCAGCCAGATCAGTGATTCTTAACTTTTTTAGCCCCAAGACCTCCCTTCATATCTTTTCTGAATTTAGATATAAATTTTTAACTGGGGTGCCCCAAAGTTCAGAAAAGTTATGGAGGGGGTGCCTTGAGGAGAGAACAATTGAGTGCCACTGGTATAGAGACTAATCCTTTGTTTAAACAAACATGCATATTGTGCGATTTTTTTTTTTTTTTTAGCAGTACATCTCAGCACTGGTATGATTTCCTCTGGCAGGGGAATGAAATATGTTATATGTTTTGACAAGCATGTATACTTATACCTTTTCAGTGCAACAGTGAAGTAAGTGTGCTGCCAATTTTAATCCAGAAAAAAGTGTGTCCTGGGTATGAAAAGTTTGAGAAACACTGCTGTATCCAACAACTATTAAATACAAACTCTGAAGGAGCCTGGGAATGTTATTCTCTTCCCTTCCAAAGGATTGCCCTCTTCACTGGGTTAGAACTGTGCTCCCTCCTGCTTATTCCTATTTCCTTTCTAAATGAGGGTTGGGGGAGAGCAGACCTACTGTAGCTTAGTCTGGTCAGTCTGGTCAGGGCACCTTCTCAGAAGGAAGGAGATATCTATCTCAAGAAATAGTTAAAAGCATATCTTTTACTTCTTTGGTGAGCATGCTAACCACTGTGTCACCGTTGCTATGTCCTTGGTCTGTGTCTCTAAAGGTGGCCTTGCACCTAACAGGACAGCTTAGATACTGAACTCCAGGAAGTGGTTTTAGACTAAATCCCAGACTCAAGTCTGGGAAACAATTAATTCACAAGTCTTGGATTCTTTAATTGGCAGCAGACTATTTTACTGTACATTAAAGCGTCATGTAAAAGAAGTGTGACTTTACACTAATGCACAGTAAAATAGTCTACTGTGCATTAAGTGTCACTGAAAAAGTAGGCAAATGCACTACTATGCATTAGTGCAGCCTAATGCGCATTAATTTAGTACCGCAGGGCACTTATACACATGTGGGAAGCCTGCTTTGAAATCCAGTTCATTGGAGCAGACTCAGTTAATAGAGTCTACTAGAGCACGTAAATTGATGTGCTCTGGCAGTCTCGCACTTCACGGGTATCACTGGTGTAGTGCATCTCTGGTCTGAGAAAATGGCAGTGGTGTGCTTTGAAATAAAATACTTTTGATGTGCTTTAGTTCAAAGCACCCCACCACCATTTTCTCAGAATGGGGACACACTGTGCCACTGATACATGTGACCCGCAGGGACTTTTAATTTGTGCGGGTTGCTAGTTAAGTCCCCAGTGCTGCATCAGGAACACATGTAAAAAATGCTCTCACATTGAAGGTACTAAATTTTTAAGTGCATTAGAAAAGGTGCATTAATGCATGTGTAGATGTGCCCAAGGATGCCTAATTTAGGGATTAAGTCTGGGAAGAGGTGATAGTTCAGAGAACTGCTCTTTGGCATTTTCTATGGGCTGTCTTGGTGATCTCCTCTAAGTGTTCTGGCTATTGTGAATTGTACTCCTAAGCATTTCCATTTTGCTATGTAGAGAATTTAGGCTCCCAGCCCAAATTTATGAATTCCACTCCTTGGTCTGGGTACCTAAGGATAATTTTATGCATCTGGCCCTTTATGCTTTTACCATGTGCCCATCCAAACACACATGCACACAAAATCTAAGTGTAGAGTTACCTGCAGTTCCTATGGATACAACTTAGCTAGCACTAACCTTTTAAGATTCTGCTAACAGCATAGCTTCTGCAGCGTGGAGTACAGTGTGGTTTTGAAAACCCGCCCAACAAACTTGGTATGTATGTGGGGAGTTAGCCACACTGAAGTCTGTACTTCTGCAGGTACATTTCTACCTGTACACAAGCTGCAGCATATGTGCATTTTTGTTGAGGCATTTGATGTGATCTTTTCTTTGTGTACTTGACTGTTTTAGTTTTGAAACGCAAAACCAAACCAAACCAAACTGAAACTAAAATGAAAGGTTGCATGTTTAATTTTTTAAATAAAAACTGGGCAATGCAAACCCTAAGCATATTGTAGCAATATTAATTCATTAAAACTGAACTGAAGCAGTTGGAGGAGCAGTGCAAAATATTTGCATTGAATGCAAAATGAATGTGCACTGAGGTTTTATTCAGGAGTCAGGGGCTTTGTGAACTGTAGCTGCAACTAGCAGAATTCAGTAAAATAAAGGCTGAGTTTTTCCACACACAGCTGTGTCTTTCCCCAGATCATAATTGGTATTATTTGTCATAAAGAATAACTTAGAGACCCTATGTACAAATGAAATGGCCATAATCTTGACTGACACACTGGGGACTGAACAAGAGAGCTCCAGAGCTAAAAGCGGCGGTGGGTACCACAGTACTTAATAGGAGCTTTCTAGCTGGGGCTGTACTGGCTTGGAGTCCAGTTTGCCTCTGGAACACATTTACCACTGCGTTTCATAAACATACAATAAAGAGAGAATCCCTGCAGTGAATTACTTGGCTTCCCTCATTTCCCTTCCTAATCCCAGGACAACCCTGAAGCCATTAAAGATAAGGAATACATTGTTGGCATCTCCTGGAGAGAAAGATGATTATGTAGTGATCTCCCCCTTGAACACAGTCTCAAATGTTCAAATGCAGAGAGGTTGGATTACTACTATCAGTCTCTGGGAACCAAGTTGTACAATTTACTGTAGCCATATAAACACATGCTGTGCCTACCCTGGCAGTGTAAAGGAGTCTCAAAGTGGGTGTATATCATATTTTCACTTCCAGTTAGAGACCCTTTAAACTGCCAGAGTGGAAAGTCAATTATGTTCAGTCTTTAAAGGACTTCTCTGTTCACTGTGTGGGGATTAATGAGTCCCATTACCTGATGGGAGTTGTATTCATAACCCCAAGCAACTTGGTGTAGGGAAAAAATGGATTCTCACGAGCATTTGGCACAGTCTGTTTTATTTTAACAAACTGACTGAGCACAAGTTAATTTTATAAAGCACTGTATACTTTTCTTCTCCAATCCTGATACAGCATGTGGCATCTTGAACCAGTAAACAAGGGTTGATTTTCTCAACAGGCACAACCTTGGCAGGAAACAGCCAAACAGTCATTACGGGCAGGGAATGGTCAGTAAGTTTGTGACATTGTTTGGAAGAGAAGCCATCATATAGTTGAGGCTTAGGGAATACAGCAGTCTAATGCTGACATGAGTGCGGGAAAGATGAGGTGCACTCAGTGTAACCACTAACCATAGTCACTGGTTAGGAAGCTGGATGGTGCTTTCTCTCTGTCCCTGCAGTAGAACAGATGACAGGTCATCTCCTCTGGGAACTACAGAGTGATGGGGTAAAGTCTGGCCCTATCAAATACTGCGGCAAATTCTCAATTGACTCATCTGGGCCAAAATTTTCCCAATACAGCTTGACAAAGGCAGAAAATCCTGCAGGAGATTCCCATCTGTATAGAAAAAATAGCAGAAGAAACATGGAGATCTGTTCATTGCTCATCTCCCTGTTGTTTCAAGGGAAGAAAGCTAAAATCAGGAGTGACAGAAGCTAAATTTCTTAGGAGGAGAAAACTTAGTGTTTTGCCTTTGCAACATTTGGTCTTAGACATTTCTATGAGCAACAGGATTATGCTAAGAGGCAAACACAAAACTCAAAACAAATGGAAAATGAAAATATATTCTGAGTAGCATCATGTCCCGCACCAGGAGATTGCAGGTTTCCATCGCTTTATGTGGCTTCTGTATGTGTGAATATATTGAAAGTTATATTGATATTGTAAGTTCTTTGGGACAGAACTAAGCTGTCTCACACTGGGTGCATCTACACATGTGTTTTACTGTGGAGGTGACTAATTAGCTCCTCAGTAAAGCATCATTGTCTACATGTGTGCCCACATTAGGGTGCAGTAAATTAGCTCCACTGTAGGATAGTACTATCCAGGACAAGTGGAGTAGTTACATGCACTGAAACACACATGTAGATGGTGACTGGAGCTGGCTGGGGCACGCGGGTGCTGTGAGGGGGCTGCCTACTGGCTAGCCCCACACTGTGGCACCCTTGTGCCCCAGGTAACCCCTCTGCAGCATGTTAAGCTGGGGCAGAGCAGCCCTGGCCTGGCAGGCTGGCCCCCCAGACATCCTGCCAGCTGGGGCTGCTTCACCCTAGCTCAACATGCTGAGGTCCCAGGCACATGTTTAAATGCTGCACCCAGGAGCAATAAACTCTGGTGTGAACCGCACCAGATTTTATTGCTACATGCTAATTGCATGTGTAGATTACACTACATGTAATTCATTGTGCCCAGCACAAAAGTGCTTTATTTTGTAATGTGTTACTATAATACAAACAAAAAAGTATCAATATTTCTGACAAAAGACTATTTTTCTAAGCAAATCAACAGTGATAAATATTTATATCATGACAAATCTCAATGGATTGTATGTAACATTTAGGCCCCCTCTACCTATTACAGGTATTGCACAATTAACTGGTTAATTGCACAATTACCTTAAGAGCAGCTACACGTACAAAGCAACTATTACATGGTAAAAAGCTCCAACCAGTTGTGAAGTTAGACCTTGAAAACATGTACTAACTTTATACTTGGTTGCGATCGACCTTTAATTTACACATGTAGCCGGGTCTCCCTAGCAGCTGGGAGGCCCATCAGCTGACAGTGCTGCCAGCTGCAGGGGTGCACCTTGCCCAGCTTGAAGCCCTCAAGCACTGGGGATTGTGGCTGCCATGATCCCCAAGGCTCGGGGGTATGTGAAACCCCCCAACCTACAGAGGCCTCTTGGTGCCAGCTGTGCCTCATGTATAGCCAGGACTGAGAGGCCCATCAGTTGCAGGGTCTCTTGGTCCTGGTTGTTCATGGCCCCTATGGATGGGAGCTCCCTATTCAAGGGGGGCTGCCAGCTGTGGGAGCTTTCTTCTAGCCAGTGCAAGGGGAACCCAGGATCAGGAGGCATGGAAACTGATTGCCTATATCTAGGTCAACAAGGTAAAGTGACAGGATGCTGCAGTGAGAACAGCAAGTTAGCTGGCTAATAGAAAGAACTATACAAACAAAACCTTTGTCTAAGTCATTGGAAGTTTTGCCATCATTATCATCTGGTTCAAGCCATGAATTTACAATGTGAAAAGTATTGTGCTCCATTATGATAGGATTGTTATGATAGGACTACATAGTGTTTCAGAAAGTATAAACCTAAATTTATATTGCACTTTTTAAAGGCCACTCTCAGCCCATGCAGTAAATAAAACCCATGTTGATTCCAGAGACGCAAGATTGGGCCCTACAGAAACTGCTTTTCTTGCTCACAAAGAATAAAAATAAAAATAAAATCCTAGTGAAGTAAAGAAGTATTTGTGTGACCAGGGAATATATGAGCAACTCAGAATCATGTTAACTTACACATGTTTCAAAAGGCTTTTTGTGGAGGATGGGAAAAAAACAAAACATTTCACAGTGAATAGTGATATAAAACCAGTAATTATCTTGCAAATTTTCCTGGCAAGAAACACCCACATCTTCCAAGAAAGTGAGACTAGGATAATGATACTATACCAAGCACCTTATTATCACTATACAGATCAGACTTCTATATGGAATCAAGACAACATAAATGTTAAGAGGGAAAATTCATCCTGCAAATGTTTTCTCTTTCTACATGTTCCCCTAAGCATGGAGTGCTTTCTCTGGGCGGATCCATAAGGCTCCAGCCTTTCTTCCTAATATTCACAAAAATAAGTCAAAGACAATTCTTGTTTTAATTTATGAATTAAAAAAGAACAATTTCATCATAGTAAACAAATGCTTCCTCTGACTAACCACGTGATCTTAGAGCTGTGATCTCTGACTTCTTTTCCCCTATCCACTCTCTTCTGCTGTGTTTTACCCAATTGGTCCCAATTATAAATGAATACTTTCTTTGTATCAAGGTAACGCCTCAGAGCTGTGGCCCAGACCAGGACATGATCATGCTAGGTGCAGTACAAAACAGAACATAAACCCAAAGGGCTTATTAGCTATGTTTAAAACCATGAGTGACTGGTGCCTCCTGAATCTGGGGAGTACCCGCAGAAGCCGCTGATGGTGGCAGCCCTGTCAGGGGGCACCAGCCCTACCAACAGCATCAGCATCAGTTGTTGGGGGGGGCACCGGCCCCGTCAGGGGGGCATGTGCACCCCCTACCAGTTGCCTATGTTTAAAACAAAAGAAAATATTTCACTGTAGACACACTGAGGGGGTGTAAGGGAACAATGAGACAATATGATCACAATATACCCCCAATTACCTAACCACAGTCAAAGTAATTTGTATGCGCTGTGGAAGAGAAGAATACTAGGAATGGATCTGGAAGTAGGCCATAAAAGGTAGCATTAAAGGAAGCACAGTGGTGCTTTTCCAAAGTTTAACTAGTGCCAATGGATGCTGATATTATTAACTGGTCTGAGGCAGGTATAAGGAAGTAGGTTATGAAGGGCATTAAAAGCAAACACCAGCAGCATTTCTTTTATACACTAGAGAAGAGGGGAGCCAGCACCTTGATGCAAAGAGAAGGGTTACATGATTAAAGAAAGAGGATCTTTTTAATATCATTGTGAATGGGTATGAATAAGGAAAAATTATATTGGTCAAAGCCAGAGGAAAGGATGGCACAGTAATCAAGCCGTTATGGGGCTGGATGAAAAAGGCTGTATCTTAGGGAGGTTATACAGAAGAAAGCTGAAAGATTTATATATGGAAGGAAAGACTTGGAGAGAAGTCTGTGCTGAAGTTGATGACCAGATTATGGTCATAAGTAGCAGGCAGGATTAGAAGTGCTATCTACTATGATCCAGAAAGGAGGTGAGTAGGAGGTTGTGGGTAGAAAGTGTAATAGCTCTGTTTCAGTCATTTTGGATTTAAGCTCATTCATAAATAGATATGAGAAAGAGAGAGAGAAAGAATAACAAAAAAGACAAGATTTTAGTTTGGATAGAAGTCTGGATTAGAGAGGGTAAATTTGTGAGATGTTAGCGGCTATGTGGCAGTTGAATTTGTGGATGAGACTACCCAGTTATAAATTGCAGAGGAAGAAGAGAAAGGCAACAAAGACAGAGTACTATGGACCCCCTACAAAAAGTGGAGGGTAAGAAGGATCCTATGAAGAATACAATGAGGGAATGATTAGGTATGTGGGAAGAGAACTAGGAGTGGGCAACATCACAGGACCTAAAGGACAAGATCTCAAAAGCATGGTTTATTGTGTTGAAAACAATGGAGGAGAATGAGGTACTGATTTTGAGATTCTGCCTTGTTAATTTCAGTGGAGGGCATCCTTAGTCATGAAATAAGGACAAAAGAACAGACTGAAATGTAGTACTTACGGGCTATTCATGATTCTTGGCACCAGAAAATACAAAATCTTCAAAACAGCCTGTGAAGAGATTTCAGAGTCAGATCTGGACATGAAGGAAATTAGTCTTTAAAAATATCATGCCATGCCATGTATTTCCATTGCACGTTGCTATAACAAGGTCAAGGGCCCCATCTTAGAAGCTTTTGGAGAAGTACTCCCACCAACGTCAGTAGGAGTTTAGCAAGAGCTATGGAACTGGGTCCCACATGATGCTTTGATTACACTCGAAAGGGACTTAATAAATAATTCAAAATGTCATCTATTTTTAAAGCAGGAAGAAATGCTTTATTTTTCAGTAAATATCATCATGGAATGATCAATGCTGCAGTGATCACTACTGCAGGGATCAGACAGTGTAAGAGCCAGTGTTTTCAAAGGTGGCCTTAAAAGGTCTCCATTTGAGCTCCTGCAACTTTTCAAATGTACACATGTTCTTCTAGCATTGTCATCCACATGCCTAGATGATAGGGTTTGCATGCACAGCTCCCTATTTATCCATATGAGTTTTTGTTAAGGATCAAAATTTTAGCTATTTAATTTGCAATTTAAACAAAAAATATCTAACAAAAGCATAGGTACGGGTATGTGCCTGTGAAGCTGGTTGTTCACACATGGAAGTGTCTTTTTGAGAATTTGGCCCCAGATACTTGGTGCACTTTTGGTAATATTATGGTTTATTGATCTAAAATCTAATTGAAATTGTTATTAAGCAGCAGTCCCCTTTAAGTTTACTGGAGCTAACTTTCTGTTAGTAGCTCTCTGATATTTCCTTACTCAACTTCTAACCCTTTCTTCAATCTTCACTCCATGACTATAGGTAACTTGACTATTCTTTGCTTTCTCTCAACTTCACAATCTTGGAGAAAGTCAAAGATAACCCTATTTTTATTCTGTCTTCACCTTTGGCCTCTTGTCAAATTGTTGCTTTTCCCTTGATAGCTCTTAGTCTATCTTTTCTATTCTTGCTGTCAAAAATCTGGGTCACACCACCATTTTCCCTGAGAGAAGCTGGCAGAATAATCGTCCTCTTCTGCTGCTCTGAGCATGTCTCCTCCCATCAACAAAGACTCTTCTGAATATACTGTTTCTTTCCACAGGAAGTTCACATCTTTCCGACCTTTACAGCTTTGAAATACGCTTCTCACTTCTCATCTCTAATCACTCCACATTGACACTCCCCTTAATCTTCCCTTTTCTCATTATTCTGCCAGCTGGGTGGGTGTGTCTACACATGCAGTTAATAAACTCCAGAGCTTATTGTTCTAGAGTTTATTCGTGCATAGCATATGGAGCCCAGTCAGAGGGGCCTGGGTTGGCAGGGAACCCAAGGGGTCAGCTTGCCAACCCAGGGCTGCTCCAATGGGGCTCCAAGCACTAGGGTGCTTTAGTGTGGGGCTAGCTGGCAGCCCCCATCCTGAAGCACCCTCATGTCTCAGCCAGCCCTGTCACTGTCTACACATGTGCTGCAGGGCACGAAACACCACCACTGCAGGGTAGTACTTGTGTTTAGCTGGACTGCCCTGTGGTGGTGTTTATTAGTCTACTGTGACACAATGGGGTCACACATGCAGATGGTGATGTTTTACTACAGAGCTAATTAGTTAGCTCCACAGTAAAAGCCTGGTGTAGACATACCCAGTGAAGAGGGGATTATATAAACATAACATGCACGAGAGAGAACTGTCATATGACAACTTCATACTTCTAATGTCTGCAACAACACTACTTTTCTTTTTACAAAGCATTCTCCTTCAATTCTCTCCTCATGTTACATTTATTTTTTTAGCCTGGACTTCCCTTCACTATAAAACAAGAGTTCTCAGGGCTTGGAGACACAGAACACTTCACCTAGTTAAATGTTGTTTAAATGTGAGACAGACATACCAGCCCATGGGACTGGTTTAAAGCCACCTGGAATGGTTCAAAATTGTACCTGGAAAATCAGGTTCTTTTTTAACTGGTTCACTGTGAATGGTTTCAGCGTTACACATGGACACCAAGAGTTCTGTGACATGAGTCTGTTTGGTCCTTCAGGCATCCCACACTGTATCCTTACCCCATACTGCTTCCCCACCCCAAATGCTGCAACTGAATGTTGTGTTAGGTGGCCAGAACTCTACGGCCCCCTTTTCCCCACTTTTGTTGGCACCTCTGTGAATAACCACTGCTTGTTCATTAAAAGTATCTTTTGAAAAATCAGCCCTGCTCGAATGTGCCCCTTATCATGATCCTGCAGCCCTATGGAACCCACAAGCATTAGTTCAAGCACCCTTCCCCTATTCCCCCTGGTCGCACCATATCAGGCATGCACACTGCAGAGAATAGTCATTTGCAGATTATTGACGTTTATTAAATTAATTTTTAGGAGATGGGAAAGGAGAAAGGTGAAAATACCCCCAGCCACAGGCCACCCAAAACATGGGTGCAACTCTTGCCTCCTCATCCACTGATATGCATGCCAGGCTAAGAGGCTGACTCCCTCCACTCCACCCTTTATTTTAGAGCTGCAGCACTTCATGCATAAATGTGAATCAGTTCCCAGTGATGTCCGTACCCTGAGTTTAATGTTGGGATTATAATGATGGCTATAGGAACACTGCATGGATAGAGAGGGGTACTGCTTATTACTGTTCTCTGGATACATGGCCCCTTTAAATTTCTACCAAGAAACTAAACTCACTTTGTCAGATAAATTCCACATATGTGATACGTTAAGGTTGCTTTTTTCCTAGTGGGCAAAGAGAGAATCATAAATAAACAAGAAGTAACATCTAGCAGCCTGCCTTGCCTTTACAGTTTCTTGACATTTTCATTTTAAATTAGCCTTAAAGAAAAGTCCTACAGACTTGGAGATAAACTTGTTCATATACTTTATTATTTTTTTATTTCTTTTCTCAGTTTTAATTATAGGTCATTGATATTTGTATGGAAGCAAAGTTCTTGATTTTGTAGCATTCACCACTCCTGCTTTTTATTTCATATGGATACGTTAATATTTATACACTTCTTGGGAGATTTGTTTTGTTCTTTACCTGAAGTCACAATTATCTGTTTGTGACAGCCCAACTGGTTGGCTATGGCTGATGATTTATTATAAGCAATAATAAGACCGGATAAACTAATAAGTAAGAGTAAGCATGGTTTTTCACATCTTCTATAATGGAGAGAGTAAAGAGGAAAAATGCTGTATTTACCTGAATCCAGGAAAATTCTGAATTTAAGACAACCCTCCCCAGTAATTATATTCTATACATAGAAAATGTATGTGTTATCAGAAGGGATCCAGGTTTTCCATTTCCCATGATAAAACGGAGTAAAACACAAATTTCCCCCTTACCGGAGTAAAACGCGGGTTTCTCATTTTAGCAAAGAAACCGTGGATTTTGCAGTTTTGGAATGAGTGCTCTGCAGGCTGGCAGAGTCCCATCCTGCAGGGGGCTGGGGGAAGTGGGAGGAGGCTGGTTAGGTAGGGGGCACCATATGCACATTGTCACTAGGCAACCTGGAGAGCAGCTCTGGCAGGTAAGTTGTGTGGTGGGGGGAGATTAAAACCCCCATAGGAAGAGAAGGAGTTGGGCAGGGCTGGGGCTGAGGCTGCTGAGCAGCTGGGTGGTACATGGGGCTTAGGGCCCGCGGTTGCAATGCACAGTGGCAGGGTCCCAGTGAGAAATGGGATGGGGCTGCAGGTGGCTTGTCTGGGGGGAGGGTATGGCCAGCTCTCTGCTCCTGCATGCACTCCTGGAGGAGTGGGGGGCACGTTGCCCTCGTCTGGGTGTGGGGTGTGGGTACAGGTGTAGGCTGCTCACTGCAGGGGCTACACAGGAAAGCTGCTTGCCACTGTGAACTCTGCGTTGCCTTGGCAATGAGTCTCCTGCATGCAGACCCATGCTGCAGCTCCCACTGTCCACAAGCATGAAGGGGATGTGTCAGCAGGGCAGCATGGATCTGGCAGCAGCAAGCAGCTTTCCTGAGTGGTCACACTGTGCCCTGCAGTGCTAGGTCACACATGCCGGGCTGCAGAGGTCCCAGGGGAAGGCACCAGGGTGGAAGCCTGAACCTGCAGTGGGCAGCATTCATCCCCAACCCTGTGCACAGATCTGGAGGGCAGGGGTCCCCCCTGCTCCCTGGGAGTGTGTACCCTGGTGGGGGGCCATCCCCACTGCCCAGCTGAGCCTGCAGCAGGGGCAGGGGGAATGGCTCTGCTCCATTCCAGCAGCTACTGTCTCCTGCCAGGGGCAGGGGGCTGCAGATCCCGGTCCCTGGCCCCGTAGTCCTGGCACCTGGGGTCCCCCTCCAGCAGGGCTGGATGGAGCAGAGAGCTGTGGGTAGGGGTCAAGGGGCACTAGCAGGGCTGGAGGGGCTTGAGGGGCGAGTGAGGGGTATTAGCAAAGCCAAGGAGTTGGGGGGGGTGGCGAGTGAGGGGTACCAGTAGGGCCAGGGGGCTGTGGGGGGCGCCTTTAATTTTACTCATGGA
>NW_017728948.1:24653713-24679326 GCF_001723895.1 Crocodylus porosus
TTTTTTTTTTTTTGTCAGAGAATTTGCAATTTTTTATCAGGGAAAACCAGGATCCTTGGTTATCAGGGAAAAGTGGTAGGGGGCAGGCAGTAGGAAGGCAGGGGATATGGAGGTAATGGAGGAGCAGGCAGCTTCCTCCCTGTTGCCTGTCCTCCCCCACTTACTCCCTTTTGTGCCTTCCTTCCCACACCTTTCAGCCCCTGCCCTCTTTCTCTGTCTTCCCCTCCAGCCTCTGCACCCTGCCTACCCCCCTCTCCTACCCCTGGCCCTTACCCATTGCATCAGTGTGGCAGGCTCTGCTCCAGCTGCAGCCTCTGGTACAGAGCATGGCCCCAGCCTGTTTTTGTGACAGCACCCTGGACCCAGTACTGCTGCTATAGGAACAGGCTGCAGTGGGGATGGAGCTTGCTGGCATGGAGCAAGGATAAACTGGGAGGAGAGGGGAAGGAAGGGGAGGGGGCTGGGGAAGTGAGGCAGGGGCCTGAAGCTGCAAGGTTGGGGGAAAGGAGCATGGTAGGAAATGGAGGAGGGAGAATGGGGGCCCAAGGCTATGGAGGGAGAAGCAGGGGGTGCAGGGGCACCTAGGGGCAGGAAGCACCTGTGGCCCTGCCCCTGGCCCTGCCCTGGGGTTGGAGCAGGAGCTGCTTGCTGCCTTGTACTCAGTTCCAAGAGGAAGAGCCTTTTCTCTACATTTTAAATGGGGGAAAAAATTATTTGGGATCAGGTAAATGTGGTAAATACTTCAGGAAATATGCAATGTGCAAGTGCATTTGTGGCAACATATTATTTCAAAATTCAAATCTCAGTTTCTCTTTAATAATTATAATTCAATTATGTTGTTGTTTTCAAAAGAAGCTAATGATTTTGGGTGCTTCATAATTTGAACTCAACTTGAGATAATCAGAAAGGCCTGATTTTGAGTGGATAGGTGCCCATCTCTTTCAGAAAATCAGGCTGCTAAAGGCATAAAGGCAAATCTCACCTGCTTTCTTTGTTAACCTCTTGGTACTCCCTTTTGAATGTTCTCATTCTTTTACATAATTAGGTTATTTCAACTGCCCTTTACTTGTTTTGTAGCTACTTTGACAGCTTTTTTGCTCCACAGTTTTGAAGACTTCGCTGCTTTCTTTAAGTGACTACTTTCATTTAAATAATGGGTTTAAACAGAAGTCCTTTTTTAGATGTTATTTAGCCTAGGCTGCATTTGCTTTTTTCCTGTACTTGAGGAAGGGTACTCTGTGCCTGGAAGCTTGTTTAACATCTCTTCTAGCCACACAGCTGATCCAAAAAAGATATTACTGAAATAAATAAATACATAAATAAAACCCTCACTTTCACATATTCTCTGGGGCACCATGCTACAGTAGCACTCAAAACCTGAATCATTTTAAGGTTTAACTCTTATCTTTACTGGGGAAAATGTTGATTTTGGTTACAAATCTGATGCTCAGAATATTAAAGCAAGGTCAGAGAAGGTCATTTTGTAGATGGTACCATGGTCAGGTGGTAACGTGAAATATCAGAGATATACAGGGTTGCAAGCTCTAGTGATTTATCATGAGCTTTGTGAGTTGTTGTTTTTATTAAAGTCCCGGCTTTTAGAAACATGTAGTTACACAATAATCTGATTTTTCAATAAAAAATGGAAATGATGTTTCTAGGATTCTAGTTTACTTGAAAGTAAACAACTTGTAAGCATGAAAAATAAATTCTGAAAAAAACAGAGGACTAATTAAAGGAATCCAACATTTTTAATGTCATAATGTTTAGGCCAATTTCATGATTGAGCAGAAAAGAAGGACTTCTTGGCATATTAAATGCTTGGTGTTGACATAACAGACGTGTGAGAGAAACTACCAAAAAAGATATGGTGATACTAGCAGAATTTAGCTCAAAAAACTGATCAGACAGAGCTAACAAGTGATGAGCTGACAGATAAAGCCAGATCCTATTCAACCTGGTAATGGATCCATTTCCAGAGGTATCTAAGTGCTTTCTGTTGAAATGAAAGGGCAAGCTGTGTTGCTCTTTCTTGTGAAGGAGAACTCATCTTACAGTAGGTGTGTGCTAGCTCCATGTTGAAAGTAAAGTATAGGAGAACTATGCACCTACAGAGGAGAAACAGAATGTTCTCCCTCTCCTGGTCATATAAACCAGGGCTACCTACAGATACAGATGAAATGCCTAGTCACTGAAAGTAGACAAGGTTCTTTGGGTAAATCTGATCTCTTTTATTAGACCAACTCAAATAGTTGGAAAAATTCTTCTTAGCGAGTTTTCAGGTATAACTACTCTTCATCAAGCTGAGGAAGCATCTGCAGTTGGTGTGTGCTCTTGCTGGATGGAATGTCACTGAAAGAGAATTTAGTCCTAAGTCAAATTATCTGGTGATTTGTGTAACTTGGGGTAGGAAGAGACTATAATATTATTTATACTAGTCTTTTCACAATAGTGGTATATTAGATCCTCAATGTGAAGTCTCTGCTATTACCCACTGTACCAACTAGCTCTACTTACCTTTGCTTGCTTGTGAGAAATGAGAGAAAGAAGAGGATTGGTTACAAGTAAAGCTGGTTTGTAGGTATCGATTTATCTTACTTATGTGAAAGTAAATTACAGATAGGAAAGTACTTATGAGGAGAGAGGAATACGCAATTACAAATTTGTTTTTTTTTCACTTAACATAGTTTCCTGTGTTTGAGAATTACACAACGATCTTTGGATATTGCTCTAATATAATTCCAGTACAGAATTTCATGTATATTTGGTTCCATATGAATGAGTCACTCTGCTGAAACTGCAACCTACAGCACTGATGCTATGGGAAAGAATGGGCATCACACCAATAGACTACTAAATTGTTCTTGGGTAGAACTAAATAAAGTCTTCCTCCAGTCAAATGAAATAAAAACCTTCTTTATCCCAGAACTATAATAATAGTAATAATAATAACAAAAATAATATTGTAGTAGGTCCAGGAGTCCCAGCCAACAAAAACCTTCCAGTGTGGTGGATGCTATATAGACACAGAACAAGAGATAGTCTTTGGCCTTAGGGCCCACAGTTTCAATTATTAGAATAATCAGCAAAATCATATCACCCTTTGAGTCAGGTAGGGTTTGGGCAGTATACCTCAAATTATGTTTTTTTTAAAAAATTAAACTGTAAATATTTTAAGTGTAATTTATACTGCTAGAGAACGAGGAAAAATTGTGCTCAACTCGCCTTTATGAGAAAACATCTATACCCAGTAGGGCTGTGTGAAGCTTTGGTCCCTGGTTTGATTCAGTGGAGATTTGGCTGGATTCAGTGGCCTTTAATCTCTTTAATCGATTCAGAGAGATTCGGAAAGATTCAGAGATTCAGACATAGACACAGTTTTAAATGTTTTTCCTACATACCTCTAGGTAGCAGGCAGCTCATGACTGCTGTGAAGCTGGGGCGCATGGAGTGTCCCACAGAAGCATGGGGAGCTCCCCTGCGCTCAGCAGCAGACCTGGAAGTGGACCAGAAGCACTTCTGGTCCACTTCCGGATCCGCCAGGGAGTGCACAGGGAGGCTCCGCCATGCCCCGCTGGCTCGGCGACTGGTCCGTCCTGGGTTTGAGGGGGCATCTGGAGCCCCCCATGGCCAATTGCTGAGCTGGGGGGGGGCACTGGAGGGCCCCTTGTACGCTCCCTGGCAGACCCAGAAGTGGACCGAAAGTACTTCTGGTCCATTTCCGGGTTCACCACCGAGCACGTGGAGGGCCCCTCTGCACTCCTGTGGGATGCTTAATCTGCCCCAGCAGACCTGCGTTCACCAGCTGTGCTGGTACCTTGAAGTATGTGGAAAAAACATTTAAAGCTGTGTCTGTGTCTGAATTGCTGATTCTCTGAATCAGCATTGAATCTTCGGATTTGGCTGAATTGAATCAGGGACAGTGATCTGAATCAACAAATCGAATCACTGATTCAGGCCAAATCCAAATCAAATAGGACCCACTTTGCACACCCCTGATACCCAGCCTTTGAAACATAGCCTAAAATACCTATCTGAGTTCCACGTTGCCACGAAGTCAAAAGCAATAACCAGATCTGGTCACCATTTTTCTAATGTAGGAACTCTGATGAAATTTTAGAGTAAAATATTTATTATAATGTTCACAATAGGTGTTTATATATGTGCTCTGGGAGTGGAGGGAGGACGGGAGGGGGTGCTTTAATTAGAGTGGCATTAATTAAAGCAACCAGAGTGTCTTCTGTATCAGTGTCACTGTGCCAAAAAATAGTGGTGGGCGAACTTTAACTAAAGGCCGTCAAACAAGCTTTAGTTAAAGAGCTCTCACCACCATTTTTCAGTGCAGGGATGCTGATATACCTGGCGCTGGAGTCTGCTGTAACACAGTAATTACCATGCTCCAGCAGACTCAATTATTCCAGTCTGCTCTGGTGTACTGTAATTATAGTTGGAGCAACCTCACTGCTCGTGTATAGGCACCCATTATTTTCTCTTATCTCTAATCAAGTCTAGCAAGAACTGCAGCATGTAAATGACAATCTGCTCTATTTTTAATATGGAAGAAGAACTTGGGAAGATTTCAGGCCTCAGCATGAAATGCTTCATTTTGATTGTTCCATCAGTTGGGCAGATCAAGATGGAGTATCCCATTTGAACTTGTGCTCTCCACAGATAAAACGTCTGTGTCAAAAGGCAGTTACAGATATCTCACTGCAGAACTTAGCAGGCATGTTTCTCATCCATGTACCCCATGTTTTTAGTTTTTAGTCTATGTTTTTATGTTTGAATTTAAATGAGTGGAAAGAATCTCAAACTAAGAGGAGATTCATCTGGTAACATTTTCAAAGGTGCCTAAACTATATAGGAGCTAAGAAAGATTGATTTTAAAAGAGACGTTATGGTTGTAACTAAAATAAAATGCTTACAAGCCACCCCAATGTAAATCAGAGCTCATATCACCATAAAAGTACTTAACAGAATCTTATACTGACCTCTACAACTCCATTGCCCGGACTCCGTTTATTTTTATTGAAGAATTTTAATGGAAATGAATGAGTTGTATTAAACAGTACTCCGTATCTGTCTCAGAACATATATCACAAACTGTGACTACAATGAAAGTGTATGGTCTGTAAATCATCCTAATGTTTGACCCATCCATTATCATCCTGCTAAATCTCAAATTAAATGGTCAACAGTATCCACTCTATCCAGTGTGTAGTATGCCAAGGATTGCATGTGTAAACTAAAATATATGACTATCAAAATGCTTAATGCAGTAGCACGTGGTGTAGTTAAGCCTATTTTCCAATGTCTTCCATACCCCAGCAGAAAACAGTCATATGGAAGAGACACAAGCTGTAGAACTAGTTTATCTGATTGAAATGAACACAGTCTGTTTCCACTAATTTGTTTCTGGCATAATTAGCACATTGCTCAATTTATTTTAGTAATGCGCTCATTTGATTCTTCCATTTGCCAGTAATACAACCAGAAACAGCATATTAACAAAATGTATAAATCTAATAGAAGCCATCCACCAACATATCTCTGTGGAGGCGTTTAATTTGTAAAATCTTTAAATTGGGTAACTCGGTTTCGCTTTACAATACAGTATTCTCTTAACATACTGCCTTTACACTGAAGCATGTGTTTAGCAATGAAAAATACTATATACAAAGCAAATAGGCCTAGTATTTCAACTGATTGATAGGAGTTGCATTAATTTTATAGATGGAGTAGAAACTGAAAATGATTTTAAAATGCTAGGGGAAGAGGTTGCTACTTTGTGTAAAGCTGTTTTCCATATGGATTACATACAAGAGTTAAACAGTGCAATCCTATTACTTTTAGTGGCAGGAGAAATTTGTCAGGGCAGGAACAGGGCAAGTAATTAATGAAGATATTTAAAACACCTGTCTGCAGTAGAAATCTGTCTAAAGCAGAAGAACACAGGAAGAAGTAAAAGCCACTTAAAAAGCTTTACCTTAAGACGGGTGTGATCTGAAGCAGCATAATACTGAAGTGCTATTTCCTACGAAGCAAATTCTTTGCAGTGTTAATAAATGCTTTAAAGATTTAAGTAGATTATAATTGTAATGGTAAAGTATGAGTAATACTGACACATTTCCTTCAGAGAGTCTTCTTTTGGTTATCTGATTTCTTGTAAAATTATGCCACAGGTTTAGACATCAACCAGCTGTGTGAGGTTTGACCCATGAAAGCCCATTATTTTCATTCTCTGAGTCTTCCTTGAACTACACGTACTCCATTGCATTTACCTTTTTTATGCTGCAGTTAACAATTCTGCCTCTAACAGCAATTGCAAACCTTAACATGAAGATGGTGAACTACTTTTGTTGGATAGCTGCTACATTTTATCAGAGAAAAATGACTGTCGTTCTCAAAATTTGATTTTGGGCAATTAATGAAACAATGCCGTCCTTTATTGTCTTAGCTGCTTTGGACTATATCCTATTTAAGAGGCATAGACAGCTATGGAATTTCAATTGTTGGCATTTGCACACTGTGGGGGTTACCATTTCTACCTGTGGTGAAACAGGATTGTCTTGTGTACTGTCACAGGAGCACTTGGGTGTCCTGTTCCTATTAAGGAATAAGGGCTGCTGAAGCTCCCTGAGACAGCACAGGTGTTAGTTGCTGGAGCAGCCAGGCTGGTCACGTAACCAGAAGGGGACAGGGCCGGGCCTTTATAAACAGCTCAGGCCAAAGCCTAGGAGCAGTTCCCTTCTGGCAGTCAGAGGTGCAGGAGCTCTGCAAGAGAGCCAAGCCAAGCAGAGATGAGTGGTGCAGCCTGAACACCCAAGGGGCTGCGTCATGGTAAGGGTGGAGAGAACCCTGACTGGGAGGCCTTTGCAAGAAAGCCAGGTGGGCCTAGATCCTATGTTATAGCCAGGAGGCTTATTGTTGTGTTACAGCTAGCTGGCTTACGGTTCTGTTTAGTTATTGTTATACCGGAGGACCGGGAGAGGCTGTAGGGACGGAGGAGGCCTCATTAGGAGCTCCCCAGTGGAGTGGGGGGGTTCCAGGGTGCCCTGGGAGGGCACAGCAATTGGTGCCGGAGCTGGCACTGCAGGCGAGTGCCAGAAAGAGGCACGACGTTGTGGGGTGTCATAACCCTGGCCCCGGAGAGGGCTGAGCGCGTGGGCAGGAGCCCGGAGAGGGCTGAGCGTGACAGTAAGAGCCCGGACAGGGCTGCGCATACATTTGACAGGCCCGGAGAGGTCGTGTATACAGTAAGGGCGTGAAGGGCGCGTATACTGGAGAGGCCCCGGGAGAGGGGCGCTTATATTGGAAAGACCCCGGAGAGGGCATTTACAGGAGAGAAGCCCGGAAAAGGGTGAGAGTGTAAACAGAAGCCTGGGAGGGGCAAGTATATTGGGTGCGCATACTGAGGGACCCCAGAGAGAGGGGGTACACGTATTGAGAGACCCCAGGAAGGGGCAAGCATACAGACATGAGAACGTCCGGCACATCTGCGAGGCTTGGGGTGTGCTAAAGGGGAGGTTGGAGGCACACATGGCCCATAAGGCTGGGGTGCGCCAGGTCAGTACATCCAGGATAGGGGACAGGATATACTTAGCACCGTGTCAAAGGGGACAATAAAGGCAGCCTCCATTATAAAACTATATAACACCAAGACGTGGCAGGCGAGATAGAGGGTGCTGAATCGCCTATTTGGCACAGTAGGGGGCGCTAGAGAGATCATGGCCACTCCTAGGTCCCCCGCTCCATGACATGTACCTTCCTTGTTGGAAGTAAATTAATAGTGGGGGCTTCTCTTCCCCAGCCTTTTAATTTAATTTAATTTATTAATTTAATTAATAGCCTAGTGGTCAGGGAATGGAAGATAGGGTTCTTGATTACCTTAGGACACCACTAGAAGGGATTAACCTTTCTCTGATTTAAGTGTTTTAACCACCGAACTAGATGCTAAGGGATGTATTACCCAAAGTGCTCTCCAGCCTTCTGTTTTAATCTGCTTCACTGCATATGGCATATGTTGTTCATTGGATAAACACCACTGTACTGGCTTCTGGCTGCTGTGAGCAATATGTGGGCTATGGACTGTTGGTTAGAACAATGTGCTGAAAAGTAGAAAATGTAGGTTCAAGTTTCCTCTGTGGGGAGTCTAGAATTAGGTCTCTTGCTCCTAACCACTAGGCTGTTTGGTTAAAAGGTGGGAAGGTGCAACTGCTCCTTTGGCACCATGCACTAACTAGCCATACTTCTTCTGCCACTAAAATTTTGAAGGCTTGTCTGATGATTCACACATTCCTGAGCAATTCAAGCCCTCCTGGGCAGCCACCTGCCCACAGTGCAGCCTTCTGAGCAAGTGCAGAAGGGAGGTGGGAGTAGCTAGGCTGAATCCCAAGATCCATATAGTGCCAAAAGCTGCAGTACCATAGCTATAGAAATGCCATTTAGGTATCTGAAATGGAAATTGTATCTGACCTTTAAAATGAGTGAAAAAAACAGAAAGCTAAAGGGTTTTTTTATGGAAAATATTTGGACCTTTTGGTGAAGAATCTTGATGAGGGAAGGCAATGCATCATGAAAATACCTGACCCCCTTGCATCATCATAGTTGCAGCCTAATAAGAAGGGGGAAGATTGGTGGTGTGTGGCCCCAAGAATGCAGAAGAATGTTGGAGATGAGTAGTGGTATGTAGCACCCAAAAGGCAGCTTCTGTGAGTCATCATGATGGTGTTTCTAAATCAAAATATTTTGGCTGAGCCCTCCCCTCACCCAAACAAAAAAAATAGCACCAGCTTTGAAATATTCAGAGTTTTGACAAAATTTTGCACAAGTTTTACAAAAGGCAATTTGCTTGCTGCAAGAGACCTGCTGAGAGACCCAAGTGTCTTGTGCTTATGACTAAGGTGGGTTGAATTATTTTTGGCAAATAGATGATTTGGAAAAGGAAAGGCAATTTTCATAGACCTAACCTATTTATAAATTCAGGTTGAATTCTCTAAATCACTCCAGGTGAATAAAAGGTGAAGAAAAAAGTCAGAAATGCTGAAAGTTCATTTTGATATTTCCAACACAAAACATTTTCATTTTTGGGGGCTAGATTCACAAGGGCATGTAAAACACCATGCGCACAACCAGCAGTGGGACTAAGTACAGAGAGTCAAAAAGCCCAAAGTGGAATCAGTTCAATCTATGCAGCTTTCTTGAAGCTATGTAGATTGTGCTGTTAATGAACAGAATGCACGTTCTCTCATCAGTCGGCCAAGGAAGGCAGATGCAAGGCCAAAAGGCAGGGGGTGCTCATTCATGGCTTTCAGCCCTGCCAGGCTACAAACATCCTAGCCCCATCCCATTGCCATCCCCTGGCCCCCCACTGTGCTTTCCCCCCCACCCACTGTGCCAGCCCAGGACTGGAGGGGGAGGGCATGTCCCACCCTGCCCCCACCACCTCTGCAGCTGACAGGTGGAGGGCTGCTGAGGGGGCAGGGCTGAGACATTGCCAGCCTGGTACAGCTGTGTTGCAGTGGGGAAAGCCCCTGACCAAATATCAATATAGAACATGGATATTCTGCCTTTTATGGAATAAATGCACATCAATGAGTATAGGATGTGGAACTCCTTTTCAGTATTGAATGTAGAATGAAAGTGCACGGTAGGTTGCTACTTTGAAAATGAGTAGCAAGGTATATTCAACAGTTGTGCAAGTATCTGGAGCTTGCTGGTAGAATATTAACCTTCCTTGACCTCAAGCAAGGCATACTGACTACAGAACTTGACCTTTCAAGGTGCTGGCATCATACTTAACGTAGCGGGAGTAGAGAGCTTTCAGTTCCTCACAGGAATTGCTCAGCACCGACTAAGCTCTTAAATTTCTCCAAATCCATTTTAGTAAGAAACTAGCCCTTCAACATTATGACCAGAGTTACTTTGTTTTAATTTATATTATGAGTCAAGGTATTCTCCAGAAAGAAAATGTCATTTCTCCGTAGACTCAACATTACTCATTGTTAGACCAGAGGAAGCTTAAGATTTCAGAGATGGATTACACACTTGTCTTTTCTATTTTGGGAAACATCATTTAAGCTTGGTTCCTCACAGCTTTTAATTTATTCTTTTAGTTCCATGATAAAGAACTAGCACCCTCTTGTTCAAATGTATTTTTTATTTACCTTTCATTTCTACCCTTTTATCTTTCTTTATAATCAATTCACTTGTAAGTAATTTCCCTCTGTTGTTATGACTAACATTTCAAACTACTACAGATAGCCAGCAACACAGGACAAAAAGCCACAATCAGCAATCTTCACTTCTAATAGTGTATTTATTTTGGTTCAGGAGTGCCATATAATTTGACAGGAAGTTAAACATAAAGTGACATTTTTTTTACAACACAATCTAGTAAAATACCAAGGCAAACTGAAATTAATCTATATGAAGCATATAGAGTAAAATCTGGTTCTCTCTTTCCAGGACTGTGAAAAGGTCAAAATACAGTCAACTACATGGAGGTATGAGCCCAAAGAGGCAACCAAACTCCATGTTGGCCCATTCCATGGAAATGCAAAGAGCTGGGTGCAATGATAGGATGGCAGGAGCATGACCACTGGGTTCATGCACTACATGTATTCATGTGCCACCAATACCATTACTTAGGTCACAGATTTTCCCTCTGTATTATGCTTGGGTCATGAAAAGCATTCTGTCACCATCTCTTTAGTGTTCTTACCCAGGTTTTCTAGGGAGGACGCGCATTCAACCCATAACTCCTGAAAGCAGTAATGGGTTTTCCCTATATACATACCCTACTCAGTGAGGAGATAATAAACTCCATATACCATTACCAGGATACATAAGACGACTCATGTATGTTTCGGTCATTTATAATTTTATACTCTTTTTGTAATATCACCTTGCAAGCCAAACATTACCATTTTATTTTCTACACGGACAAATATTGATCCTAACCAACTTTGGAACATGTTGGTTTTCTCACTTTAGCTTCCCATTCATTCTTCAGCATTGCTTATGAGGTAAAAACACATCTCTGGCAATAATACTTGTTAAATGCTACTGCAAAGCTGTACAAGAGAAAATGGCATTTTTATGTTGGTGCCCTATAAAGAGAATTCTAGGCAACCACATAATGAATTTTCCAGAAAGGAAGATTTGAAAGGTCAAATACTGATATCTATTATAGTGGGTGTAAATTAGAATTTATTTACTCAGACCATACTCTTCCTTGTTTTAAGTATGAGTGAGCAACCAAGTTCAATTTATTTGCAAGGGCATGCTTCTGGAATTAGGATTTATGTCAATGTAACTGAGACTGGAACACACCCTTTAGAATCTAGAGCCATTCTCCATTAGACTGTAAGACATGAGGTCATAATTGCTGAATAAATTAATTCCAGAGAGTACCATGGGAATTATTGAAACATAATGTCTGATAAAGTGAGAATACAGAATACTATAGATAGTTTAACGGTCAAATAAATTAAAGGATATATGGGGGTGAAAAGAATGGAACACAATGGACCCTTGCTGGCGAAATCAAAGAATTCATTCAGGTTGTAGCTGAAATCTGATTTTTATTTGACAAAATGAAAAAATCAATCCAAAATGTTTTATTTGCCCCCAAATGAAATGCTTTGCTTTACGTTTTAGTTGTTTAAACTTTTTGTTTGTGCTTTTATCCTTTTTTCAATAGGGTCAATTTTTAAATGAAAAACAAGTATTTCAAAAGTCAATAAGCTTCATTTTTAAAAGTGTCAAATTGAAATGTTTTGGCTTTCCCAAATAGAATCGTTCGTTTGAAAAATGAATTTCAAAATGACTCCCATTTTTGTCCAAAAATATTGTTGAATATAACCAAAGCACTCAAATAGTTTCACTTGCTGTGAAACTCATTTTTTTACTTATCTAGCATTCATAAAATATTGTTTTGCCCAGTTCTAATTAAAAGCATATGCATATGCAGTTATTAAATGTATAGTATATTGTACATCGTATACATACTTTAAATATATATATATAGATAGATATATTCCTCAAATGGATGGAGATATATGTGAAATGTGACAATCTGCTCCAATACAAAAGGTATCATTTCATCTGGCAGCTGATCAGGATTCCATTGCTATTAAGCTATTTCATTCATTTATGCCAGATGATTCTCAGAGACACTGGGCTTGCAGTGTGCACAGTGTTCTTCCAGGAAGTCTGACTTTTAATTAAATGAAAGTTTCTTATACTGATTAAGCATGAAGACATTAGAGTTGGATGAACAATAAGAAATATTATCCATTAATATTTTAATTCAACCACATTTAGCAAATATAACATTATTGTAAAATATGACCCACTTGGTCATGAATTGAGAATTATAAAAACAGAATATAACTTGCCTGAGTGAAATATTCCTTTCTGATTGCTTGTCGATCATCTTCATCTAACTCATATTAAATGATATAGCTGCTGACCATACATGGAATATGTGCTTGTGTCATTTTTGGGCTTGTGCAAAGCCCAAACAAGTCAATGAAATCTTCCACTCAAGCTTAGATTAATTCTAAAGATTTTGATACTAATAGCTCTAACACAGGGGTGGGTAATTATTTCAGCTGGAGGGCCACTTAACACGTTTTGGTGTGTTGATGAAGGCCACACACACAAAATCTTTTACAAGATATTATTTTAACAAATTATAGATAAAAAACCCCAAATCATATACTAAAAATCAAATATCAACTATAACATACTTTAATTTTCTTTCAAAAAATATTTTTTGTCCTGATTTTATGGGGTTTTTTCATAGCATATATAGAGGTGATGGCATAAGAGCTCAAATAAAGTCTTACTCTTTTATATTGTTTGTGGGGTGGGGGTGTAGGGAGGCATGTGTGTGTGTGCTGGGCAGGTGCCTGCACACTAAGTCCTGGGAGCCAGCTGGGAGGGAGGGAAGGTTGGGTGTATTAAGCATTAAGTATTAAGCTCACCTAGACAGTATGGTGCAGGTTTGGTCCTCCACCTGTCTGACCTGTAGCTGCTCTCATGGTGCTCCACGTGGGGATCAGTCCTGCCCGCGCTCACCCGGGGCAGCCTGTGCTATGCTCCCACCCATGCCCACGCCCACCAGTCCTGGCCCCAGCCAGTGTGCACAGCTTCTCAGCTGGTCCACTCACAGTGTAGCTGCAGCCACCTGGGTAGTGCTTGGTTCCCCCCACCTCAAGTAACTCCTCCTCCAACCCCTGCTGTGCCAATCCAGGTGGGGCAGTGGAGGTGGGGACGCTGCAGCCAGGTGGCTCCTGCTCCAGTGCATGGGGCTCCAGCTGCCAGCTACCTTCCACCCACTTGGCTGCCCGCACATGGCTGTTTGTTGTGCTGGGTGCGTAGAGTGGGTGGAAGATGGCCAGGAGCTGGAGCTTCACATGCTGGGGCAGGAGCCGCCTGGTTGCAGCTTCCCTCCCCCTTCCCCCCACCTGGAGCAGTGCAGCAGGGGCAGGATGTGGGGCTGAGCAGTATGTCGGTGGCTGCAGGTGCACCGAGAGCAGCCCTGCTGGGAAGCTGTATGCACTGGCCAGGGACAGGGCTGGCAAATGTTGGTGGGAGTGGGCGAGCCTGGCTCCAAGCAAATTGCTGCGGGGGCATCTGCAAGCTTGCTCCAATCTATTGGTGGGCCAGATATGTCCTGCAGGCTGTATTTTCCCCACCCTGGTTCTAACAGCTATTAAACACTAAGAGTACCATCTTGACTCAGAGAGAGAGAGAGGTGAAAATCAGTGCTACGATTAACTTGTATTTAATAAGATTGCAATAGGGCACCATGTTAGAGGGAAAAGTTTTGAGTATATAATGAAAAATCCCAGAGAAGAACAGAGCAATCATTTATCAGTCTCATGTTTCTCCTGAGAACAGATGGTGCCTTGCAGGGTATGTTCTGCCAGATTTCTGCTCAGTGTTAATACGAAATTGCTAGAAGGATCAGTGATGTATTATTGGTTGCTATGACTTTAGTATATTGATAAAAACAGTTCTGAATTTCTATTTCTTCCAGACAAGTGGGTGTGGTGAGATAATTTATTTAGTATCTAATTGCAGGGTGGAAAGAGGCTGGTAGGCAACAGTGTTAAGATGGGAGAACTGGAAGAAATGGCAAACATTGTATCAGTAGTTCCAACTGAATCTCCATATCTTTTCTATCCTTTGATCCATCCTCCAGTGTGATTCTGGCACTCTTCCTGCCTTACACTATTTGTATAAAATCTCTCCTGCCTTTACATTTTCTTCCACAGAGTGGCTCCTAACTTTATTTCACAGAGGTCAAATACTTTTTGCCTTCTAGTTTCCATTTCAACTAGGAAATAGTTTCTCACTCAGGTACTGACCAGTCTGAAAAAGTTCATTCCCTGACTATATGTTAATTTATCAGCCCTGATAATTGTAGAAGCAATAAATGCAAACTTGGGGGCATAACTTAGAGGTTGTTAGTTCAGAACAGGTCATGACTAACTTTTGTGATAGCAGTAGAAATCCTTTGTTTTTTATTCCCAGGGTAGGTAATAGATAGGCAGTCCATCCCAAGTGCTTTGATTCTGACCCGATGGTCTAAACTCTAAGCAAAGTATTTAACTGTTCATGCCCATTCAGTTCTTGATTGCTCTGCTGAACCTGTCAGCCAGTTAATGTGTTATTTCTTTCTAGTATCTGCTGTGTAAACTGCAGTATGCTGCTTAGAAAAATCTTCACGTTACATCTTTTTTTACTACATTTTTATTAGATTTTTTTGTTTGTGTGCGAGAGAAATGATTTTAGTTTGTGTGAGCAAACTAAATAATAGAAATCATTATTATTAGAAATCCTTATTATTAGAAATCATTATTTAAGACCTTTAACTGGTATGGACAGTGTAACTACATAAACAATTATTACACTGGAATTCATCTGATAAAACATGTTTAACCATATTTAGTTAAATAAAGATGATATATGTTCATAGGTTATAATCTGAAGAGATTTAATGTACAAATTGACCCTATATAGATAACTAACAGTTTTAGAGATTTGGCATGCAGTATTTCTAGCCAAAAATGAGAGACACACATTCAAAGCCATCAAATAAGTCTTGATCTGCTTTAAGCAAAAGCAGATTAGATGGTGGTAAATAGCACTTTTGTTTTTGGACATATTTTAAACTCCAGAAATGAATGAAAAACTATTACATACCTCTGCCCAAATGGACACATATAGAAGATGCAGTTCTTCCGTTTAAGATTCATAACTGTGACTGGTTAGACTTCCTGGAACATGTCAGAAATAGCTTTCTGGTTAATGAAACTACCTGTTAAATGATTACTGCTTGCAGAGTTTAGTACCTAGGCTCTGATTTAGCAAAAAATATATATTACGAAGACACCTATGCTTAAATTGTGGTAAAAGAACATTATTACAATCTTAAATTGGTGCCCTTGTGCATGTGTGTTATGATACAGGGTTTTTTTTCCTCCTGTGATCACTTACTCTTTTTTATAAGGATTGTTTGCTTGCTAAGTACTCAGGCCATATACAAACATTCAGTTTTTCCTGGGACAGTTGCTTTCCTCCCAGGAAAAGCAATGGGCATGCAGATGCTCAGGATTGTTCTCCCAAAGCAAAAGACCTCTAACTAATAGATGGCAAATCTACCAGGCCCTGGTAAGTGTTTAAGCACCCTCATTTGTATGAAACTTAATGGTTGTATTTGTTAACTTGCATTGGCAATGCATACAGGGTGCGTTCAGGTGCCCATGCACCCCCTGAGATTGGCAGTGCACCCCTCGAGACTGGCTGCTGCTGATGGTGCTGGCAGCACCCGCAGGCAGGTGTCAGCACCATCTGTGGGTGGTCACTGACTGGTGGTTGGTGCTTGTCCCCCCGCCACACTGAAACTGCTGTGGCTGCCTGTGGGTGGTTCCCGGTTGGCCCACCCTCACCTCTGCCATTAACCTAGCCACCTGCAGGTGCTCCTAGCTTACCGCCATCACACCCTTCCCACAACACAGCTGCCACCACCTCTGGGTGGTTGCCATACCCCTCCCCTCCCAGCCTGGGAGGCACAAGGAGTTCATGCCAACTTGTAACCTTTGGGTTTTGTTATATCCTTGTCAGTAAAGCTGAAAAGTATTTCATTATCAAACATCTTGTCTGTACGGAAATACCAATGTACAGTGATCATATTCCTTCCTTTTATCTTTTCTTAGGTAAGACAAGTTCTAAGATCTTGCCATACGATTTGGAACACTTGTCATAAGACTTGTTTTCCCAGTCCTGGTTGACTTCAGACGAGAAGCACAAAAACTCTTGCTGCTCTTCCATATCATTGAAACTGGGTGTAGTAGTCTATGTACACAATACAGAGGCAAAATTTCTTCCTTGTTTCCATGTCATAGCCCACTTTTTATCTAGTCATTGATGCATTAGTCTCTTTTGACATAGCATTGCACTGAGTACTTGTATTGAGGCAGATATCTATAATGACCCCAAAGTTCTTTGAATTCCCAGTTGTATTGTAGATCAAATTGAGAAGTGGATTTGAAAATACTTTGGAGCATAGGATTAGAAATCAAAGGGATCTTGATAAATTAGAGAACTAAGCTACACACAACATGAATTGCACAAGTAAAGCCTAGGGCTTTGGCACTGGCACTGCGGAGAAGAATTTGAGGTTCTAGTGGATCCCAAATTCAACATAGGTCAGCAATATGATCCTACTGAAAAAAAAAATCGGTCAACAAAAAAGCACATGTAATTTGTCCTGGCATTAGCAGGATGGGATGCAGGACACAAACTATGACAGTACCACTCTATTTAGAGCTGGTTAGGCCTCATTTGGAATATTGTTTCCAGTTGTGTGTACCATATTTTAAGACAAAAAAGTTTTAGAGCAATAAAGATGATAAAGAGTTTGGGTAGCATTGTATTTGGGATGAAATCCTGAAGAACTGAAGTTGTTTGGAGAAAAACTGATTGAGGGGAGTACCAGGCTAGGGACAGCAATTACACATAAACAGGTTTAAGTGATTAGAAACTGGTTTAAACCTGTAACAGAACAGAAGCTCAGTGCACACAAACCAGTTTCAAAATGGCTGGAACTGGTTAACTGATTTGGGTCAAACCAGTTTTTGAAATTTCTGTCCCAGACCCCTTCTGGGTTGAAGTTAAATCTCAGTCCCCAGCATCCCAGCATGCTTTCCAACCTGGCCTACTCCTGCCCACCCTGGGCTTGGCTATGCTGTCTGCTCCAGAGAACAGGGCTGGCCCTGCCCCTTTGCTCCCTAGCTGGAGCAGTGAGGGATGGCTGACAAGGGGATGAGGGAGGGGCAAGCCCAGTTAGGGATGCAGCCCAGTCTATGGGGAGGGGGAGCGGGGAATGGGACTGCTCCCTCAGGCAAAATCCAGCTGGGGTCTGGGGACAGGGTGGGGGGGGGGTCAAACCCGCTTTCCCCTGCTCAAAATGCTGGCTGTGACTGTGGACTACAAATCCCAGAGGCACCTGGAGGATGAAGTGATGAGCAGTCCTGCAGAGTCCTGCTGTTGTAATTCTGGACTGTAAATTCCAGAGACCTTGAGGGCAGTAGGAAGAGGGAGTGAACGCACACCCAGAAAGCTGTGCTCTAGCAACCCTCAGCTCCTGGTCTGAGCCACTGCATGCATGTGGCTGCATTTCCTGAATTAAAGGTAAATGTCTGCTCTCTTCTGTTTCAATTTAATCTGTGCTGTTTAAACTAAGCTGCAAAGATGGAATCAATTCAGCTTCAGGCTTTTTGGCTCTCTGTACCTAGCCCCAGTGTTCAAATATTTGAAAGGTTGCCAAGAGAAAGATAGAAAAATAGAGTTTTCTTTTGCCACAGAGGCAAGGGCACAATGCAATATGTTTAAACTGTAGCAGAACATACTTAAATGAAATCTGAAGAAAAATTACATAGTTTTAAAAGAAAAATTGCTGCCATAGGCAAGAAGTGGCATTTCCCATACTGTAAGTTCTCAAGAAAAAGCTGGCGAGGCCCCAAATGGTTTAGAGATATGAATTCTGCATCTAGGTAAAGAATTGACTCTTTGTATCCCTTTCAGCACGATTATTCTATGATTACTTTACACCTGTTTGTTTTAAACCACATTTTGGTTGACAGTAGGTGTGTCTACATGTGATATTAATTCAAAATAGGCTTACTGCACAGTTGTTAAGTAAACAGTCATGGAGCTAGGGCCAGAAGCTGCCTGCTGCTAGGGCAGGGAGGCATTGTCCTGGCCTGGGCTCTGAGCTCAGAGTCCACCTTGGCAGCAGGCAGCTCCCAGGGGAGGGGATTGTTCTTCTGCCCTTTACTGCCTGGCCTTACTGGCACCAAATTTGCTCTCAGTTGCCTGTCTACATGTGGGGTACTGTGCAGGTGCTACCGTGTGTTGACTAACTGCACAGTAAGTGTTGGCATGGGTCACTGATACCTCTGTATTAACAATTACATATTAAGATGCCAGTGAGCCAGTTTTTAATGTGTGCCATGTTAATCCATATAATGTAAGATTTTAAATCAAAATGCCACACAGGCTATTACATCAACACAGTTGCTTTTATCAATCAGAGCAGGGGAAAAAAAGGCTAATGGGTGTGTTTGACAAGATCTACCTGCTAACTGGCATTTAATTATATTTTTATTCTCCAGTTCCCTATTGATAGATTCTTGAATTTACAGCTCCTTTTTTTAAAGTGAGGATTGATTTCAAGCTAACCAGTTTATAGTTCCAACAGTCCTTATTTTGACCATTTTTAAATATTTTAAAACGTTGGAATAGTTCCTTGTGGTTCTCAAATGAGTCTTCCACTGAGAGCAAGCTGTACACATGGTTTATACAATCTTAAGTAAACAATTAAAAATCACAGTAAAATAATATCATTTCAAGTTTAGATCTCTAGGATTTGTCATAAGGTTGTCGAATTGGTTGTGACTTACTAATATGGACTACTATAAATTACTACCTTCTTGCTAAATGTAACTTAAACCACTTAATAAAACAACTGAAGCACAGTTCTTCAGCAGAAACCCAACACACAGTAATTTAGGTCAGTCCTTTGCTGCAGGACACAGTTGTGGTTTGTATTTGATTCTTCAGTTCGCAGGGTTTTATGGTAGAGTGTTTTTACTTTAAAACTATGAGCAAACTTACAGCATATGAAACTGAAGGACATTTCGGTACCTGGGTCAGGCTTTGAGCCAAATTCTATTTCCCTGTTGTAAAAACAAAACACAAAATAGTTCTCATCATAGCTAACACTTTCCAATGCACGTAAAGCTCTTCTGGCACACCTTAATTTAAATGCTTCCTTCAAAGAGAGGCCAATAACAATCTAAACTATTTCTCAAATTTCTAGTGCTATAGAATAGAAAAGGAATCTAAATGATGAGGTGAAAAGGTTGATCAGTATCTTCTCTAGCAGCTCAGACTATTCTGTCTTTCTAGCTAGTGTCACATGCAACTTGGACTTTGCTAGGTTCTGTTACCAGAAATAACTCACTGCTGTTGAAGTAGAGACTGTGTTCAATTTCAGTTCTTGCAACATCCTTTTGTAAGTCCTTGCAACATCTTTTTGAAGGCTTGAGTGTGGGTGTCTAGGACATAATTTTCTTCTAAAGAACATAGGTTACCCAAGGAGAGAGACAATCTTTTGTTGCCTGGATAGAGGAAGGTGTTTTATTTTTACATATTCTCCAAGGTCTGTAGAGATTTCAGTCTATGGAATCATTCCCATTGTTGTATAGAATTAAATAATTTAAGAGCTAAGCAAAGGAAACGTGTGGTGTTAAAAGGGAAATGATTCTGTAAGATGTCTCTCATGAAAAAAGTAGTCCTCAGAATGAGAAACTCTTATTTGAAACAACAAATGATGTTATTGAAAGGAAGTTAATCATAGATCATATTCAAGTAAATAATTCATTCTGCCACTATTGCATATATGCATGTGACAAATGTGAAAAAATATTTTTCAAACAATTACTGTTGCTTTTTGGCATACATGTAATTACAGTTATTTTATTCCTTTCTTGTGTGAGTGGAATTTCTGAAAGAGCATATACATGTTTTCAAATATATATATCTATATATTTTTGGAATTCTGATTTAGGGCTTGATGAAAAGCTGATTACAGTCACTGAAAAGTAAGCCTCTCAGATTTGCATAAAATTGTTAGACATTATATCAAAATCATACACTGAGAAACATATTGGTAGGTAGAGTACATTTTTCTCCCGATATCTTAGAAAGCCACTAGCTCTTTAATTTGTATTTAATTAATTGCTTAATTAATATCTGTTATTAATAGTAAAATACCACTTTTCTGAACTGTGATCCTGTATGAAAAACATATGTCTTAACTGTACATTTCTTTATCAATATTTACACACACATCTTTAAAAATGTTTTTATGCATTTTTCTTTAAAAATCTAATTACAGAATAATTACTACAGCTGTATTGAACTGGAAGAAATAAAAAAAGAGCTATCCCAGCATCTTCTCTGAGTAACTAAACAGAAAAAAAATCAGTGTTCAAAGGAGCTCTGTTAACTTTTAAAAACAAATATTATTCATGTTTTCCATAGCTGTTTTCTTCCTAGTTCTGGTTTATAGGTACTGTGTCAACTTAAATTTGGCTCAAAATATAAATTGCATCAAAACAGGCTTTTATAAAATCTAAGACTAATCGAAAATTTTCCATCACATTATTTATTCCAATTCCATATTTTTTATTTCAAACATTCCCCTAGAATGATTGAAAGACAAGGATTACACACAGTGTTGCCAACTGCCATGGTTCTGTGGTGAGCCCAGCAATATATGCTATTTTTCTTACAGATCCAAGCCTCAGTCATGTGATTATGTAAGCCTTAGATTTCATTTGAAAGAAAAGTAAGTTTCTAGCATTCAGTTGCAATGAAAAGCTTGAAAAAGTAAAGCCTACAGGCTTAGAAACCAGGAAGAAAATAAAAAGATCCTAAAGTTTTATTATTATTTTTTTAAATCTCATTATTTTAAAGTAAATCTACTGAGTTTCGGGGCCTGACTCATGGTATTTGAAATCTTGAGTTTCGAAATATTGAGACTATGAAAGTGGAACTTACCACAGAAAAAGAGAAATTGTGAAAGTTGTGCATATAAACCCATTGCAGAAATATTGACAAGTACTGCCAGCAGGACCTTATTTTTTTAGGGTGTTGTTAGTAAGCTAGGTAAAGATACAAGCTTGTTTATGGTGCATAGAGTTTGATTTTTCCAGACTTTTGCACTTTTTTTAGACAGTTACACTTCTGCAAAACAGGCAGAAAATGATCAAATTTTGTAGTCTGAATAGGACAAGGCGGAATTGGACCCATGATTTTAAAGTGTCCCATTAAGTACAAAGAAACGGAAATCAGATAAATGTTTTTTCCTGATATTATCTCCAGCTTAATCTGCCAAACACAAAAATCTCGGACACCGAATAACGTTCAGATTGGTGTCCAAAACACTGGGCCTCAGTTTTTTATTTTTATTTTCTTTCAATCTGGGCTTCTAAAGGTAAGCCTTCTAAGTTATATTTTATTTAGGTGTGTCTGGGCTTGTCTACACATGCATTAATGCACTGTGGTTACTGCATATTATGTTTAGGACCTGTAATAACACATTAACAGTTGAAACTAGTTTAAGCACTTTTGGGGGGCTTTAAAGTTATGTCACTCCAGGGGCAGGGGTGTCCTAGGTGGGGGGGAACTGGAGAAGCCCCGGGGGGAAGCCTGGAATGGAGTGTGTGTGTGTGTGTGGGGGGGGGGGTGGGGGGGGGGATTCTAACCTTCCTCCTGGCCTTTGTTGGCCTGAAGTGTGACACTCCAACCTTGAGCTAGCATGAACATGGATCAACATTGAGCAGCTCAGTTTAATGCATAACAAGGCCCTGAGAGTCAGTCAGGAAAGAGGAAACACCCTATGCAGAGTGATGTGTACCCTCAGTTGGCAAAATGTATTACATATGTTCTTTCTTCTTGCTTTGTCCTTCTTTCCAGTTACCTGCTGTTTTCTAACAGCTATTAGAGTTTTGCGTTAAAGGTGTTCACAATGTAGATGAGCAACCTGCTATTCAAAGTGTAGGCAGAGATGGGTAGTTGAAGAATCAATAGTTTGCATTTGCAGCTGCTTTCTTATTTTTAAATGCAACCTACTTCATAGTGTTTTTGAAACAATAGTGCCATAGGAAATTTGAAAAAATAACAAGGTATTGTTTAGCCAACTGTGGAAGGAAGCATGATGGTTCCTGTGACTGAAGCTCCTGCTTGCTATTCTGCCTTGAACTATATCTCAGTGCAAAGCTGCATTTAGGAGCATATTTAATAGGAGACGTGAGGTCTAGGTTTGGTTAAAATTGCATGAACTTCAACTGAGTACTTTCCCGATGCTGTCTGTTAGTATTATGATCACTTGCCCTTATGTCATAGTGCCCTGACTCCCTCCTGCCATGTCTTGCTGTTTAAAGATGGTCACAATCAGGAAGTGGTAATGATATCCACCACTGAATAATGTTATCTCAAGATAGGTGTCTTCTGGTGCTCCAACCCCCCCCCATACCCTGGCCTAGCACTACCATTCATTTGTGTCAGTCTTACTGGTGACTTTTCTTATCTACTTCAGGAATTTGCACATCTCGACAGCTGTCTCTATGAATAGGAATCAGAGTGGATTATCGGACCTCTTCTTTTGTTTCAGGTAAGTCTAATATTAGGTCTCTGTCTTGCGGATTAAGCCCTCTATTAGTGCAAGTACTCAAAAGAAAATAGTGCAATGAAAAAGAACAAGAAGCCCATTGGGTTGGTGCCCCAGGTCAGCCCCTGTTCCCAGGGTATATCACACGTCAGGGAGGGGGAATATTTTTTCCTTTTTTAAGTGTGACAGGGCCTTTCTGACTTGATAACACACTGGTCTGCAGAGGCAAAGACACGGCAAATCAAGATCAAACGGCGGAAAAGAAAGTAACATAAAGTCCAGACTTTATACTTGGGCTTAGCTGCTCCTTATTGCAAGCCCATTCTTCTCTGCAGGTTCCCCACTGCTTGCACTACTTCGCTCAGCAATGCCCCTCCCGCCAGTGTCTCCTGGTTTAGTTGAGCTCTTCTGAGCTCCTTGGCCAGCTGGCTGCTGACTCACTGCCATGGAGGCTGTCCCATGTGCCTTCTTGGGTCACAGGACCCTGAAACTCCATCCATACATATGTGTACCAGTTGAACAGAATGTTTTATTGATATATTTACAGTTTTAAAGCAATTTGGAAGCCTACCAGTGCCTCAATAACTATAATAAAATAAAACAAAGTCTAAATACCTATATATTTTGGCATTTGATTTTGGGTTTTTCATCATGGAAAATCAGAACTCCTGCTAAGACCACTTTTTAAATCAGAGAATTTGTGATTTTTTTTTTATCAGTGAAAACCAGGATCCCTGGTCATTAGGATACTTGCCTAAGGAGTAAGAGACACAAGTTCTTGGCACCCAGGAACCTGCATCTCCTACTTCCCAACTAAATACTTTAACCACCAGGATATAGGCCTAGGTACTACTTGGAGAACTTCCAAGCCTTCCCCTTGAAGCTGACCCACTATGCAGCCAGTAAAGGAATATACATGGTGGCAGGATGGAGGTAGAGGAAAGGTAAGGCAGAGGGAGGATGGCTTATTTAAATGGTTGCCATCCTGGAAAGGAAGGGATCTTGAGTTCTGGATACTTCTCTGATGGCTTTTTCTGCACTTATCATTATTTATTGGATAAAATGGATTAATAGCTGTGGGATAGTTTCTGCCCAACAGAGTAGAAGCCAGGGCTAGTCATGTACATAGGCAAACTGAGAAGGGAAGTAATCTTTCCAGAGTCACATGGTGAGTGACAGTGCAATTTGGGCCCCTGAAACTTAATGTATTTGTTGTACATTATATGCAAATATTGTGTGTCAGATTGTAATGTGCCAGATGTTAAACTAATTTATCCTTGGATAAAAATGGTGGCTCATCAACCAAGAAACTGCTTCTTGAACAGCAACTTCTTTGTGGTACAGCAGTATCCCATGATAACATGTGGCCAGTTGGCACATTACAATTTGTCACGTGCCGCTCACATATAATGCACGAGAAATATGCAATCTGCCAGAGGCCTGTTAGTCATAATAGGAGACATTTCAGCTTTGAAGCCTTGTGGTGATATCAGCCTGCATCTTTTTGTAAGCCTAAATTTTCTTTAAAAAATCTCCTGGGGACTTTTCCAGCACAAATTTTGCTCAGTATTCAGTCCAGCTCTTGGTTTCCTTGTTGGGACTAGCATTTGGATACTTTTTTTCCTTTGGTTTCAAATCCATGTGTAGACTGGAGTTTGTGGCTGTATAGCTGTGGTCTTGAAACATCTGGAAGCTGTAAATTCAGAGGGAAAAAACTCTCTTTTCTTAAGAAATTAAGAGTTCTTAAAATTTCAGGAGATTGTTTACTTTCTAGTTTGGCATTCACTCTTTGGGGAAAGGCTTTTAGGCTTTTAATACTGTAGTGATGTTGAATCTGAGTGAGGACACTTCTTTTCCTTTCATTTCTGTCCTCTGAGTGTTTTTCAAACAGGAGACCTTAGAACAGCAAATTTTTCTCACCTTAGTTGTTACTTTGTTTTTCCACCATGAACTCCATGTTACTTAATCACTGTCTCTAATCTTGGAAGGCAGGGTTCTGAAAGCCCCTCTGGAGTTTTTGATCCTTACCATATGACTTTCAGTGACGTTTGTAATGGCTTATGGATGGCTTACTTTTCAAGTAAGGAAGACAGAACCACAAATTTGGATGTGAGCATCCTGTTATGAATGGAAATACTGTGCTAGTGTTGACTATTTTGCTTTTTAAAAGCCTGTCTTGAGAAAACTTGGAAGATTGACAGTGCTTTCATGTGCTAAACAACAGACCAGCAGAAAGCTTGCATTTTTTCCATTAGGAAGCTGGCATTAGTGGAAAGTAGTAAACAGTTTTGTCAAAAGACTGGAAAATATCAGATTGTAATAAAAAAGATTGGACAGATGCTCAGCTGGTGTAAATCAGGAAGTGGAGATACCAGACCCACCTCTGTAAGATTCCTAGGGTTATCCCATGGACCTTGGGATCCAGAAGTGGGACCCAGATTTTATTCTGCAAAAGAATACAACTTCCCCAACCAATGGAGTGCTAAGTAAAGAAATCTTCCAAATGTCATCGCATAGAAATCCTCCCTGAAATCTACCATTGGATAAGCTTCTCTGCATGAGAACAATCCAGTTTGGTGCTTGAACACTTGGCTACATACCTGACCAGATATTGTGCTACTTCTTATCAGAGTGAACTTGCAGCTACTGGGGTTTGTAGAGTATGGCTCATATTTGGATTCAGTGGTGAATTACTACATGCACAAAGTAACTGTATATATGGCCTCTTAAACTAGGTGTTCGCTTATACACCAACTGTAATGTGTATATAGCTTTTTCCTTTAATTATAAATGTCATGGAAATTTTTGAGTATGTGCTGCCAGTACAGAAGAGGTTAAACTGACATGCGCGGTTTGA
>NW_017728948.1:24680051-24690293 GCF_001723895.1 Crocodylus porosus
CCTGTTCTTTCTCAATCCGCTCCGAGTCCCTATCTCCAGACTCTACGCCGCTAATCCCACCTGTCTGTATCTAATTGCCACCCCGGCCCACCGTGACCTTGGGGCCCGATCCATTCGGTTTTCCCCGACAATAAATACCATATTTGGTAAAATCCAAGACAAGGTCTTTACTTTATTTAACATGGGGAAAAAAGCCCTGCATCTTGCAGCTGTCTCCACAGCCTTTGCTCGCCTGCCTACCCCCCCTCCCCACGCCCATACTTATTGCCCTCCAGCAGGGCTCCAGACAGGGCCCAGCCTGGTAGCTCCAGCTCCAGTGCCTGCCCAGAGCTGCTCCTGCCACTGCAGCTGCTATCAGGTTGGGCTGGAGCTGTTCACCAGTCTGGAGCAGAGCCAGAACCCTGCTGGAGCTGGGACCAGAGGGTAAGCAGCAGGAAGGGGGTGAGTGGAGTGGGGGGAGGAGAGATTGGGGGGCAGTGACTGTGGAGGAGGCAGAGGTGATGGTGGTAGCAGGCACCAAGGAGGCAAGGCCAGAGTGGGGCAGGGATGGAAGTAGGCACTGATGGGGCAAGTAGCAGGGGGGCAGGCACCACACAGGGGGCCATGTGGTTCCTGCCCCAGTCCAGCTCCAGGTTACCCCTCCCTTTTATTTTTTTTGCCACACCTAGATGTACTTGGTTAATTTTTAAAAGGGAGGCTGCCTAAGGATCCTAGAGTCAGCCCTAGTTCTTTGTTCTGCAGTTGATCCATCTCAGATCTGCTAATCCCAACCCTGTCCTCTTGCTCGGTGCCCCCCACTCCCAGCCCATCTGTGCCCTGAGGGTATCTGTTGCCTTATGGGCTAGTCATGGCCATTGACCTTCCTGGTAGTCATGCCCATGCCTCACAGATATTACCAATTGTTCCCCCCCAAACTAGAAGTCTTCTCTTCTCCAGACTAAATAACCCTTAACTAAATTTCCCTCCAGCAGGGGAAGAGGGCATGGGAGCCCTTTGGGGTGGCAGGGAGCTGTGTGGCTGAGCCAGTGGCACCGGGAACTGTGCCTGTGCTTGCAGGGGTGGGGTGGTTGGGAGATGGTGCATGGGTGGGGGCTGTGGCTGGTGTGGTGTGGCAGCTCCAGCTCATGGCAGGGGGTGCCACCAGGCCTCCCCTCCTCCTTTTTTTCAGCCTGTGCCAGGGCTGGACTGTCTCCACTGCCATTCACATGTAACATTGCCAACTCTCATGATTTTTGGTCCTATTTTTAAAGTCTGAACTTCAGAAATATGAAAAACTTAGCTCTTTCGTGTGTGTGTGTGTGTGTGTGTGTGTGTGTGTGTGTGTCTATGAAAGAGCTAAGTTTTTCACATTCCTGAAGTGCAGACTTTAAGAGCAACGCCAAAAATCATGACAGTTGGCAATACTGTACACAAGCTGGAGCTGCTGCAGCTGACACACTGCAGCCCAGGCAGGATGGGAGCAGCTGGAGGCCCCCTCTGGCAGGACTGGGAAGTGGCGAGGGGCTGCAGGTCAGGAGTGCAGGGCATGGGGGCTGGGGTCGTGCTGTGGCTTGTAAGGGGAGGCACTGAGAGGGGTAGGGGCAGGGCAACAGCGTATCAGGATTGCTCAGTGCTACAAAGCATGTGTGTGTGGGGGGGGGGATAGCTGCAACTGGACCCATGTGCTCGTGAGCATAGGTGGCAGAGGGAGCTCTGATTTTCCATGATAAAAAACCCAAAATCAAACACCAAAATATGTAGGTATTTAGAATTTAATTTATTATAATGATTGAGGCACTCGTAGGCTTTCAGATTGCTACAGAATTGTAAATATACCAATAAAATATTGTATTAAATTGATAACTATTAAATTGATAACTATATATATATATATATATATAGTGGAATTTCATTTAAATGGCAGAAAAATATGAAATTGAGTTTTTAAAATCGGAGAATGTGGGATTTTAACAGAAAACTTCTGATTTTTAAACAGAGAAAACCAGGATCCTTGCTCTTAGTCATAAGTCTCACTCCACAGGCTCTTAATAATTGTTGCTGCTCTGTTGGTTCTTCTTCAGCTTATGTTCTACTGCAGTGGGGACCAACTTTTTTGACAGGCGAGCCACAAATTACCTCTGCATCCTCCCTGACTACATCTCCAATCTCTTTCCCAATCTGCAGCTCTGCTTTCTGTTTCCTATCCTATGCTGCCTACTCAATCTGCTGCTCTATTTTTTGCTCCCTGCCTTATATGACATTGTTTCCTGCTCCCTCCTTGATGTGCTGTGTGCCACACACAGAGGCTTCCCATGCCACTTGTAACATGTGCAGCAGGTTGGCCTCACCTTGTCTACCTCTTCTTCGCGTGTCCAACCCAAGATTGTTGATGACAGGTTTTTAACAGAATTCGCAGATTCATTAAAATCTGACAGGACTGCAACATGAGTGCATCTGCTGAGGCCTTTTCTGCAGTGCTGCAGCCTGGCCAGTTATTCTCAACTATTTGCACATAGTTGTTCCATCCCAAGGGCAGGACTTTGAATTTGTCCTTGCTGAATTTCATTTGATTTCAGACCATTTTCCCAGTATGTCTAGGCCATTCTGGATCCTAGCCCCACCCTCCAGGGTGTCTTCTACTCCATCTAACTGGGTGCCATCTGCAAATCTGCTAAGTGTGTGATCATTCCCACTGCACAAATCATTATTTAAGATGTTGAACAAACCAGACCTAGGACAGATCCCAGGGAATTTCAGTTGATACCTCCTCCCAAATAGTTATTAAGCCATTGGTGACTACTTTTTGAGCATAATTATACAACCAGTTATGTATCCATCTTATATTACTTTCATCTAGTCTGTATTTCTTGAGCTTGTTAAGGAGAATGTTATCAAAAGTTCTCCATCCACTAGGTTAAACAGTAGGGGCCCCACAACCAACAATTGCTCCAGTTCAGATTGGGCTACTGATCACCTTGTAGTACATGAGACACAGAGCCAGAAGGAGAACTAGCAAGGCAGAAGTTCATTGTGAATTTAATTTCAATTGCCAGTCACATTTTAGCTTTGATGTTAGAAGAAAATGCTTGGTTTTAACTGAAAACATGAATAATTCTATTTTTAAATGTTGAAACAAAATGTTCTGACAATGTTAATTAAAAAAAATATTTTGAGTAAAAACTTAGAAAAAATGTCTCCTGAGTGTGAAGAGTTTTAATTTAGATGAATGAGCATTTTTTGTCAAAAAAAGTTTTGCCACAAAATTCTTGACTCATTTAAAATGACTGCAGGAAGCAAACCAGGAAAACCAAGGCTACAACTGAATTCCAACTAGCTTTGAGTATCAAGGACAATAAAAAGTCCTTTTTCAGATATGTAGGGAGCCGGAGGAAAAGCAAGGGCAACATTTGGACCCCTGCTGAACCAGATGGGACAACTGACAACTGATGCCCAGGAAAAAGCCAACCTATTAAATTGGTTTGTGTCAGTCTTTTCATCAGTCCCATGGGATGCCCATGCCCACTATGGGACAGGGAGGTCTGGGTGAGGGAGATCCCCTGCCCTTCATCAATGCTGACCTTGTGAAGGAATACCTTGAGAGGCTGGATACCTTCAAGTCAGCTGGCCTTGACAATCTACACCCCAGGGTACTGAAGGAACTGGCGAGCGTCATAGCCCAGCCTCTGGCATGGATCTTCGAGAACTCCTGGCACTCTGGTGTAGTGCCCGAAGACTGGAAGAAGGCCAATGTGGTGCCTATTTTCAAGAAAGGGAGTGTCCTGGGACCCGAGGAAACCAAGAAGACTTACCAGGAGAGCGGGACAAGAGGGACGCCACGATGGAGGGAGAAGCAGGATGTGACAAAACTTCTTAAGGAGTTTCAGAAAGTCTTTTCTGAGGACCCTGGGTGGGTCAAGAACACCTTCCATGCAATTTGGACACCGCCGAGAGTAGTAGTAAGAGACCACTGGTGTCCTATACCGCATCACCTGAGTGCGGAGGTATGTAAAGAAGTAGAAAAGATGCAGGACCTAGGCGTCATTACAACATCATGGAGCCCTTGGCAAAGTTTTCTGGTGCCGATCCAGAAGCCCGATGGGACCCTAAGACTCTGCGTGGATTATCAGAAAGTAAATGAAGTGGCCACGTTTGATGCGTTTCCTATGCCTAGGGTCATGGAACTCGTAGAGCGGATAGGGGCGGCTTGCTATATATCCACACTGGATCTAGCCAAAGGATATTAGCAAATCCTGGTGAGACCCGAAGACTGCCATAAGACAGCCTTCAGAATGCCATGGGGGCTATATGAATTTGTTAAAATGCCATTCGGATTGCATGGGACTGTGGCAACATTTCAACGGTTGATGGATTGACTTCTGGCGCCCCACACTGAATATGGTGCGGCATACATAGATGACATAGTGGTGTTTATCTCGTCCTGGGATCACCACGTCCAAGTGCTCCTAGCCATGCTGGCTGAGTTACAGAAGGCTGGTTTAACTGCAGCACTGAGGAAATGCGCAGTGGTGCACAAATACACCAAATATTTGGGGTTTCTGGTAGGCCAAGGGACCATCAGGCCTTTAGAAGATAAGGTCCAGGCTATTCATTTGTTCCAAGCCCCACAAACAACCAAGCAGTTACAATCCTTTTTAGGCTTGGTGAATTATTATCGCCAATTTGTACCCCAGTTTTCCGACCTGGCGGCACCTCCCTCAGAGGCCTTAAAAGGTGCATGACAAAAAGTGGTAAAATGGAACGAAATGATGTTGAGCAGCTTCCATGCTTTAAAGGGGGCCCTGTGTGACAAGGTGCTAATACACACCCCTGACTAAGAAAAACCTTTTTCATTGCAGACCGACGCATCATCAGTGGCACTAGGGGCTGTGCTGATGCAGCAGGATGCGGGAGCGGACCAACCTGTGGCTTACGCCAGCCGAAAACTGTTACCTGCCGAAACCAGGTATGTGACCATTGAGCGGGAGTGTCTAGCCATCCGATGGGCGGTGGAACATTTCCGTTATTACCTACTAGGGCGGGAATTTACACTCATAACAGACCATGCGCCCTTGAAGTGGCTTAGTACGGCCAAAACAGATAACGCTCGCATAATGAGATGGGCATTGGCACTACAGCCCTTCAAATTTCGTATTGCATATCGCCTGGGAAAGGATAATGTAACTGCGGATTTCCTCTCTAGATGCGATGAGGCCTCGGATGTCGACGTGCACAGCCAGAGCGGTCAAAGTCCTCAACAGGGCACAGATACCGGTGACGCACGACCTCGGGAACCGCCACAAGGCAGCTGGTGGAGGGGGTTATGTCCCGGGACCCAAGGAAGCCAAGAAGACTTACCGGGAGAGCGGGACAAGAGGGACGCCACGATGGAGGGAGAGCCTGCGCGGCTCATTAGCCGCGTCTATGTACAGCTGCGGCAGGCAGCTGATGGTGACATCAGACACTGGCCGGGGGATTTAAAAATGGCGGCTGCTGCTCCAGAGGCGGCAGATGGAGAGGGGAGCAAACGGCTGTCAGAGCCGTCCCCTCCATTAGCCCAGCAGGACGGATGCTGCAGAGCCGGAGTGCTGGAGAGTCTGGTGGCCCAGAGAAGAGGTGGAATGGCTGGATCACTGGCGGATAGAGCCCGAGGCACCAGATTGGGTGAGCAACGGAGGATCAAGACCACGCAGGAGGATTCCAAGCCACAGGAAGTAAGTGCCAAGGCAGTGGATGCGGGAAGCACCGAAGAGGGGCGTGAGGCTGAAGGATCACCTGGCAGGAGAGAAAGATCGGGGCGAGTTCATCGCTGAGAATAGAAGGCACTGATGGAAGACAGCGTGAAATATCCATCCAGGAGGCGTTACTCCTGGGCACTATCAGAGGGTGCTGGTGATAAGTCAGGGAGGTAATCCATATAGTAGGGTCATTTTGAGGAAGTGCGCAGCTCATGGTGTAGGGTGACGGATCGGTGGTGGAGATTATCTATTGCAGTAGGGCTGGGACACCTATACAGGTGGGAAAGGTCATTATAGAAGTCTGCAGGAATGTCACTGAGCAGGCGCAGGGAAGTGGAGGCCACAGGTGGCATGAGGCCGCGGTGTAGGGGTGGCAGGAGCCCCGTATGTAACCGATGAGGCCGACTTGGGACACCGAGGGACCTGTGAACTAGACCCGCCCCACTGGGATAATAGCAAAGTCGTGGCAGGAGAGAAGCAGGGTTGGTGAAGTGGGAATACAACCTAACCCAGTAACACCAACACTTGGTGAAGAGGGTGGTCACCAAAACAGAGCCAGACTACTAGTAGAGATCTACGAAGGCCCGTCGGGGACAGGGAGGAAAGTGGATCTGGCAAACTACAGGCCCATCAGCCTAACTTCTGTCCTGGGGAAGATCTTAGAAAAGTTTATTAAAGAGGTCATCCTTAACGGACTAGCCAACCCCAACATCCTGAAGGATAGCCAGCATAGGTTTGTTGTAGGTAGGTCTTACTTGACCAATCTCATTTCCTTTTATAACCAGGTGACCTATCAGCTGGACAAGGGAGAAGAGATTGATGTCATATATCTTGACTTCAAAAAAGCCTTCGTACCCCATGATCACCTCTTGACGAAACTAGCCAACTGTGGTCTTGGGTCCACCATGATCCGCTGGCTGGGAAATTGGCTCTGTGGTCAGGCCCATAGGATTGTAATTGATGGAAGTCAATCATCATGGTTCCCTGTGACCAGTGGGTTCCCCCAACGTTCTGTCCTTGGATCCATATTGTTCAACATCTTCATTAATTATGTGGACATTAGAGCCAGAAGCGGACTGGCTAAGTTTGCTAATGACACCAAACTTTGGGGCAAAGCATCCACACCTGAAGACAGGTGGATGATCCAGGCTGACCTGGACAGGCTCAGCAAACGGGTGAATGAGAACCTGATGGTGTTTAATGCTGAAAAATAAAAGGTTCTCCATCTTGGGAGGAAAAACCTGCAGCATCCTTATAGGCTTACAGTGCTACGCTGGCTAGCACTACAGAAGAAAGAGACTTGGGGGTCATCATTGATCACAAGATGAACATGCGATACTGCAGCTAGTAAAGCGACCAAAACACTGGCTTGCATCCATAGATGCTTCTCAAATCCCGGGATGTCATTCTCCCCTTGCACTTGGCCTTGGTGAGGCTGCAGCTGGAGTACTGCATCCAGTTTTTGGGCTCCACAATTCAAAAAGGATGTGGAGAAGCTTGAGAGAATCCAGAGGAGAGCCACGCGCATGATGAGAGGTCAGGAAAACAGACCTTACGATGACAGGCTGAGAGCCATGGGGCTCTTTAGCCTGGAAAAGTGCAGGCTAAGGGGTGATCTGATGGCCACCTGTAAGTTTATCAGGGTGACCACCAGGATCTGGGGGAACGTTTGTTCACCAGAGCGCCCCAAGGGATGATGAGGTCGAATGGTCATAAACTACTGCAAGGTCATTTCAGGCTGGACATAAGGAAGAATTTCTTTACTGTCTGAGCCTCCAAGGTCTGGAATAGCCTGCCATCAGAGGTGGTTCAAGCACCTACAATGAACACCTTCAAGAGTAAATTGGATGCTTATCTTGCTGGGATCCTATGACCCCAGCTGACTTCCTGCCCTTTAGTCAGGGGGCTGGACTCGATGATGTTTCAAGGTCCCTTCCAGCCCTAATGTCTATGAAATCTATAAAAAAAAAAAATTCACCCAATACTGCTTAGTGATTCTTCTGAGTGATTACTGTATGGCATCCCTAACTACCTCTGTGTATTATTTCATCCTCGATGCTTCTATACCTGTGCAAGCATTTAATACTATTCAATAATAATATAATTGTGTCATCACATGAATTATTTACAAAAGCTGTTCACTAGAGATCACCTTTCCCTAGTTTCTTAGCAATGGGTAACTTTTTGTCTAAGATGCTTCTGGTACTTGGAACAAGTAAATTTATTACAGCTGGGACAAGAATATTTAGTTAGAGTATAATTAGGTTCTAAAATTATTAATTTAATTCTATCTTAACCATATGTTAATTTTAATTAGAATTAGGATTTCATTGTGTTGAGTCATTCTTCAAAAAAGAATGTTAAATTCAGCAGTATATGAAGGATTAGAGGTATCTGCGTGTATCCAGAGATTTAAGAATAATCAGGGCAGATTAATATTTGTATAGGGAATAAGAAATAGCATTGGCAACACCTTTGAAAATTAATTATAATGTTTTAGGGTTTTTTATAGGTAATTTAGTCAAATCACATTGAAGTAATGAACTGTGAAGAGCCAGGCTTTTAATGCAAGTCAGGAGCACTTGGGTATTTACATTTTCTCCCAACTGAATATTCATTCATTTCTTTCCCCCTTTTTAAAAATACTTAAATTTGCCTTTTAGCCATGCAAAAGTACTCTTTATTTTCACTGGTAGGGGATTTGATTGTATTCAGAAGAGTCAATTGCTATTTCAGACCCCTCAAAACAAAGATGTCTTTAATAAAATCACTATAAGCTTGTTGTTTTCTGCTTTGAAAAATTCCACAGACAAAATGAAAGACAGATCATTAATTTAATCTAAGTTAACAAATTGATAGTGATGCATTGCTGAGGTACTACAGTGATAGATGCTATACAAAACTCTAAGACAGACATGAATATAATATAATATAAGGCTTGTCTACATTTAATCTGGCTCACTTGCACATTGTAATAGGTTTTCCTTTCCCTGTTATCTAGGGAAGAGCTGAGAGAACAGAAATTGCAACAAGATGTTTTCCAAACTGCTGCTTTGTAGCAAGCTTGAGAGAAGATCTATAATGTTTAGGGAAAGCTTTGGTTTTATCAAAGAATTATTATATTTTAAGACAATATGGGCACTTTATACATGTGCCCAATGCTTGCTCCGATGCGTGCTAAGTAGTGCATGTCAGAGCCAATTAGCATGCTCCAAGCAGCCTTGGCTTCGTATGTATTCAGCATCTCCACACTTCAAAATGGCAGTGGGGGCTAAAGCTTGTCAAACAAGATTTAGTTATAGTGTCCCCACTGCCATTTTGAAGTATGGGACACTAACTACATGAGATGTTGTGTACACTGTCTCCCTCCCCCCCCAGCATGTGTAAAGTCACCCTATAATTTTACCAGATACCTCAGATGCTTCAATATATTCCAAAAATCAAAAAAGGAGAAAAAAGTTCCTAGTGCACCACAAAACTAATGGAAATTGTCACCATTGCTGGAAACACTTAATTCAATAAAAACTGATTTAGTTTGCAGTCAGGGCTAATATAGTGTTGGATGATATAAAGCTTATTTTAATGCTGCTTATGCTCCTTTACCATGTTGTCAATCAGTGAAGCATTTCAGATTTCAGAGCTGCCCATGCAGCATCTTTTTGGAGACTACAGCCTGTTTAAACACTTTTTCATAGAAGAGACAGGGCAGGGAGGCACCTTAAAGACTAACTCATTCAGAAAGGCATGAGTTCTCACAGGCGACAGCCTGCTTCATCAGCTGCTACGAACCATCTTCACAGCATCTGACAAAGTAGGCTGTTACCTACAAAAGCTTATGCCTTTCTGAAACAGTTAGTTTTTAAGGTGCTACCCTGACTTTGCCTTCTGTCTGACTGCAGACCAACATGGCTAACCACCTCTCTCAGTTTTCATGCAAGAAATTTAATTAAAGGCAGGACTAGATTAACCCTTTAGTGGGCCCTAGGCAAACAAACTTGTGGGCCCCAGGCAATTGAGACCCCCACTTCCCACCCTGGTGCTACCACCCTTGGGGAGCAGGGCTCTGAGCTGCCGCTAGGAAGCAGATGCCATGGTGGTGAGGCCAGTGGAGGGGAGGGGAAAGGAACAGAAGGGAGATGGATGGGGCCATTCATGCTGCTGCCATGGAGGGAAGAACTGGGACCCCCTCAGCTCAGGGCCCTAGGCATGTACTTAGTTTTCCAATGCATTAATCCAGCGTCGATTAGCCCTCATCCCTTCTCATGAAACCCTAAACATTTTTGTTCTCATGGGGTAACTTGCTTCCGCGCAATTTGACATTGTTGGTCTCATGGGGTAACTTGTTACTCCACCCATATGAACAAAATGGAACCAGTGACAACAATATAAATGTACCAAAACCTATTTATTTAACATACTGATTGTTTGAAAGAGTATTTCATAGATTTCATAGATTTCATAGACATTAGGGCTGGAAGGGACCTCGGGAGATCATCGAGTCCAGCCCCCTGCCCAAAGGGCAGGAAGT
>NW_017728948.1:24690304-24700107 GCF_001723895.1 Crocodylus porosus
CTGTTGACCAGTTCTGGGACTACTGAGTCGGGCAGCCGCACCTAGCCTCCGGGTTAGAAAGCAAGGGCTCGGCTCAGGAACCCCGTGAACCAACAGACCCCTTTAGACCGTTCTGTTTTATGCACTGTAACTGAACAAGTCAGCTATCCTGGCTACGCTGTGACCATTGGTAGCGTAAGTACAATAAACCTTTCATACAACCAATACGCTTCAAGCCGCCTGACTCCTACTCGCCGCTATTCGCCACCTGTCCGGTCATCTATCCCTTCTGCGCCAAGCTGGTTGTGCTGACCCAGGCTCGCAGGTCAAGGGTACACCAGTTACGAGGTGCAACAGAACCCAAAATATTATTTAATTAGAACTATGAACAAAATTTAAACTTTTTTTAGAGTTTCAAAACGTGAATGAACAATTTGCTAAGTTTGCAGTTCACACTGTTTTCAAACTAACAATGACTTCCAAAAACATTTCCTGTTTTAACTAAATATTGCATTCCTCACAAAGCAGCAGTGATATATTGTGGTACATACAAGCAAATTGCTTATAGTCTTGACATAATTTCCGGGTTTTGCAGTCATCTGTGCGTGGACAAAAAGTACAATGTCCACTCATGTTTGTGGAAGGTTCTATTGGGATGCGTTGTGGCAATCTGTCATTTAGGGCAGTCATACCAGACTTGACAGACTTGGATTACTGTATCCATCACTCTTCATTTTATTTGTCTGTCGATTAAACTATTCTCCAAGCTCTTGCAAAGAAAAGTGCTGTCTTCTTAAATATGATTATTGCTTCCAGTTTGCATTGTGGCCTAGCTTAATGATGCGTCTATCAATGGCAGCCACATCCAGCATATTGAAAAATAGTGTCATTGGCCACCTGTTGATTTTTCCATCTGCAAGTGGTCATATGGACAAAGTAGTCAAAGTTATCCCCCCTCCCTGTTTTTATTGTAGTCATAGATGATGTCTGGCTTTCTTTGCTCTCCACCCACTGACAGGTCATGGTGCATGCTTGACAACAACAGCACAACTTTGGAGTTCTTAGGGACATAGGAAACTAGGGTGAGTTCCCCATCAAAAGGAAATATGGATGAAAAAGTTTCCCTTTTTTGATTTGCTTGCATTTTGTTTCAGATATTGGCCTTGTTTTTCTGAGTCATACCCATGTAAGTAAAGTCCTGCTGTAGCAGTCTTTCTGCCAGGTCAGTACTTGTGAAGGATTTGTCACCCACAATATTCCTTCCTGTCTTGTACCAGGGATGAACCAGTTTTTCAACAACCTGGGTACCAAGATAACCTTGGCATGGGGCCTTCTGGTTGCTTGCCCAGGTAGATGTCTCCGGACAGGGGGAATGATGTTGCTGCATCACAGAACCACCAAATTTTCAAGCCATATTTGACTAGCTTGCTGGGCAAATATTGTCTGAAGGGTCAGTGACCCCTGAACTCAATGCGCTGCTCATCAACTGTCAGATGTATTCCTGGAATATACCATTTCCAGGAATATACCATTTGTTCCACAGATTGTGTCCAAATATCTCCCACAGCTCTTCCAGTGCCTCGTGACCACCGTGGTGTAGACCACTCAGCAGTAGGAGGCCAATGTAGGCTTTCAGCTCTGTTTTGTCCAGCGTTTTCCACTCCTTTCTATTTTCAGAATGGCTATCCTTCCTCTCCCTGAATCTTCTGTCTGCCTCTCTGTTTGTTTCTCTTATGATAACTGTCAGGATGTCTTGTGAGAGAAACAGATGGAGTGTGTCTTTATTGCTTTCTCTTGTGGCCCAGCACTTTCAGGGACTATGTCCCTGGCTGTGCTCTGATGTGGACTTTTTCCCACACTCTGCCATTCCTTCCTCTAACGGTGGCATCATCTGCAATGTGTTCTGGGGGTGGTGGGAGTGGTACTGCTCCACATCCTGTTGTAGCTTTCCTTGGTCTTCCATGGAGGCCCTGGGCTGGTCCTCTTCCCTTTCCCACTGGAAGTGTTGTCATCACTTCTGCTTGTGGCACCAACTCCTCCTCATCTGAGCTAGATGAAACTTCCATAGACACATGGTCTTCTTGCTCTGAACAGTCTCCCATGTCTGGAACAAAGCCAGCATGCTTACTGCCTTGGGACAAGATTTCATCAGCGGATGTGTCACTGTCATCCCCGGTTACCTGTGCAAGACAGGCTTCAGCACTGAATACGCGCTGCCTTCTCAACCTGAACTGTAGGAAAAAAAAAAGAAAAAAAAAGATTACTGATGAATGCATATAAACAACAATGAAAGACAAGCCTGTCCACCTATGCTTTCACAGAAGCAATTCCGTCCTGCCTATTGGCAGTGCAGGTAGTGCCCTCTCCATCAGCCACAGAAATCAGAGACCAGCATCCACCCTTTGCAGGCAAGACAAATGTTTGGGAACCACACATGCATGGGCTTATTGAGAGTAAATAAAAGGGGCATAGGGGGTGTCAAGCCCTTAGCATTGAAGGGGACTCCATAGTGTACTCTGTATTGCCATATGATGTTGTTCTATTTCTTCTCTGCTGTCCCTTTGCTCCTTGTCCTCACTTCCAACAAAGGCAGGGCAAATTAGCTTGTATGTTTTGAAAGGGGCAGGCAGGTGGAATTTTGCCATGAGAAAAGAGAGCAGAGGTGGATTTGGGTGTGACGAAGGGTTTTGGGGGATTTTTGGTATTTTTTTTTTTTTGGCAGAGGGCAGGGTGTTTTGATGACCTTGCAGTCTGCAAAAAAATTGGTTAGCAAAAGATATTAGCACATCTAAAACAGATCTTCATTTGCTGTAAAATGTGAAATTAAGACAACTGAATCCTAAAGAAATTGCAGGGGAACTTCAAATAGGCATAATATGGACATATCACCAGGGTTAACTTCATATGTGCAACAAACAAAAAGAAGTAATATTATATTTAACAGTCTCAAAAGTGTTGGCTATGAAGGAACAACTCACAGGATCATAATAAATTCTAATTTTATTGTACAGGATGTGAAGTTACCAATAAAATCATAAATGTAAACTTTGAGTTATGAGGGGTACTGGGCACTTCAGCGCATGTGTGCGCACACACACACACACATGCGTGCGCGTGTGCACTCACTCATTCAAACCCATGGCACTTAAACCCATGTAGTATAGTGTACAGTATCTGCTGTAGTGATTGTGAGAACACTGGTGTCAATATATCTATCTATCTGAGGTCCTAGAGTCTGTTGTCAATGGTTAGCTTCCTTCAAGGCAATGTCTTCAGAAGGGGGTTGCCTGCTTGTGCTTCTGTCTTGGTAGGTCAAGTGCTGGATGAGAGGATGCCACTGAGAGTCATGCCTTTTATCCCTTTCTGGCAGACTTGTGTGATCCCCTAGCATCATCTTGCTGCCGAATCTGGAGGTTGCTGTCCCACATGGGTTTTGAGTAGTGCATGACAGCTGTTAGTCACAGTCATGGGGGGTTTTGCCCAGTGGTGCAGTTTTGGGAGTCCACCCTTGACTTGACTGATTCAATGACTGCAGGTTCCAGGTGGCTTGATTAGCTTAAAATAGCTTGTAGAGTAGTTTTGTGACGGTAAGTTCCTCCAGCTACCATCATGGAATGTCATGGAAGGTCTATATCCCATTACTATCTCATTACAGAAGGAAGTATTGCAGCTAATAAATCACTAAGGAACATTTTATGTAGCATTTTGAATTTTCCTTGGATGCTTTCTTTCCAAGAAAACTCAATAGTATAACTGTGAGGGGGCAACTGAGGCAAAAACCTTGCTTACCACTTAGGTGAGGTCAGAAAAATGCCCACTGCTGCAATTATCCACACTGCTGCCCTGTGTGCTGCCTCTGCCCTCCTATGCCTCTGAGGGAATTGCATCACTTCTTAGCTGGTGAGATCTGAGTAGTGCACAACCCAAGTTTCTCTGGTTGCAAGCAGCTAACCATAAAGAATCACAAATTGACTGTGGAAAAATAAATAGACCTCAGCACAATCTCTCTCTCTCCCACTTCTCTTTTATTGGTATTGTTGTTAAGGAAGCAGGGTATCACTCTTAACCATCAAGTGAGTGACTTTATAATTACAAGCTGTACTACAGATTGATGAACTTTCAGGTAGCTTTGATACGGAGACCATGTTGTAAAGCAAAACAGAGCTTTCCCTGTGAGCAACTCTGTAGTCTTTTGAAAAATAGGCTGCGATATCAAAGACTAAAATGTTAGGTGAGAGGAGAAAATAAAGTTGGGTTCATATTTCAGAGCAAAGCAGTAATTTCCCATATGCAGACAACTGCTTTCTCTGCAATGAACACCCTGCTTATTGCATCAAATGCGGTTTCGATGGAGGCACACAGAAATAGTTCATCCATATTGAAATTATTATTTGGAATGGCACACAGATATGCAAATTCTAAAACTCTGTATCGATAATCAAAACACATGAATGTGTAATGAATAAACATTACAGTGGATGCAGTTGTAGCTAAATTGTTTAGGCCAAAGGGAAATAAATATGTAGGGTTGGGGATATGGAAGTGTTTCAGAAGGGAAAGTGACGAGTCAAACATGCTTGCTTGATACTTTTGCTTATTTCTTTTTTAAAGTCTGTTTTCATTGGATAGCAGTCTGGCAATCTAAAATGAAATAATTATTTTCCCTGAGTAAATAGGACTTGATACAAATTCACGAGAAATCAGTGACAGAATTTGGTTGACTTTGAAGGTTATAGTACTGGACCATTGGTTATACTTATTATATTTTATTTTTGGAATATAAAGACTGCAGGATGAACAGCAGTCATTGGAAAAAGTGTTGCCCCTCATTTACATACAATCTTGTGTTCTGAAAATGGGTAGCAATATGTATCCATATATACCACCTTGATTTGTGATTCAGATACATTTTTTTATCTTATCTTTCTAAAATACAAAAAGGCAATGTGCATCCAAGCTCAGAGTTGCTTGCATAATCTGTACTGGAGTGATAGGATATTGTATTTTCTCTTTCTCTTGCACAGAATGTGAGGTTTAGTTATATCATCCCTTCAAGTGCATTACTTATGATGTGAGCATTTTTTAAAAACAATTTGCATCATTAATCTCTGAGGAAAATAATACCACCTCAAATTCATTAGTAGTGCAACTCTGTTTTAACCATAATGAATGGTTTATCAGTATTTATCAGTTCAATGAGTGAAAGTTTTCACCATCTTTTACACTGATTTGTTTTGCCACTTTATCTCACTCTGGGATTATCAAAGCAGCCATTAGGTATTATGGTACCTTAGAGATGAATCATTTCTACATAGTCATATTAAGAACATGATGATACCCACAACTGATAATGTTTGCTAACTCTCTTGAAGATATTTATACACAATATTGCATCTTTTAAGTAAAGGAAGCCAGAATCCTGTGATCTATTCCATCTGTTTTGAGCTACTTTGCATTAATTTTGCAAAAACCAAATTCTGTTCTTGTGAATATATTAATCTTTGGTCCACATTACTGTATTTGCTGGAATCCAAGATTACTTCAAATTTAAGATGTCCCCTCAGTCATTAGATTCGATACCTGGAAAATTACAAATTTGGTATAAGTTTTCAGGTATGGAAGTGAATTACTGGAAGGTTGTCTTAAATTCATCCGCTTCACTGTTGTAACAGGGAAGACAAGTGCTGGGAAAAGTATTAGCAGGGAGTAAGTGGTACAAGGGCAGGTTCCTTGCTGCCTGTCCTCCCACCACTTACTCCCCTCCCCAGTGCCTGCTCCCCCCTCTCACTGCTTATCCTATACAGCAGCTTTGGCTCTGTGTCTGGCCTGGGCCCCAGAGTACATGGTGGCTCCAGTGCTGGCTTAGCCCAGCAACAACAGTGGCAGGAACTGTGAACCCTGGCCTGGGTCAGGGCCATAAGCCACAACAGCTGCCCTGGGCTATACACTGTGTGGTCTTTTTCATATTCCTTCCATACTGGGCAGTCTGTCCTGCACTCCCCTCACATTGCACAATGCCCCCTTGCACTCCTCTGCTGTGTGCCCCTTCCCCAGCTGCATGAGCCACCCCAGATGGCTATGGGTTTATTCCTTCCTTGTTTGCCTTTCTGAACACTGCTCCCAACCGCTACCACCTTGCTCCCCTTCACCCTCCCTTCTTCCTGTTGTATTTAAATGTGTTTCTTATATACTGCATTGCACATGTTTGTCACAGCATCTGATTAAGTGAATTTTAAAAGCTTGTACACAAAAGCTTATATTAACTTACATGCTCAGAGAGACAGGAAAATGATTCTGGCAGGAAAAGCAACAGGTGAGTACTAGATTTGTAAGGGAATTTCAGCTTCTGAAATAAGTCTTTTCTATACATGGAAGTAGGGATAGCAATTCTAGAATTGCTAGTCCATTCTTATTCCAAAATTAACACGCCTTGGTTTACATTGGTTTTAATCCACTACTAAAATTATAAATAACATTCATATTCTTCTCCAGACAAATGGCCTGGGAAATGGGCTGACAATCGCTAATCTGATATTTGCCATATATTTAAAATATATAAATTTAAAGATTAGAGATGCCGGCATGCAAACAGATATCTAGAGAGTGAGATCTTATCAAACTTCTCTTTCAAAATTAATTAAGCACTCTTTTGGCCTAGAAACCTGTCCCTCTAAAGTATAAAACCACAAACAATGAAAGACCATTTATTGTGATTCAGTCAAATGAGATGTGCAGTCAATATGGGGAGGTGTTATTAGATCCCTTAGCCCCTCATAGGGGATGTTATAGGAAGAATGAGAGAGACTTTTTTGTCCCATAGGCTGGATAGGTGCTGCCTTGTCTGTCTGTGGACTGGATCTGGTTAGTGGGCTTCATCTGGCATGCAGTGTGGCTGATCCATCTGGCTGGAGGGAGCAGGGGGCAACCTGGCACTGATTTTACCTGGGGGGGAGGGGCATGGCTGGGACCCCATCTGGTTGCATGAGGCTTGGGCATTTGGCAGTGGGGAAGCGGTGGCAGTATTAATTGCCACTGCTGCCCCAATGCCAAGTATCCCAAAGTAGCGGGAGCCCCATGGGCCAGATGTGATGGTTCTAAGGGCTGTATTTGACCTGTAGGCTGTGGGTTGAGTGCCCCTGAGATAAAGAGTTTAAATAAATATTAGTGATCTTGCTCATTTTTTGAAGAAATAGGAGAGATACAGAAAATGGAAAAGAAGAAAAGAAATTTCCATTAGTTGAAAGTTTTAAATACTGGTCTAATGAGGAAAAAATAATAATTTGGCTCCTTTGTAATAATTTATCACCTGTCCTTTACACCATAGATGTGTTTGCATTTACTCATGCAAAGAATACAGGGCAAACTCAAATAAAATTTACCAATTTTTATTCTTGTATTATGGTATATTGATTCATTTAATCTATTTTTGTATTCACATATTATGTTGGTTTTAATTCTGTTTAAATTGTTAGAATGTATGTCTTACTGTATGCATCTACCATTAACTGTACATTATATAATTATATATGATTGTATTTTCAATGTTAATGTTTTGTTCAAGCAAAAGCTGTAAATAACTTACTACTGCTACTACCAAAATTATGCTAAACCAGGAAAAACACTCATAGTCTTGAATATAAGTGACACACATGGAGTTATTGAGGAATAGCTATTCCATTTTAAATTCAAACGTGATATCACTATAAAATGGTTTTTGTGTGTAGATGGACCTTGACATCACTTTGAACTTTCAGACCCTTGTATACACTGATTTGCATGTCTTGCCACCAGATTCATAGACTGTAAGGCCAGAAGGGACTTTGGAAGATCATTGGGTCCAGCCCCCTGCACAAAGCAGGAAAGATTTCACCTCTGAATTTACAAATCCAATGTTTATGGGTTTTTTTGTTTTACAGTTCTGTTCAACAAACTCTGAGAAGAATATATGGGCACTGCTTTCATACAAAACAAATGTTATTAGTATTATTTTATTATTTGCACTACAAGAATCCTAAAGGCTCTGGTTGCACTATGTTAGGCAATATACACATATATTAGAAAGCAGAGGAGTGATTACCTTTTTTGGCAGGCTAAAAGGGGGGCAGCAAGCTGTTGCTGCTGCTGTGGTGTGGGCTCCCTTGATCCTGGTTATTGTTGCTGCCACAGGCTCCCCGGGGCAGGAGTGTAACTGGAAGAGAGGGGCCAGGGCACCAGCCTCAGCTGCCACCTTTGAGGAAGCCCCGGGAATGGCTGTCGCTACAGCAGCTGCTGACAATGCCACTGTCATCAGTACTGCAACAACAGAGGCCCTGTGTGCTGAGGCTTTCCAGAGTGTGGATTTGCTCAGTTACACCTCTGCCCTTACAAGTTATTGTTTTAATGCCACCTCTAATTGGCACGTGGGGCTTGTGCCCCACTTACACCCACACTAGTTACAGGACTGTCAAAAAGGATTGCCTCTGACCCAGGTTGCTTCCAATTTAAGAATAGCAGGGGAGGCAACATGCTGATGCAGCAAATTGATATGTGGAATCAAGATAAGGATGACACAAACATGATCAACAGAGTGTATATATCAGTAGCACTGATGTTAATTGGTAACCAATGAAGGTATAGAATGATATGATCACAGTGAATCTAAACTGCAAATCCAAGTCCCACCACTGCAAGGGCAAATCCTATAACTGTGTTCAGTCGTGGAAATAACATGTACCACTGTGCTCCTATTTTTAAAAAAGAATTTTGGATCTATAATTGCACCAGTGAGAGAGATTAACAGGCGTAGATAATATTCTTTCTCTGCAGAAGATGGAAGTAAGTATCAGATAGTTCAAATGCCATGTTATCTTTGTAAAAGAGATTCTGGATATTAGAAATCTCAGACCTGAGGTCAATATTGATTGAATCTGGGGATTCATGCTAAGATATAATAGCTTTATCCATCACACAATACCCTGTTAATTTAGTCAAATGTTGCCATGATTTAATTTATGCAGTATTATAAGGCAATGTTTGTAGGACCAAAAGCCTTTGAGTTTTTAGATCTTTTAAGAAATAGTACTTATTGAGGGAAAAAAATCCAATCAAATGAATAAAAATGGAATAAAAATCTCAGCAAATATTCTTTTCCTGTCTGCGACGCCCTCCAAGAAGATTAAAAATAATTTTTCATTTGACAAACTTTGTTGAATCCCCCCCATGTAAATGGAATTAACACAGCTGATTTTGTTTCAGAGTCACAACCTCAGCTGAAATAACACTTAATCTTGCCAAAGCACATTTGCTTGTGCAGTGCACCTGCTTCATCAGTGATGTCAGCACAGCTCTGGAAATAGTGATTTCTAGATAAATGTCAATGAAGAACCAGTGAGGGGACAGGAAAACAGGACCAAGTACTCTGCTCCTGCTGGAAAGCCAGAGCAATAGGAACAGTTGGCATGTCTACTTGTGCGCCTAACTGCACAGTGAGTACTAAATGACTGTGCGGTAACTGCCAGTATTGTGCATTCCCAGCATGGATTATTTCTGACTCTACTTCACAGTAGCAGTAAGCTACCGTGCAGTATCTCGTTGTACTGTGCAGTATCGGTGGCATCACAGTTTGTGCCTGCTGATACTATGTCACTTTAGTGTTGAGCTACATCGCCATAGCTCATCGCTATGGTGACGTAGCATCTCATGTAGATGCATTCATAGATTTCATAGATTTCATAGACATTAGGGCTGGAAGAGACCTCGGGAGATCATCGAGTCCAGCCCCCTGCCCAAAGGGCAGGAAGTCAGCTGGGGTCATAGGATCCCAGCAAGATAAGCATCCAATTTAC
>NW_017728948.1:24700737-24707986 GCF_001723895.1 Crocodylus porosus
CTGGATCACCCGCCTATCTTCTGGCGTGGATGCTTTGCCCCAAAGTTTGGTGTCATCGGTGAACTTGGCCAGTCCACTCCTGACTCCAATGTCCATTCAGTGGGTACTAGCTGAGTGAAATAACTAGTGCAGTATTTAGCAAAAATTTTCATTGTGAAAGTGGTATAAACAGGCTCAAAGATGTTGCCAGACAGCTGTAGAGGCCCCAAGGAACTGTTAGAAATCTTGTCCCAAATCTTGCAAACCTCAGGGCATTTATGTTTGTCAATCCCCAGTGAGGATTTCTGGGGATTGACCTAGCTGTTTATGGAGTAATTGTATTAAAGTGTGTGTGTGTGTGTGTGTGTGTGTTTGTGTGTGTGTAAAAAAAACATCTCTCTGTTACTATATTAAACTATCATTAATGTTTAGTAATCTGTAGCCTGCACACTCCAGGCAGGGGCATGCATGCAAAGGATTGTGGCTCTGCCCTGGCTCCTTGCAGCAGTGACAGTCTGCCTGGAGCCAGGGCAGAGCTATGATCCCCTGTATGCGTGCCCCTGCCCAGAGCATGCAGGCTACAGATTTTGACTCTGGAGCAAGCTGCCCTTGTCTCATGCTCCCGGCAGCTCTGGAGCAGCCCCTTGTACTGCTCTGCTGCATGTGCTGCTGGTGCGGCTGAGGTCTCCGTGGAGTCCCCGGTCCTGGGTGACTGGGAAATGGAGTCCCCGGCTGACTGGCAGCCTGGAGGTTCCCCATCCCTGACCTAGGCTATAGTCTTGTAGCTGGGGAACTATCTTTGGAAGTGGGAGATGTGCATTTTAAACCTCTCAGGCTGAGGAAAGCCTAATAGTGTGGTCTCACACTCCCTGTACAATGCTCTAATCACTAGGCTGTTATGCAGAAGGTAGTCTTTGGCTCTGTTTTAAAAGGAATGAGCCTTTGCCGAGTAGGCATGTACCCTCTGAAGAAAAATTCAAGCTCTGGACCCCAAATGGATGGTGACACTTAATATGAAGCCCAAATCAGTTCTGGAGAGGGACAGGAGTTCAAAGACACACCCCTGTGCTCAGTCAGTCTTACTGGTGGTTAGGTTGCACAAGCTTCTCACTCAGAATATAAGATTTTGGCAGAGGTCTTCACTGTTACTATTGGATGCTTACAGAACTTGGGTACCTAACCTCCACCTGCATATTATTGCCAGTGGTACTTATTTCATCAGCTGTTTTCTTTTTCCTATAGCATTAAGTTGCCGTTCATTACCCATTTTTTTTTCTCTTTATAAGGACAGCTTTTAAATGTAGTTTACCCATATATAGGGAGTCTGTTCCAATTCTAGCTTAGCTGACAAGATAGCCGTTAATTCTTTAGTTGAGGTTATGCTGGTGCACATGGATAAAATAAATACCAAGAAAAGACTTCCCTGAGGAGGCTGCATTGCAGCATACTTATAATTCTTGAAAGCATTTTCTCAGTGCCATTGATTAGGGATCATAAAGTGGAAACCTGGCATGCTTTAGATAATATTTAACATGATATTATTTGTTTCAGAAAGCACCTATCCACTAAGAATAATGAGATGCAATGCATCTGGTAATAGATGCACCTGCTTTATTGTGTCTAACATTTCTTATTTCATTATGTGAAAATGTCAGGAAATAATTAGATGATGATGGGGAAACAGGAACTTTTTACTAAGCTTCTGCATTTTTGTGTCTCCTTTTTTCAGGGTGAAGATTCTAAGCAGTGACGAGTTTTTGTCTATCCCTTCAAAACTTCTCTGTTAATAGATGATAGTGCAAGGTAGATATTTATTTTACCTGTTCATATTTAATCCTATGACCAGAAGCTGTGAACAAGTTGTGCTCCCCCTGCCCCCCATTAAATATGGTTATGCTTTCCAAGTAAAGGTGGAGTTAGTCCGTCCTCAAGACTAAGTTTTCTTTTAAGGATATTGGTTTTGTCTTGTCATTGTATAAATATGGTTTTACAATTTTTTTTCTGGTTTTAGTTATTGCTTTAGGAACTACAATAAAAGGAAAAAAATGGATATAAAGCCCTTGGCCTGATGTTCAGATGTGTGGTGAAGTGGGACTCCCCGCCTAGCCACAGTGCTAGATTCCTCACTTGCCATTGGGCATGCTACCCACCTCACAGGCAATGCCTAGTTCTTAATTAATTGTTGTTAATTAAGGCAGTAGGCTGCCCATGTTATGCTCCGATGCCAGGGGGCGCTCCAAACCTTCCCTACACTGCAGCCCATGCCTCGCAGATGGCATCCAGCTGTTAGTCACACCAGCCCCACACTAGGCTCCAGAATCCTCCTATCAGGACCCCACTTTGATCCCTCCACTCAGGCGTCCTACTCCACCATCATTCAGGCTGCCGAGCTCCCTGTAGCTATCTCCCCTCTTGGGTGTGGTGCCCCCGGGACCTTCAGCCACATAGGTGGGACCCCAGGCCCTCCAAGGCCAGGTGGGACCCCAAGCCCTCTGCTCTGGGAGTCCCTTGTGGTCGGCCCCTGGCCCTTCTGACCTTCCTGGTCCTGGCCCCAGCATTGACAAGTCGAAGGGGTGCTCTACCTCTGGCCTCTCTCACTAGCCCTACACTCTCTTTCGGGTCCACCTTCTTGGATATGGGAGCTAGGGTACATCACACCATGACTGGTACTCCAGGGTCTCACAAGGGACCGCCCCCCCCCCCCGGAGCAGCAGGTCATGGTGCTACTTAAGATCTTACTTTTGACCCACAGTCGGCCTCCCAGCAGTGGAGGATTTACTGGGGTCAGGACTCGCCCCTTTCCCTCTTGGGCTGAGCCCCCTTTACTCAGCCTCTGGCCCAAACTTCAGCCTCAGGAATCTGAAGACCTACCTGGGCTTACTCATCTCACTTGGGGCTCCACACCACCCTCTCACTTGGGACTCCACACTGCCCCCTTCACTCGGGGCTACACACCGCCCCCTTCACTCAGGGCCACAGGACTTCACTCCCTGGTGGGCTCAGGTAGCCATAGTCGTGCCTGGCCCTCACTCTCCCTCCTCAGGGTCTTGCACCCGACAGGGCTCAGGTGGCCACAGCTGTGCGTGGCCCCCACTCTCCCCCCTCAAGTTCTCTCAGGGTCTTGTACCCCCCATGGGGCTCAGGTGGCCTCAGCTGTGCCTGGCCCCAACTCTTCAGTGTCATGCAACTGAAGGTGAGGGCTAGGGTTAAGGTGCCCCTACCCACCTTTCACTGGTGGTGAAAACTAGCCTGGCATTTCCTGGGGACTCCCATGCCACTGAGAGCCCAGCAGGCCACCCACTCCTGGCAGGGTGCAGTTTTAGGTCATGCCCAGGACCAGGGGCCTCCAATCCATCCCCTATAGCTCTTCCCTTACCTACAGGTTGATACCAGAAGACTCACAGCCAGGCAATATTGCTGCCTTCCCTGCTGGGCTCAGTCCCAGCCTACTGCAGACCCTGCCATTGTGGCAAGCACCCCAAGGGTGCTCCACCACAAGATGGTAAAGAGTTCTTTACTCCATGTGCTGGTGAACAGGAGAACAACAGCCACAGAACTGATTCATTCACATTACAGTTGTCTAACTTCACTGTGTCACGCTGCTGTCTGATTGGAGCACAAGGGACTAGAACGGCAGGGCTGGAAGGGTCGTTTAGCTCTCTATGGGATGGTTAATGCAAGCCCAGCTCACGTTGCCCGATAGGAGGTGGTGAGGTGATAGTCACGGAGGCAGAGAGTAGTTGAAGGTAGAGGTTTATTTGCTCACAGTGAGCGTTGAGGAGAGAAACGAGATGCAGAGAAGTAGACTGCTAATCATGTTGGGGCTGGCAATGAAGTGGCGTTCGGCGGTTGCTGATTGCGAACGGGATGCAGAAGCTAGGTGATCAGGCTAGCGTCCCTTTTGCGTTCAAAACAGGTAATGAACGAACTTGCTTGGGCGCAGTTGTATGCTCCCTTATATCACTTGGGTGATGCGCTCAACGGTGAGCTGGCTGTTTTCACCTATCACCTCTCAGGGTTCTGTGTTCAGGCCTTATTTGGCGTTGCAGACCAGCTGACCTCACCTATGTTGGTGATGCTCTGATAACGAAAGTAGTGGTATGGCAGCATTTGTTTTACCCTTTTGTGATGGTTGCAGGAAGGAGGGCGGGGCTTGCCATCTTGGTGCCTCGTGCATCTATGCCACCATTATGGTGTGCGTATGACACACTGTAGCCAGGGGCTGCAGCTGACCTCATGCTTCTGGGGCAGCCCCCCTAGATCTATCCTGCCACACAAGTTATGTTGGAAGCATGGAGTCCCTCTTCCACTCTGGGGCTCTCACATAGCAGTGAGAGGCAGTTACTGGGGCCTGTAGGCTTCATGTTAGCTTCTCACAGGCCACAAATTGGATATCCTTGATTTACAGAAATTATTGCCCAGCACTCCATCTGGAAAGAATCTCTGGAGAATGATCAATTCTTTGCTTTCTCAATCTTTGAACCCCTACTAAGAGAGCTTAATTTGTATAAAATTTATAATTACAATATATCCAGGGATCTGGAGGTCATAAGCAGGTCCAAAATCAGAATTGATGCATAGTAGAGCTGAAAAGGGGAGAGCTAACACAGGGTAAATTTCTGGTTTCAAGGATTTTAGTCAAGAGTTAAATATTAGTGTTTTTTCTATCTCTTGAGGATCCCATGCTGCTGAAGGGGCTCTGTTCAGAGATGATGCAAATTATAGACTTCTTGACAAGTATAAAGCGTTAATCAAAAGCAACAGATCAGGTTAGACAGATAATTGGCTGGGACGGTTTAGACAAAGGTGATGCTTTCTCTAGCAGGGGACTGAACTAGATGATCTCATGAGGTCTTCTTCAGCCCTACTTTTCTAAACTCTGAATAGGGGTTAATAGCTGGGAAAGGAAGGTGGATAATGCCTGACAAATCTTGTGTCCTTCTATGACAAGGGAACTAGCCATCTGGATGAGGGATATGAGGTTGATGTGATTTACTTAGACTTCAGTAAAGCCCTTGATTCTGTGTCCCATGGGATACTCTCAAACAAACTGGAGGTTGCTGGGCTAGACCTGTCCACAGTGAGGTGGGTAGACAATTGGTAATTGTCAGATGGTAATTGATGGGATGGCCTCATCTTGGAGGGCCATTTCCAGTGGTGTCCCTCAGGGATTGGTGCTTGGACCCATGCTCTTCATATATTCATTAATGACTTGAATGATGGGGTCGAGGGCTCAATGGTTAAGTTCGCAGATTATACCAAACTGTGGGGAAATTCAGGCACATTGGAGGATTAAACCAGGATCCAAGAGGACCTTGACAGACTGGAATCTTGAGCAGAATGAAATCAAATCAAGTTTAACAGGGAAAAGCCTGTGGATAACCTTGAGAGGGTCCAGAGGAGGGCCACTCATATGGTTAAAGGTTTGCAGGCCAAGCCCTGTGACGAGAGACTGAGGGACCTGGATCTCTTCAGCCTCTGCCAGAGCAGTCTGAGAGGTGATCTTGTGGCCACCTACAAATTCATTAGGAAGATGCAGCAAGGGATCAGAGATGCTCTGTTCACCAGGGCTCCTCTTGAGGTAACAAGGAACAATAGTCACAAACTGACAGAGAGCAGATTTAGGCCAGACATCAGGAAGAACTTCTTCATGGTGAAGGTGGCCAGAATTTGGAATGGGTTTCCAAGGGAGGTGGTGCTGTCCCCTACCTTGGGGATCTTTAAGAGAAGGCTAGATAGGCATCTGGCTGGGGTCATCTGATCTCAGCACTCTTTCCTATCCAGGGCAGTGGGTCAGACTCAATGATCTGTTGAGGTCCCTGCCGACCCTAGCATCTATGAATCTAAGTACAAGGTCCTTCACCTGGGTAGGAAGAAACCTCGCTACAACTACATAATGGGCGGTGGTCCACTGGATGGTGCAGCATCTCAATGAGACCTGTGGGTCACGATCGACCAACAGATGAATATGAGCTAGCAGTGTGATGAGGTTGCCAGAAGGGCAAATAGAATGTTGGACTGCATCAGCTGATGTATGGCCAGTAGATCCAGAGAGGTGCTCCTCCCTCTCTACTTGGCACTGGTGAGGCCTCAGCTGGAGTACCATGTCTAGGTCTGGGCACCACACTTCAAGAAGGACATGGATAAGCGTGAGAGGGTACAAAGAAGGGCTGCCCATATGGTCAAGGGAATGGAGGATAGGCCCTACGAGGAGAGACTCTGGGAACTGGGCCTGTTCAGCCTGAGTAATGGCCCAGCAGCCTGTGCTGTGCTTCCACCCTGCACCCACTGACAGCAATGCCCTGGCACAGCCCCAGCCCCAGCCCCAGCCCCAGCCAGTGTTCACAGCTTCCTGGTGGGGCTGCTCTGACTGCTGCTGCAATTGCCCAGGTATTACTTGGCTCCTCTTGCCTCTAGCAGCCCTTCCCCTTCTTTCTTCTGCCCCTGCTAGATCTTTTCAGGCAGCAGGTAGCATGGGGAAGTGGCAGTGGTGCATGCCAGGCAACATGGAGGGGAAAGTTGCAGCTGGGAGGCTCCTGCCTCAGCATGTGGGAGTCCAGCTCTGGCTCCCAGCCACCTTCCAACTGCTTTTCTGGCCCAGTGTGATAAGCAGCTGCCCATGAGCAGCTGAGTGGATGGAAGGTGGCTGGCATGGCACAGCAAAGGCTGGAGGAGGAGGAGGAGCCACTGAAAGCAGGGGGAGTTGAGCAATACGCATGCAACACCAGAAGCAGCACCACCAGGAATCTGGCAGGTGTGGGAGAGAGTGGGCAGGGCTTGGTCCCATGAAGAGAGGGCAACCACAGACTGAATGGTGGGGGACAATCTGCACCTGCATCTGCAGCACACTGCCCAGGGGAGCTCTGCTGCACGTGCTTACTGCCTCCTGCCCACCCTCCCTTCCCCCATCTGCAGCTGGCTTCCAGGACCTAGCATATGGGAAGCCCTCCACACACCTCTGCACAGCTCCACACACACACATGCCACACCCAACCCCCTACTCTCACCCCATACACACCCATCCCACCCCGGTACACAATACACAAGAGTAAGATTTTATCTGAGCTGTTATACAATCACCTCTGTATACTCTATATATACACTACTCAGAAAAACATAAATCAAGACAAAATTATTTTTTGAAATAAAATAGTAGATGTTTGATTTTTAGTATATGATTTTTTTAAATCTATAATTTGTCAAAATGATATTGTCACGGAGTCACAGAGGTGCCCCGTGATTGTGAGGGTGATTGGCAGAGCTGTCAATC
>NW_017728948.1:24708986-24761094 GCF_001723895.1 Crocodylus porosus
GAGTGAGGACAAGGGCACCCGAGGGGCGAGGGACCATACAAGCGTCCCCCAGAACAGCTGCGAGGCTTGGGGCGTGCTGAGGGGGAGGCTTGGAGGCACGCATTGCCCTTAAGGCAGGACGCATATCGAATCCCCAGTCTGGGAGAGGGACGAACAACTAGACCGTCCATTAGGGAAACTGGCAGCCTCCATATTATATATTCAAACATCAAAGTCGTGGCGGGCGAGAATTCTGAGGGTGTTACGTCACCCTAACGTGACGGTAGGCGGCGCTAGGGAGCACACGGCCGCCCCTAGCCGCCGCTCCCTCACAGATATCTTTTGAAAATGTTATGTGTGCAGCCCTTGGCAGCTCACCAAACTTGATAAGTAGCTTGCCAGCTAAAATAATTGCCCACCACCATTGGTGATGCATAGGGGGTGCACTCAGGTGCACACGCACCCCATGAGCATAGCGGTGTATCCCCTATGAAAAGATGCCACAGACACTACCAGTGGTGCATGCAGGAGGTCTGCTTTCACTGCTGGTTGCTCACCATCCCCCACCTCCCACTGACGACAGCACCACTGTTTGCAGGAGCTCCACAGTTACCAGAGCCACACTCCAACTGCCGCCAGTGCTGCTGCCACCTGCCGGAGCTCGCCTTGCCCCCCCCAGCCTCTGGGAGCATGTGGTGTTCATACCCACCCGTAACCTAAGAACTCACCATTTCTCTTTCTCATTTCTGCCAGGTCTCATTCTGAACTGTTATAACTAGAGATTGGCTTAGGTTGTGAAGCATGGAGTTTAATATCCCTACAAAATATCTGTTGTAATAAATTATGTTAACACTTTAAAGAATCTTGTTATTCAGAGGTCTAAGGCTTTTCTGAATTTTGCTAATTTCTTGGTCTGTAACACTGAGTTCTAAAGTCTTCATGGATCATGTGAAAAAGTATTTTCTTTTATTGCTTTTGAATTTGGCATATTTTAAAATAATTCAGTATCTCTTTGTTTGTTATTCTTTCTCTCTTGAGCATTAGAATACCAGTGTTAGCCACGGTAATGACTGGCTATTCATACTTTATTCTCTTGTTTCCCTAAAAGTTGTTAAAGCACTCATAGGAACCACTGTCAAGGTTTCATTGTGATTATGTCATGGTTTCATTGTGAAGCCAGGTGAACTGGCTTCACAACGATGGTAGAAATTTTGGTATGAGAACCAAATCTCTTTTTTTTTTTTTGTTTGTTTGAAAGTAAAATACTTATATATATTTAATGGGATGGATAGATGGCAATATTTAACATCACAATTAGTTAAATTTCAAATATTTGGATTATTCACCTTCCCCTAAACTTTGGACATGGGGCATTCCTAAGTATTATTGCTTGAAATAACATGACACCAACTAGTTAACACTGACAGATGAAATGCTGGTGTTATTCCTGGAAATGAAAGCCACTACAGAAAGGAAAAGATTTGCCAAGAAATGTAAGTACCTTTTTGTGATTAGACTTTATAATGAAATTTATTGTTGGTTACATAGGAAAATGAAGGGATAAGGGTTGGGTGAGATGCTCATAAATACATTTCACCCAGTACAGAGGACCATGCCAGGTTTTCTCTACCCATACTGTGGGGACCATGTGGGAAACAACAGATGGAACAGCCATATGGCCACTTCACCTTCTGTGCTTTACATGGGAAATTGTCTACGCTTGCTCCATGCAAGCCAGCATAGAAGGCAATACTGGTGATGACTACAGGTATGAGATATGAGATACTGCTATCTAGGAGACCAATCAGCCTGTGCATGTGGCATGGAGAGGTTTTGTCTCTTGTTTCAGTGCATGTCACAAAAGGAAGGCTGTGCTGAAGTACTATAACCTGGCCCTGATTGGGCATGTTGACTTTGTGCTGTCTGCCAAAAATTGTTTACACACATGGCATCCATATAAGGCTCAGTTCCCTGACTTTACAGAAACAAAGTAATCTTTACCTGGTAAAAAACAAATTGAAAATTTACCTAGTTTTGATTTGTTATAAACATGGTGTACACACTGGGTCCATTGAAATTTTCTCATACCTTTACTATTCTTGAACCAGGATTATAGCTCTGTTCTACTGTGAAGCCAGGTGAACTGGTAATGATGGTAGGAATTTTGGCATGAGAACCAAAATTAACAGGTTATGATATAAGGTAGGGGGAGGTACAGGAATGTACTATGTAGTAGACATTCTTAGACTAAAAAGCCATGAAGGTCAGTGTAACTATGTGTATAGTATATAGTTTAAGTTACAAGTAAAGAGTTTGTGGAGAAGGAGATAGGGGAGAGAGGGAGAAAGCAGAGGGTGAGCCACCCCATCACCTTAGATGAAGAGGAGAATATCATCATTAGCCAGCAGGCCCTTGTGAAGCACTTCTGGCAGTCAGCAAGCATGGGAAAATATTTTTGGTACTTGAGAGGGGCCAGCAGAGACAGTCCAGAGTGTCAAGGAAGAAGAGACCCCAGGGAGACTCTCCTCCTGGGATTTGCATGTGGCTGGTGGCAGAGAAGGATGCCAGCAATCAGAGGAATGCTGAGTGAAGTGGATGCCAAGCACTGGAATGCCATGGTGACGGTTGGGAGCCCTAAGACAGTCATCTGCAAAAGGAAGAAATAAGGTCAGACATGACTGGGGGCTTGTAGAAAGCATGGGGAGGAGTCTTGAGTGTGGAAGCCAGCCTGGAAGGGTTCCCATCCTCTTAAAAACTAAGCAGAATTGTGCAAAGGAGACCACTTCAAAGGGTCAATTCCTTTCGGAGATACTTACATGTGAACTGAGCTGGGAGCAGCCCAGACATGGTTACCTTCTTCCCAATGACTTTGTTTCAACCTGTGGGGCAGTGTTCAAGAGTTCACTTGTTGTTGAGGGTGTGGGGATTGTCTGTACCTAGAACTGGCCCAGAGAGACCTTCCTGGGGTACAAGACTGTGAGTTAAGCCCCAGAAGGGTATGCCAGGCTTTGGCCTTTTTGTGGAATTTTTTTTTTTAAGTTTGGACTGCTTATTTCTTTTGCCTTTGGTGGGACTGAATTAGAAGGGCCCTGAGTTGGAGACCCAACCTTAATCCAGCTTGCCTGAGGGGCCTTAGGGTCAGTGGGGACCAGTGTAAATAACAGAAGCCATAGTTAGTGTCAGCCCAGAGCCATGGGAGAAACAAGTAAAAAAAAGGACCAACCTTGCATCCTTCCTCCAATCAGTTGTAAAATACTATACAATTAAAAAGAAGTGGTTAGAGTGGGATGTAGGGGAGTTGGAGCCCCACAAAGAGACTGAGGTCACAGACCTAAAGTGTTTACTCAAAGGGGAACTGGTTCCCAACCAAAGTTAAATCAAGTCATGGTGGGTGAGAGGGAAACCTACCAGAACACTTGATTGACACTTTCTAGGTCCCTACCCTATTGTCCTTGGGTAGAAAGGTGCCTGTCCAGAAGGGACTTAGGCCATATAACACCTACCAGTGACAGAGTTTAATGTTAATAAGAGTATCCAAAATTATGAGCAGTGCATGTATTGGAGATATTACAAAACTGATCTATAGAAAAAGTCTGGAGATATCCTGAACTTAGAACATTAAAGCAAAAATTGAGAGGTTCAATTCTTTACAAATATGGCATGGAATACAGTCTTCACGTGAAGCCTTGGTAAATGAAAACGCTAAGTTCTGCACTACCCTGCTTAGTGCTGCTGGAACTGTTCACAATATGTGGTTCATCAGTCATACAATCATGCTGGCTTGTTTCAGAGACCTACGAATAAAAAAGAGGTGCCATGTGGCAGTAGTCCTGACTTCATCACCGAACAGACCTGAAAGTGGTGGCAATCTGCAGGTTCACATTCAAAGCTGTCACCCACAGTTCCACAAAGCTTCATTCTTTCCTTCATTGAAGCCAACATGCATGATAACCCTGTGGGGGGAAGAGAGAGTCTGTAAAATTCTATTGCCTTAGAGGTCCAGAGTAGAGAGACAATACCAAGCTCTGCATCTCTTCACAAATGGAAATACAAACAAAAACATGTCCCGCTATCCTAGTGCTTGAATGAGAATGGCACATGGAAAAACAATGCCAGTCTGGAACAGAAAAGAGACATGAAGATGATGATTCTGATGAGGAAAAAAATGAAGAATCAGAAAATATCAGATAATCACTGTCAGGAAAGGGGTCTGCCCTTTCTGGTCATTGGGATAATATAGACTATTATTTGGATCCTTCACAGATTCTGGGTGCAGCTACATGCACAATTAAGCCAGAGTGTTCTAGAGAAAACTGCTCCTGGGCTCAGTATTTACACATGTGCCTGAGACTGCAGCAATTCAAGCCAGGCTGGGGCATGAATCTGCTTCAGTGTGGGGCTAGTCAGCAGGAACTCCCGCACTAAAGCATCCTTGTGCCTCAGCATCTACATGTGCGCTGCTACAAAGTAAAAAAACTCCACAGCAGGACAGTACTTGTAAATATTTACAAGTACTGTCTTGCTGTAGAGTAAATTAGTTTACTCCAGTGTAATAAGGGTGCATGTGTAGATACACAACTTTTACTGCACACCTAATTAGTCTACTGCACAGTAAATGTCTCATGTAGATGTGCTCACTGTATATTAAATAGCACTGCCTAAAAGTATACTTTCTTCCATGTTTTCCAGCTGAGAAACTGATATGTGACTATACCTATCTTGACCCCACCATCTCTGTGTTAAATCTCAGTTATATAATGAACCAGTTTGACCTTTTTAAATTCGTGAGTTACCATGGCATTTATGCTGTTTAGGAAAAAAATCAAAACTATCTCTGGCAAGTGAGTCTAGTAGGAGAAGGGAAACAGCCTTCTTGAGGGCTGGCATGTATTCAAAAATCTTCTTAAGGGCCTAACATACCTTTGGCCTGGCGAGATTCATCTCTCTATCAGATCCCCCATAATACCAGTGACAAAAATAATAGATAGTAACGGTGGGTGAAAGGAACTTTTACATGTATGGGAAAAGGGCAAGAGAAGCAAACAGAATTCATGGATGCTATGGCAATTAGTGTAATGTAGATAATGAGATACTGGATACTATAAAACACAAAATGACATGATCCCCTAGAAAGCCATTTATTCCTATTTTATCTCACATTAAATATTCTCCTTTCTTGGGATCAATGAGCACAAAACAGATGAGAGTGGGTTTTGTGTTCATTAATTCTAATTTGATGAAATGTTACACTTACCCCTTTAAAAAATTTCCCCAAAAATATTATATTATGTGCAAGTCTGATACATTTCTTTTGAACCTTTAACTCTAGTTAATTTTTAAATAGATTCTTCTAACCCTTCAGCATAAATTGTGCAGTATTGTAGCTACTTAAGAAGTCTCATCTGAGGTCTGAGACTTGATGCTTCTGTTCATTAGTTCTATAATACTTCTGTATTTTCCTTTTCTTTTTCACTGAGAGTGCCAGATGGCTGTTTACATTGATTAGAAGTGTTAAAGCAAATCTATAGAGCAATCATACTAAAAACTAAGACAAAAAGAATTGGCAACACTCTCTGAACTATCGCACATATAGTCCAGAGAGTGGACAGGGGGCTGGACTCGATGATCCAGGGGGTCCCTTCCAGCCCAAATGTCTATGAAATATAGTATTTTATTCCAAGAGCATGAGGCTTAACAGCAAAACTCTCTTTGTCACAATGATTTTACATTTTAAAGCTAGATCCTTACTTGAACTGTGTTTCAGGGCATATGACTGGTGAGGTAAGAATTTCCTCTAACTCTGTATGGGTCAATCCATATTTTGGGTCGAAATGCACACAAGTCATAATATGTACCCCTGAACCCACTCTGTACATACTCTCCTCTTCTGGGTGCAGGTTGTCACATTCTGAGGTGCACTGAAACCTTTAGGTGTGTCCTTCATCCCCAAACCCCTTTGCTGTCTGGACCTCCTTCTGTTACACCCAGGCTTTGCCAGCTCTTAGAGGAGACTTTGCCAGCTCAACAGTTGCACACTCTTTTCTAGCTGGTGCAAAAAATTACAGATTGATCCCCTCCTCTGAGAAGAGGCAAGCCTGTTTGTTCAAATACTTTGAAATCACACTTAGCACAGGCAATAAGTAAAATACAAGAAATAGCAAAAATGTTATTACAAAAATGAAAAACCGTATCAGGAGTTGTATGCTAAGTACAGATAGAGTTATGAAAAATAAATGGACAAATCATAGTTCTTATAGTTTCATTTCATCTTACCCCTGTATCTTATCCATAAAAATGCAGCTACTTCTACTTCTGACCTCCCTGTCAGAGTTTCTGGGCAGCAGCTTGCTAACTTGCACTAAGCCAGCCAGGGGACTATGTCATCCTAATGATCTTGGAGTCTCTCGACAAAGGTCTACTACCATGGCACCTCATAAATACATGTCTTTATCTGCTCATTTGCTTACTTCTTCCACTGAATTCATGGGGAGCATATACTATGCATATACTGTTCTGCGCCAAGGTTTGCACCTATTTATTAGAGTAGATATCTTTCCTGATACAACTATACCTAGTAGATATCAGACATAAATACTGCTGATCCCATATGGCTATCTATTATTCCAGTGTGTTATAATCTTTCACCCATTCTCCCCACTGTAAGAAATACCAGTCTTTGATTAGACTGTTTCCAGCTACCCTATTCCCTCTGAAATAAGGTTACCATATTTCCAGGATCAAAAAAGAGGACACCTGTGCGGAGGATGGGGGGGAAGGACAGCAGGGGGGAGGGGAAGCAAGGTGGTGGGGTATATGATTGGAGGGTGGTGATATCAGGGTAACTTAGGGTAATTTCAATCTGCTCATGTTAGGGTAATTTTATTCTGCTCCACAGAGATAAAAGAAGCAATTTGCAGTCCTCCAGCATCCCAGAATTCACTAATTCCTGCACAATCGTCACCTTTCCAGGCAGGGATGGAGTCCAAGTGTCCTAGCTTTTAGGTAAGCCTGTTTACCAGCCCTCTAGTGGCAGGTCAGAGCTGTGCAGGCAAGAAACTGAATTAATCTTTAACATGCAAGAAACAAAATTACATTCTTATCAAACATCATTGTTCATGAAAACATAAGAAAGAGGCATCTAAACACAGCTTAACATTACCTATGAATAGAGACCAAACACTGCATGAGCAAATCTAATTCAAAGCTAAACGCTGTATGAGGGAATCTAACTCAGAAAAACATTCATGACAGTCCATGGATCACCCCAGAATATTCCTAGCGGGGGGAGGCGGGAAGGGGAGTTTGTGACACAGGTGAGCAGGAAGCGATCTGGCTTTTGCCTCAACAAGCAACTCAGTGCAGCTAAGATTCAGAGATTGTAAGGCCATAAGGGACCTTGGAAGATCATCAGGTCCAGCCCCCTGCACAAAGCAGAAAACATGACTAGGGGTCAGGTGACCCCAGCAAGGTGGCTGTCTAGTCTCCTGTTGAAGATTTCCAGGGTAGATGATTGCACAACCTCTGGAGGGAGCTTATTCAACAGTCTAGACACCCTAACCATGAAGAAGTCAACACAAGGGTCTTGTAATTTGTTGCATCTAGACACATCCAACAAAATAGAAGCAGAGAAGGAAGTGTACCTTAAAGGAGTATATGCCCTCTTATGCTTGTCCTGATGTGTTACTTATGCCTTGCTCTGGTTTGGTCCCACAGGTAAAATTTATCTCCTATTTATTTGCCATTAGTTAAAAATAAAAGATCAGACTGTCAACCTTAGTTTGTGATCAGTACCATTAAAATCAACAGGATTTCTTGTGAGGAAAGGGAATATTCAGTGATTGGGGAGCAAAATCTGTCCCAAAGCACAGAATATGGCATTTTTTTCTTAAATACTGAATAATTAAAGTATTTGTGACTATAATCCTAAAGAGAAATGCTTGATAATGGAGTACCAGTCTGTTATAGCTCTTCATGAGAATTCGGAAGACTGATTGGATATTTTTGAAAAGTCACAACTCCCCCAAATTTAATGAATTTTAGCACAAATTATTGTTTTTTCAAAAATCTGTATCAGGAATTGGCTTGCATTCTATTTGTTCTCCTCTTGAAATAGTTTCGATCGTCCAGTAGCATTTGGAAATGTAAATAACTTTTGCGCGGTGCTTGTAAGTAGAAATTAGAGTAGGTAAAAAACCCCCCATTTAATATATACTTTGAGACTTATTCGTAAGAGTTATTTCTTGAGTAATTACCTCTCTAGTCTATGTAGCTGTCACAGACAACACAAGGCAAGTAAAGATTAGTCTGACCTTTACTTGACTGCTAACCTCTTAACCAAAATCTTCCAGGAAACAGTGTTTTTGATTCAATGAGAGGTATTGGGTCCTCCAAGTACAGAAGCAGAGCAGAGTGCAATACTGTAACAAGGGTCCTAACGGCTACTTTTCAGAAAGTGTGTGGATAGAACAAGTGTGTTCTAGTGTCTGTAATTCCATTTTACCTGCTTTAACTTTCTTGTAATTTCAGGGTTTTTTTTTAATTTGAATTAATTTCTTACTTTAGAAAGGTATACTGTGTTACTATTTTGCTGTTAAGCCGCTACCAGTTGTGCAGCTATTCATTTGTGGGGAAGAACTAATAATATTTTTAGTTGGGACAGAGAAATCTCTTTTTTGTCTCTCTATATTGAAAGTCATTTGTCTTGAACAATATTCTGGTCAGAAGTGTAAGAATGTGCACGTTATACATTTTAAATGGATTGAGAGTCAAAGGAGATTTAGTTTCCCTTAGAATAATTTGCTTGTGGAGATGACTGGAAGAAGGTCTACATTACATCTACTTGGATTCTCTGAATTTGGTCCTATAAATGTAATTAAATGGGCCAGATTCACTCTGTGCATTAATAGCAAGCATGAGCACAGGCCATTATCTATTTTTTTTTTTTTTTTGAATGCATTTCTCCTTTACCAGTTTAGTGCTGAATAATTGTGATTCAGCGTTAGTGAATTAAAGAAAGGAAATGCAAAGAGAAGCAATGGGAATGGGAAATGTAACTTTTTAATTGGAAAATGTATGAACATTTATTCCATTTTAAATATATAAATTGCAGTTGGTTTTAAATAATGATATGTTCAGGCACATCCCTAATTATTAATAATTAGATACTGAAATTTTTGTGCAGTAAGTATGGATCATTACTTCAGTAATTTGATTTGAAAGACAAATTTTTAGAGTTTAGACAACTGAATTCTTTCACTTATTGTTATTTACTCCTTTTATTTCTAACTAATGTCCAGTCTGTGTTTAAGAAGCACAGTTTCTCCTGAAACCCCCATTGTATGGGATATGCATGCCCATAATCAGATCCTTGCAGAAAATGCAGTCTCCTCCAAACGGCATGACTGACCAGTTCTGATGCACTGGTGGCCCGAGGCCATGGCTTTATCTTCTTCCTGACCCTCCTGCTTTCTCTTTGTTAGGTTACATGAGATACATTGTGTTGTGACAATGTGCAGTGGAGGGGTGCTTTTCATGTCTTTGCCTTTTGTGCACCCTTGGATACAATGTAGGATGAAGCAAGAGGGTTTTCTGCACCTAAACTTGTGTAGGTGTCTTGCATTAGGACTGATACAACAAATTCCTCTTATGTACACAAATAGTACTACTGCAGTTAGTGGGCTTGGATATATGAGATATTTGTATGAGTGTAATTTGCCCTTACACTCATTTAAAGAATGAACAGGTACATGATGTTTAGGCCCATACCTATCTAAGTTACTTTACTGTAAAGTAAAATGACACTGATGTGAAACTCTGATGTAGACGTTGCACATTCACTTCTATCCTGGGGTAGCCTTTGTTAATACAAGCAATCTAATACTGACTCTCCCCCTCCTGCTATCTAGTGGTGGTGTTTTGTAATAGTGCTTACTTTGGCAAGTATTGTAGCTAAACTGGTTACCCATTTCACACACCTACGTAATTTAACTGGTGTACAAAAGCAATACAACTTACATTGGTATTAATGCTTTATGTGTCCAAGTCCAGTAAACCTACTTGTAGCAAAGTGTTCAGGATTTCTCCCTACATCTTTTATAGACTGCAGCAACTAAGTTGCTAGATGGTAACATGGTTACATATAGAAGTCACAGAGGCAACTTCTATTATGTCAGAAAGTGCAATATGTGTCACCTGAATTCTTCAGCTGTCCAGCAGAAATAGAATGAAAAACTAGTCCATGTCTCAGTGCTTCTGCCTTGTTAGCAAACAAAATGGGTTTGTTAGTGAATTCTTCTAGCTAGCAGCACTCAGTCCTGTGATAACAGTTGAATCTGTGTCCTTAGATAGGAAATCTTGCTTTAAGCTAGAATGGCACAAGTATCAGCATCAGGGAATAGCACAATTCTTTACATTTCCATAGAGCTCCCCATCAAAATAAGCAAGAAATAATGTTACATCTAATGTTAGTGTTTGTATCAGCATTTAGTACAAGTTGTCTGAAACTCTTTACTGCACATAAATGAAAACACACACACAATTAGAGCTGGGAAGTTATAATGCCATTGCTCAAAGTGATCTGAATATGGGATTGAAAAACAATTTAAGTTTAGAATTCACTGAAAATGGCTGAAAAACAATCTGCATCTTAAACTTGAGGGTCATATATTCCTTCTTACATCTAGCCTTAAAAATTGTGGATGATTTTATTTTGTTATCTAGAAAAAAGAATATATAAACAGATGCTGTTACCAAGTCATTAGCAACGAGCACTATACAGCCATTGGGAGCTTTAGAGAAAAACAGTATAGTCACCCTGAGTTAAGAAAAAGCTATGCAAATGTAGCCCTGCTGTCTTTTATTGTTATTTAACTATTTCATAGCATTTTAATGGATTAATGCAGGTAAAGCAGTCAGTCTTAAAAGCTGTATAATTATATAGCTTATCAAAAAGTTAACTACAAAAGCTATACCACGTTAGTTGTAATAAACATGTAGCACCATAGAAAACCCTCTGTATGGAATTAGGTATGCTCTGTGTTGGGAGAGCTCATTGCTCTCCCTGTGTGAAAACAAAGCTGCCTTAGATTAGGTCACCACACTAAAGATGACACCAATACAGAGTGTACAGTTAAAAATCATACAGTTAATTGATATATTAGGCTAAAATGTCTACAGTATCCCTAAGGTATTCAGGTTGTAGCCATATTGGTCTAGAGGAAAAAGCAATCAGGGCTCATGTACAGAGGTAATATCTTTTATTAGACCAACCAGATTTAAAAAAAAAAAAAAATGTAATTGCAATTTTTGGCCACAAACACCTTTCATCAGGCATAAGAGAAAAGATTGTAAAAGTTCTCTTGGGTAGAAATGAAAGTTCATATTTCATAGGATTTCACAGAGGGGTCAGTAGATGGAAAAACCCTCTGGGCAGTATTTTTTTTAGCTGGTAAGGAGTCTCAACTCTCCTGTGAGGATCTGTGATGATGCAAATTACCTTAGACAAAGGCAGGAGCAGGGTCTCAGGATTCAGGTGGTCATAGTTGTTTCCTGCTTGGGAAAATATGAAGATTTCATTTTAAAAATTGGCTAAAATTTGATATCTTCCATGTGTCAGGTATCCAGGTTATAGCTGTATTGGTCCAGAGGAAAGACATTTTTAGCAAAAAAATTGGTCTAATAAAAGATATCACCTCTGTCCTTGAGCTCTGATTGATTTTTCCTAGATCATCCAAGCCAAGGCTTTGTCTAGCCAGGTCTTAAATACCTTCAAGGGTGGAGATTCCACAACCTCTATGGGTAACCTGTTCCACTGTTTTACTACCTTCCTAGTGAGAAAGGTTTGCCTAATATCAAGCCCAAACTTTCCTTGCTGCAACTTGAGACCATTGTTCTTTGTTCTGTCATCTGACACCACTTGTTAGTACTGTTTCCAAATTCAAGTGGTGCTTGGTGCTCTGTTTTTCTCTTGTGGGTACTCAGACTGAGAGACACTAAAGAAAGCTCTATGCCACTTCCTGACTCTCACTCTTGAGCACTCTTTCTCTGCTTCCACAGACATCTATTAAATCCAGAAATGAGGCAGTGAACTGCTTTTAATGTGCCCCATGACCATTGCTCTCAAAAGCACCGGAGACCGAAAGCCTCCCAGCCTGACTTTGCTGATTTCTAGATTTGTCATGTTCAAGCAGGAGTGGGTGGGTGCAGGCTGAGAGATGTGCGATTCCCTAGCAGTACATGTGGTTTGAAGACATTACTGCAAAAAGGGGAGATTTGGGTAGAACTGGAAGGTGGAAATGGAGAATAGAAATTATAAGAATGAAAGAAAGATGTTAGACATTAATAACAGAGTGGAAAGTGGAAATAAGAGGGAAACAGGCAGGATGTAGAAGAGGTAAAAATACAGAAAAGAAGTCAAGAGCTAGGACAGAATCTAGGTGAGAAAGGAAAATGGAGACAAAAAAGAAAACAGGTAGAAAGGAGGAGAACCTGTAATCACAGGGAAAAACAAAATGAACAAGTAAAGAAAATCAGAGAAAAGGAGAAATGGGGAAGAGATTATTAAAATAAAGGTTGAAACAGAGCTGTTCAAATTAGGGATGAGCTCCTCCCAGGGCAGATGGAAGGAGTATTAGTACAGGGGATAAACATTTAAACTAGAGAAATGAAAAGGAGGGAGGAAGGAGAAAGATAAAGGTAGCTGTAGTATCAGGGTAGTGATTTTTTAACGTTAATATTAGCAGCTATCTTTCTGCAGCTGTCATTTATTCCATTAGATGAAGTCTGGGAATAGCCGCGTCCAAGTCAGCAGCACAAGGACTATTCAAACACAAATTTCTAAATTTCTGCTTCTTTCTTAGCCATAACCATCCTTTAAAAGGAATTTTAGCTTGCTCTGCTCCTGAATTGAAACTTTAGTGCTACAGGTATCTGAGGCAAGTTTTATCTCAGGCATGTCTATGCGAGATGTTTGCTGCCTAAATGCCTAATTAATTGTGCAGTAAATGTGTGTGTCTACATGTGCACCCCTATTATGGTGCAGGAGACTAATACAGTCCATAGCAGAGTAGGACTTTTATTTACAAGTCCTACCCAGCTGCAGAGTTTTTTCATGCACAGCAGCATACATGTTGACATTGAGTCAGCTGCATGGGGCATGAGGGTGCTTTTAGTGCAGGAGTCGCTTGATGGCTACCTTCGCACTGAAGCACCTTTGTACCCCAGCCTGCCCCTCTGCAGCACATTGAGCCTGGTTGGCTGCTGCAACCTGGCTCAATATGCTGCTCTCCAGGTGTAAATATTTCTCCAGGAGTTTCCCAGGAGCAATAAACAGTGGAGCAATAAGCTCCACAGTTTATTGCTGCCTGTTAATAGCACGTGTAGATGTGCCCCTCATGTAACAAACTAGATGCATGTATTTGCAGCAGAGACCTGAGTTCTGTACTTAAAGCTACTTTTACCAGGGGTAGTTCTGCTGATAACTTTCTTTAGCCATTATTTCATTGCAAGAAGGAAAGGGCAGAAATCAAATGGGACCAAATAAGAAAGGATGCCCTTTGGGTCAATATTACAATAAGTACTATTGTGTCCATCTCCTTAATTTTAAATGTATAGTTTTCCAGAAGAAATAGCAGTGATCAGTCTAAAACTCCATTTGTCAGCTTTAAAAAGTGCCAGTTCTTTCACTGAGCTCTCAACATGCCTTGGCATTTAGTTCATACCACTTCATAACTTCATTCTTCTCTCTCCACAGGGACATTTCATATTTCAGCCATCTTTTTTTTTTTTAGAGCTTGAACATTACAGCACTATTTTCAGAACACTTTCTTACTTTTCTTTCAAAAACTGACCATTTTTACACAGATCTGACTTATACGGATATAAATATTCTTTTTCAAGGAGTTGGCATGGTCATATACAATATTGTGATGGAATTGATATTAATTTGGAAGTGGAGCAGTATCTTAACCTGTGTTTACCTGTGCACCCACCTGGCTTTGAACGCCCGCTTGTGCGCTGCCTTGGCCCAGACAGTAGCGGGTGTATGCTCTCTAGCTTTGTGGGTTCCCTGAGGTGGACTTTGGTTGTCCCACTGACCTTACCTGAACTCGCCTGCCACATCTTTGAATGTTATGTCAGTGTGGGGTTCAGCCTCGAAGCTTCCCTCAGGGATGACCACTCTGCTTGTGGGATGTTTGGGGCTCCACCTCCCTACACCCTGACCTTACACCAACCTCCGGCAGATTTTGACATGGCTGCCTCTCCAGTGTAGCTGTTCCTTGTACCCTATGGTATCCCCTTTCTCCTTGGGGAAGGAAAATTAGCCGGCCTGAGCTCTGAGCCTGAGATCCCCTTTGAGCTGGTCAGCCCTCTTCTTGGGGACTAAGGGTGCCCCTGTTGGGCAGGGGTAAAGAAAAAAATGAAGAAAAGAAAATTAAAAAAAAAGACCCAAAAAGGGTCTTCCTGTCCATATCCTACCGGTTGGCTTTCCCAGCCTTCCTGCCTGAACTTGGTAGTTCTCCCCTGATGCTGGTCCTGCGGGGTCCCTCTCTCCTTTCTGCCCCTAGCCCACTCCCTGACCTGGTACCTGGGGGTGGTTGAGTGGGAAGACCTCCACTTCCCCAGGGTTGACTTCCACATTTTCTTTGCGTTCGTCGAATTGGCTACACCCTCACTCGGCGTCTTCCCCAATGAACTTCTTTAACGACACTAGGGGGAAGTCACCCCCAATGTTCCACCCTTCCTGGGGCTCAATCTCAGTGCCCCTGGTGTGGGGAGCTCTCCCTGCTTCCCTAGCTGTCCGTCATCCGGGCGCTCCCTATTTGTGCTGGTTCTGCTTGTTGCCAGCACAGAGAGCCTCCACCTCCTCACTGGCTCTTCCCTCCCTACGACTGGCAGCTGCTTTTATTCCTGCCAGTTGGTGCGTCCTTACAACATCACCCACTGGCCTTAATTGCATAAAGGTGCAGCTTGTAAACCGCTCAGGCTTTTTTCTTCGGTCTTCTGGCGTTGCTCCTCCTGAAGGTAAGTGATTATTTTGCATTTCTTTCTTTATTTAAGTGTTTCTTCCCATGCAGAGCCCCGTGGGCAGGGCTTCCTGGTCCCACTTCTCACTATCCCTGGGACCACCTATGTTTGTTCATTTTTGCAGTGTCTGTTGGAATTTGGTGGAATAAACTAATTTTATCAGTTTTTTTAATGTATTTCTTTCAAAGAAAGGTTCAGCAAACATGAATTTAAATAAGCAGATATCTAAGCTAATTTAGATTACCAAGCTAATTTAGATTACTATAATTTAAGTAAATTAATGTAAGATGGAATAATACAATGATATACATCTGACCACCAACAAGCTTCCAGTCAGAGTGGAAATAAACTACTGAATGGATGGTCAGCTGTTTAATCTTAACCAACTCCGGCAAAAACTAAAACCACCCCAACCTCAGTTATTGAGATTCTGTATGTTTATCATGCTGTAGCCTGTACTCACTCAGAAGCTGACCTTCAGGAAATTGTCAACTTCTTTGTCACAGTGTGACTGGTCCCAGGGGCTGGAACTCCCAGGATAGGGGTTTGAGCAGTGTCAGAAGGATGCAAAACAGCCAGACAAAATGCCCAGTAAGGGCTGGAACCAGGGAATACTTATCTAAGTTGCAATAGCAACTTAATTTTTACATGACATCCCCTCTTATAAAAATATTTGTCAGGGTGGGAAAACACCAAGCCTGCCTGATTGCCTATATATTAAACAACTAGCACCATACAGGCAGCAAATCATGGTTGCCGTGTGGATGGGGTGTTGGGGAGGAGGAGTCTCAAGGAGTGCCTACACCAAATGCACCCAAAGGTGGTCCACAACATACTAGGAACCTCCCTTATTTACCTTTAAGACCAAGACGTGGCAGGAGGGCAGGAGGAGACCCCTGCTCCAAGTGAAGAATGGTCCATGTACCAGAGTGTGAACACCAGCGGGGACCCAAACCTGGTTAACCTGGTCCTGAACTGCCCAATACCTGCTGGTCTGGCACAGGCAGGTACAGTCTTTACCAAGGCATAACAGAAAATCAGATTGATGCTTATCATTCAGAAATCTAATGTCCTCCATCAACAAGCTCTTAATGAGCAGTCCGCACCTCTGTTAATTCAGATTCAGGGTGAGACTGCAAAACGTTGGGTATTTCCTGTAAGTTGGAAGCCATCTTTCAAAGAAGGCTGACATCAGTGAAGGACTTCAACATCACCTCAAATGTGCAAGTGCAGCCTTTGAATCCAGTGGGAAGACAGATAAGCCGTTAGCATCCTCTCACAAGCAAACACCATGAGCACTGTGGCAATGATCTTTCAACATCAACTTCACTGGGCTGCCCATGTCATCCAGAAGCCTGACTCCAGACTTCCAAAGCAAGTTTTATTCTCTCAGCTCAATCAAGGCATATGCTCAAGAGGAGGGCAGAAAAATCTTCAAGGATGTCCTGAAGGCCAAACTTGAAAAAAAAAGTGACATCAACATCAAGTTGTCGGAAACTATATCTCTCAGGACTGTCCCAAATGGTGGAAGATTTTTCTGCAATGATCTAAGTACTTTGAAACCTTATGACAACAAGAGGAGATGGAAAAGTGAGAGTGGCAGAAACAGCGTATTGCAGATAGAATCCAGAGCTACCCACCCCACATGCCTTAGTTTAAACAGAGTCTGTTAATCCCAGAACAGCCTTGTCAGCTATCTTTGGCCCCACAGATAAAGCAATCATGGAAGACAATCATCCTTGACCATGAGGGATTGCTGATATGTAATTTAAGAATAAATCACCTAATTATCAGGTAATCAAATCAAATTATTAGATGGATTCTGAAAGAAATTGCTTTGTGATTGTTATGTTGTGTTAGTTCTGTTTTGTGAAAAATTAAAAACCAGATTCTTTTCAACCCAAGACTCCCACAAATGTAGCATATCAACCTACCTGGTAAGGGATATGAGTATCTGTATTCTGCAAGTTTCCTTGGGACACCAAACATTTGTTCTAATCTTAGATCTTTGCTAAGGGAAGTCAACCAATGCAGGCAATGAAGTCCCATGGTTTTGAACAGTCCTCTCGAGTGCTGTTCAAAATTCCTGCTATTCCTGCTATAACTTCACACAATAGCATGTAATATTAAACTATACAGAACAATGGGTTTTTAATAGTAATCATTTTTAACCCAAAAGAACCTACTGACTGATGCCAGATCAGTGCTTGCTTTCAAGGAACTATTAAAGGTGAATCTCACACAAACACAAACACATACATACCCTCAAACATACACACTACCTGCATTAAAAAAATGGTAAAAATAAAAAAGCTTAACCTTCCCCTGCTTTGTTTCTTGGTATCTTTAACTGACATAAATAGTTATTATCTGCAACCTATATTGACCAGAGCTTATCACATATTTTGAATTTGAGGTAGTGGACATAAGACCCAAACTCAGAAATAATAATCTTTTATAAAATTTACTTTTCGAAACATTTTTTCCACGCATGCATTCTTCTTATGGTGCTTTAGCATTTCTTAAATATTCTCGGAACTAATAGGAATAAATTCATGACTTAGTCTAATGGCTTTTGATCCCAAAATGCAAGTTAATTTTACTCATAATAAAACAATTAACATTTCCCAGGCCCAACAGGAATCTGAATCCATATTCCTTACAGTGTAAATATACTTTCCCACATAACAACTACTATTTAAATTATTTAAATAACACAACAATTATTTAAATAATTTCAATTTAGTTGGGTTCAGTAAAACCTCTGATTCATATGTCTACTCCTTTTTTTAACATGATATAAATAATAAGTTGACCCCTATTCTATAGAATATTGCACGGGGATGGTTTTTGGTGATGCCTTCAACTGGGGACAATAAGATAATTTCCACTGAAGTCAATATGTTTAGAAATATAGTCCAGCCAAGCAGCTTTGTATGGTTCTGAGTATTTTTGAATTTGAAATTCTTTTTCAAATTGAGTTTCTAGCTAGGACTGAAAGTGAAGAAATAGTCTGAGACTGGCTGGTCTCATGTCTATGTGGGATCAGGAAAAAGATTAAGGTTTTCTGAATTCTGATTTTGGTTTTTCAAGTTTTAAAACCAAAGAAGCCACACACAAAATACTTCCTTCTATTAGCTCTTTAATGGATAAATGGGCTGATGGCCCAGGAGATGAAAGCACAAGGGTTTTATGGGTGAGTATGTCTCCACCAGTTGGCTCCTCAAATAATTGAGTTTGAAGGTATGACTGCTCCTAAAAACTCTGGAAAAAGAAGCTGACTGACAGATAGGATGGTCCTATTGCTAACTATTACACTAGGGATACCTGATCACCCCTTGAAGTAGAAATTGGCCAATGGGAGACTGGTCACTAGGACGGTGGGAGTTAGGCCTTTTGAGGGTTGGGGAGGGGCAAGATTTGAAGAGGATGAAGTAAATAAGGAATAGGGTGGGTGCTGTTAAAGATACTGTGTGTATGAGTGACTTGAGGGAGATGGTCACATGACTTGAGAGTATCTCAAAAGTTCCAGATAAAGTTATGATAAGCACAATAACATAAGAGGTGCCATACTGGGTCAGCCCAGTGTCCTATCTACAATACCAGAAGTGGATATTTTATAGAAAGAGTATTGGACCAGGTATATCTAAAGTAATCTTTTTCTGATCATTATCCTCCTTGACACCCATCTTTGGTTTAGAGATGCCAGAGAAAACACCTTGAACTGCTCAGTTTAGTAGCTATTGCTCCTCCATGAATTTGTCTAGTTATTTTTTGAACTTAGCTATACTTTCAGTTTCTACAATTCACAAGTTAACTACATGATGTTTAAAAAAGCATCTAAAGTTTGTATATATGCCCAAGAAAAGGCATCTTTATACCTGTGCCTATGATTAGGGGTTTTTTTACACTGCTTTAAGATTTGATCTTATTAAAGGAAACTCTCTACAATTGAAGGGAAAAGTGTTATTAAAATCTTGGAGGCTGGCTCTTTGTCTCTAAATTGTTGGTTCACAAGAAATCTTTAGTGATCTAATGCTTAGGTCAAGAACATTTTGTTAAAGTCATATAAAAAGGTCATCATTGAGTGGGAAGAGAATATGATAAAAATGGTTATTGTTCATGGCAAACAGTAAGAAGTCAGAGATAAAATGACCAAGTTTGTTCCGTTCCTCAACAATATGTACACCAAAAGCTATAAATAAGGTGATCATACATCCCAGTTTGGTCAGGACAGTCCTGGATTTTATAAGCTGTCCTGGTGTCCCAGCTGCTTGGTGAAATTTGAAACAAAAGCCCCAGAATGGGCCACCTAACATAATCATTTCCTTCTCTACTGACTCTTATCAGACATAAGTATGAAGTAGCAGAGCCAGCCTATGGGGAAAATGACCCCCGGGGTGAACTTGTAGGTGCTCCACCCCCCCAAGTCAGTGGCACTGCTGCAGGCTAAGCAGGTGGGTAGGGTTATGGTGTGCAGTCTGGCAGGGAGATGGAGCAGCATGGTGCACTAGGCTGGAGGGCACCACTGCTGCTATGTGGGAGCAAAGCAGGTGGACTGGAACAGATACCACCCTGCCCACATGTTCCCAGCCTGGCTCCTCCTGAATAGTGGCTGGAGGTGGAGGGGCAGGCTGTGCTGGGCACTGCTCCAGTCTGTCTACCATGCTCCTGCAAAGCAGTAGCAGTGCCTGCCTGGTGTACCATTACTTTAAACACAATGTCGCAGATTTCCTTAAAATAATATGCTCACCATAATCATATACTTGTTTAAATCTCTGACCTTGTTTTGCTGAAATGTGAGTTATACTCCATTTAGTTTCTGAGGGCATAACATGCTATGTCTCTCATTTTAAGTTGTCAGTAGCATCAGTGCAGTGAGTACAGTAAAATTAAGATTATACTACCTCCTTATCTAAGTACCTCATAATCTTACAATTATTTTGCTACCCAGTTCACTTTAATATGTTACTCCTTTAATTCAATCTATTTAACAAGATTGTGCAGATAAGGTATTGCACCAACTTTAGGGAGTGTTGCACTTTTTTTTTATCTAGGCTGATTGAAACAGTAAACTTTATTGAGTAAAAAGGACAATATTAACTATCCCTATAATATGAAATAGGCAAGCTGTTATTAACATGGAGACAATTTTTCTCTTTTCACATCTGCTTGTCCATAAAAATATTTTGCATGAATATATACCATTTCATTGCAAAAGCATAGAGACTTTCAAGGTTTACAGAAATTACTTCAGACATCAGTTAAATGTAGAGAAATGGTAGGCTGTTTAAAAATGTAAAATTCTGTGTAACAGTTCAGGAGAGAAGATGTAGTAAAAAACAAATTTAGCTGGAAAATACCAGTGGAATTTAAGGAGCATAATTAACTTGCCTGGAATTGGTCAGGACATCAGTGATAAATGTCCTAATCTTGCGAAAAGTTCCAGGGTGTCTTTAAAAGCTGCTAGTAATCAGCAGTTACTTCTCATCTGAATGACATGTATGACTAGGAGATAGGCCTACACAAAGATGTGACCTCCTTTTTTGTTCTGCGTGCTGAAAGAATGCCTAACCTTGCTCACAGCAAGTCCATTATCTTCTATTCCAGACAGCTACCTAGGAAGGCTTGATGCCTTGTTGAAGGTCTGTGACTAAGAAACCATCACAGAGCAATCCAGAGCCATCAACTTTGATTGCTTCTCAACTTCTGGCTTAACTCCAGGGAACAATAGATTTTCTACACAGTGGTGCCAGCAGGGCTGGAAGAGATGAAGATTCCCAGACAAAGTACATGGCAAAAAGAGAGAGAGTGCACACAAGGTGGGGGTTGCTTCTCAGGGGGCGCACCTACAAACATGCTTTACTGTGGGTTTGACTAATTAGCTCTGCAGTAAAGCATCACTAGCTATATGTGCGCTGGTATTAGGATGCAGTAAATCAATGAACTCCTTCGTAGCATTGTATTGTCAGGGACAAGTACTATCCTAACAGTAATAACATGTGCTGAAATACTTGTGTAGACAGTGACAGGGGCTGGTTGGGGCATGAGGGTGCTGAGGTGCAAGGACTGCCTGCCAGCCAGCCCCTCTGACCAGAGCCTGGGGTCCAATGCTACAACTCAGAGTCTGGGGCTGGTCCCCTGAGTCCGCTGCCAACCCGTGGCTGCTCTGCCTCAGCTTAAACTGATGCAGTCCTGGGCACATGTGCAGACGCTGCAGCTGGGAGCAGCTGAATTTGGTATGAGCTGTGTCAATTTATCCCATAGCCTTAATGGCACATGTAGAGGCACCCAGGGTGGGGGGGTGCAAAGCAGACTGCCAGCACATACAAACATGATATGCAAAGGTGGAAACAGAGGTTGTGTTTCTCTTCAGAGAAAGTCTTTTTTCCTGGGATCCTACAGAGGTACCAGTCCATTGTGCCACTTCAGCAGTAATGCCAACTCTCGTGAAACAATTGTGAGGCTCCTGATTTCCAAGACAAATTTACTCTAACTCATGATCTCCTGATAGTGAGATCAAATCTTGGGATTTTTTGTTCTGGCATGTGTAGAGCAGCACCATGTCGGTCAGCCTGTGGAGAGGCAGGGGTGGGGGAGAGGAAAGGGGCAGGGAGGCAGAGCCCCAGCCAAAAGCAGGAAGCCTGCCTCCATCCTTGGCACAAATCCGGGGGGCAGGTGCCCCCCCATGTCCCCCCCAGAGGTATGTACAAGGATGGGGAGCCACCCACCCCTCTCCCACAGCTCTGGAGGAGCCACCCAAGGCTCTGTCACACAACCCGCAACCCGACCTGCCTGCCTCTCTGCCCTCTTGCCTGCTTGCCTCTGTCTGTGTGTCTGTGTGTCTGTTTGCCCCTTACACCCCAGCCACAGCACCCCCCATCCCTGTTGCTGGCCCTCACTCCATCCTGTCCAGATGTGTGGAGACAGCCCCTCCCTGGGCTCCAACCACCCCCCCACACACATACACTTAGCCCTCCACGCCTTCACAAATAACCCCCACATACATGCTTCAAACATAGCATCTCATGACTTAGATTCCAAATCTCTTGATTTTTAGGAGTTTGTCTCATGATTTTTGATAGGATGGGGTTGGCAATACTGCTTCAGGTACCTGGGAGGTATGTGAAATCAAAGAGCCTAACAGGCCTCTGCTTCCCCCTGCACAATGCTACCTAATAGCACAAACACACAGATCACTTCTGGCAGTTCTGACTGATCTGAGACAAACCTGCTTTTACATATTCCCCTGTGGTGTTTAACTTTTTTCTCCCATGCTTCACATATGAGATATTTAAGTGAGACAACAGACTAGTACCTTTATAGGAATCCAGGCAAAAAAGCTTTTCTCCCAGAAGTGGACTTCTATTTTTACCCTGGGGCTAAAAACAGACAACTAATTTATTCCCCACCAGTCCAAGGCAAAGACTTTTATTTACAAACCCATTTCCCCACGCAAAGTAACTGTGAAGTACCAAATTACCAATTTTGCCCCAGGACAATCAAGACAAATTTCAGTTAATTGTTATTCAAGATGCATGTGTAAATGATTGTTCCATCCCCTTTTGATGCGAGTCAAAGCCCAGGACAGTCACGGGGGATTAAACCAGCTCTCCATTTTTAGCCTACATCTAAGTTAATAGCAGCTCAATTAAATAAATTGCCAATCATACCATATACAAGCCTATCAGGCTGCATGCTCTCCCAGGCCTCTAGGTCAAGCAGCTCAAGGACTACCTGTGTGAAAAGCAGTGCTGCTTCTCTTTTGTCTCAGATTTGATCTTGACTCATGCAAAAGAGACTCTAAGGAAATGTCTGTTTACAGTCCAAGATCGAGAGGGCAGTGGAGCGCTGAGAAGATAAGACTGGCTGCCCTAGAGCAGTGGTCTCCAAACTTTTTTGATCGTGCACCTCTATCAGTAAAAAAATTTTGAGCATACACCCCAATATATGTATATTTATTTATTTATAAATTATATAACAGTACAAAAACCCTTTTTGCTGTGTCTAAAAAAAATGTATTTTCTTCCTCCACCCCAATGAATTGTCTTGCGCATCCCCTGGGGTGCGCACGCCCCACTTTGGAGACCACTGCCCTAGAGGACTGTGCACCTCAGTAATACAGTTATTTTTCACAAATCTGTAGTGTTTGTTTAAAGGGTGAAGAGACTACAGTTGAGACATTATTTTGAATAGGTTTTTGGTCCTTTTATTTACCATCATATTCTTGAGGGACTGACCTAGAGGCCCTCAACCTAGGTGAGCCTCTCAGGAAGCATGTTTAAGTGCCTGGAAGGGTGTTAGGAGGTCTGAGGAACTGATTCTAGGGCCCCAATGTCCCCAGGAAGGGCTCAGATCAGAGATTTGAACTTGGGAATATACCTTATAGGATCTGAACTAAAAACAGTGACTAGGCTCTGCTCAGCCCCACTAATCTTGGAAGCATATAGGACCCCATTGTTAGATGAATTCACAAGCAGACTGGTGACCATACAGATGCTGTCTGGGTCAAGTTTTGACAGCATTCCTGGAGTGTGGGTTGTTGTAGGAAGTTATTGGGTTGAATAACATGTTATATGCAGAAATGTTTGCCCTACGGACAGCATTATCTAAGTCTACTTAATTCCAGTTCATCACACCCTTTCAAGTAGGTAGTACAGAGATGTGGAGTGTTATCTGGATTTGAATCATCTGTGAAAGTTTGTAAGTCAAGGAGATTCACCTATCTTCTTCTGTAAACTCACAAAAGACTAAAATGAAATCCTCCCTTTCATATTGGGAAGTGAACTTGTTATAACTTTACACTCATTGCTTCATGGTGAAGTGCAATTACAATTGGCACCTTGCCCTCAAAGGATTTTTTTAAACTCCATTAATCCAGATGGAACAGACACAGGCATACAGTTGGTTCTGTGGGCCTCAGTGCATTAATGCATTTGATTCAGACACAGTAGGAAAAGGTTCCAGTTCAAAGATGAAAAGGATTTTCCTAAACTCATTTAGCTTTTAGAGATGTGAATGTGCTGTCTTGGCACAAAACAATGACCAAATGCATCGCTGGTATAATTTTATCTGCCTAAACAGGATTCCACCACAGTGAATTTGGCCCAATTGTTTTACAATAACTTAGTTATTTATGCTAACATCACAAAGTATATTACCATTTTTAAGATTATATATATACACACAATATATAATATATAGAAAGAGGGTATATATGAATAATTTTAGAGCAATTAAAACTTTTAAATTATGAAGCATTTCACATACTGACCTGAAACTTCCTGACTATGCACAGATATGACAAACAAGGCAGTAAATGCGTTTTTTAACTGGAAAGCATCCCAATACTAACTGACCCACTGCAAAATTCAGCCTTCCCAAAAGTTCAAACACTAAATAGAAAAGGCTGTCTTTGCCTTGCCGAAACTCATGCTAAAAGGGGAATGTACGTGACAGAATGCCTTGGCCAACACTTGAGGCAACAGCCCACTCAGATCATAGGCAGAACCCATCATTCTCCTTGGATTTGGATCATAGCCAACCATATGACTACAATTTAAGAGAGGGCAATATATGAACTAAGTCTGCCAGAGCCTGGATCTCTGCTACATACAGAGGGGCTGTGATCTTCACTTGCCCATACATGCTCAACCTTTGTCACCTCTAAAAGTCCATCCTAGAGACAGTCAGAAAGCTAGTCAAAACAGGAATTTTCTGTGGTTTGCATAGTGAGGTAGAAATATATATTTCTCCTGCTTTGACTTGTTCTTCCTAGCATGCCTGAAGCTTTTAACCTTGTTTTGACTTTATTAGGTGTTTTCATATAAGAATGAGATTTGACCCAAAAGACTTTTACTTAAGATTTCTGAATTACCATGCCATGGTAACATGGGAACATTTTGTGAACTTTGGTGCCAAACTTGATCCAGGCTCTGATGCAATTTTATGCATTCTGTGTTCTCACCAACATCAACAGAGCTACTCATGCTAATGACCTTAATGCCTACTACCTAACACTCTGCTCTGTCTTGAACCTAATATCCCTAAAGGTTTACAAGAGCAAGATCTAGGTGAATATTTAACAATGTGACTAGTTAGTATAGACTCATATTTTCTGAGATGCAGGCATAGGTGTTCTAGAGAGATAATGAACCACGAGACTACAGGTTCACATTCTTCCAATGTATGGCCTCGAAACATGAGCATTAGACATTGTAATATATGCTAGCTAAATATGGGGAATTTTTGTTTTTTATACCAGTTGTTACATTATGCTTCCAAAGACATTCTATAATAGATTAAATAAAGTATGCCCTCAAACACATTTTTTCATCTCACTTGCTTCTGAAATGTAGGCTCCCTTAAGGAAAACAGTTCAATATCTTCCATATGTCTTCACTTAGAAATGCAGAATAATTAGTACATTTCAGTATCAAGTCAGTAGATCTACATTTTATGCAAGTATGGTATGCTATCATAAATAGACAGAGCTTTCAAACTTCTCCAAAATACATTGCACTCTACAATCTTTAAGTATGTGGGCTGCTTTGACAATGAAAAATTATTTATTCACATTTAATTAGGCTGCTAAATCTTCATGATACTATCTCCAGATCAAAACAAAGTAAACAGCTTATTACCAATACTAGCTGAATTAAAAAAATAATAGCATGGTGAACATGTCATAGGGAAATAAATATTTACAAAATTAAGTGACAGCCTCATGTTGTTTCATTCTATCCTTTTAACGGCTGATTACTTTGTTTTGTATGTTTCAATCAAGCCTCAAATTGTACAGTGTACAACAGCTATTTGTCTTGTTCTGCTTTATTTTTCAGACTAATCTAATATATGTCTACATGGTATACTATACTGCTCTCAGCCCCTGTATTACCCTAATCTCTCTGGTACTTGACTGCCTTCTTGTATACCTAATTAAGACCAAAAAAGTGACCTGCATTGAAGAATTTTCCAAACGTTCTGCGTTATATAACATTTTATTTCCTTCAGTGAGTGGTAGCACAAGGTGCATCTACATGTGTGCTTAACTGAGCAGTAGACCAAGCTGCTACATTGTAAAACATCACTGTCTACATGTGTGATTCTATTAGACTACAGCAAACTTATTTTTGCTGCGGTAAGACAGTACTGTCCCCAACAGTACTGTTGGGGACAGTACTGTCTTACCGCAGCAAAAATAACTGCACAGTAAATGCATGTGTAAATGCTGACCCAGGCATACATTGTGCTTGGTCAGCCCAGGGCTGGTCACTCTCATTTGACCTATTAGTTAAGTTTTTATTTCTATTTGTCCTTCCAGTAACCCTGCATTTATTTTATTATTTATGTCAAAAGTTTGCTGACTGTGATGCATCCAGGGGACGTTAGTTTTTTCTTGTGAGGATCCTAGGAGGACAGTAGTCACATAAAGTATTTTGGTATGTGGTATTTTGGTTTATTGCTTTGGGCTCTGACAGAAGTAGACTTTGGCTAGAATAGAAAAAAAAACTCTTTCCATTTCCACTTTGGATAAAGTTATCTTACTGTTTGTTGTATACTGCAACACAGAGAGCATTGCAAATATTGCAGTATAGACTATTTGTTTATCTAACAAATTGTCAAACTTATAAGCCTGGCCAATATACAATACAGGCAGTCCTTGGATTTACAACACAATTGGTTCCTGAAAACTGTGTCTTAAGTTGAAACATTGTGACTCAGAATCAATTTTCTCATAAGAAAAAATATTATAAACGGGGGATTGGTTCCTGAACGAAGGCCACAGTGTGAACTTGAACAGTTGGGAAAGCTCTTATGAAATTATCTGTCTCAATTGTCTTCTGATAGAGAGGAAAACACATGGGATACAAGAACTTGAGTTTTATCATTTGACTCTAGCCCTTGTTATATTATAAATATCAATGAACCTCTCTCCTTCAGTTACTAGAAACAGAGGTGTTTTCTGAAGATTATATTTAGCAACAATCTCATAATGGAATTGCAACAGTTCCCATTATAATCTCTTGTGTTCAGTTGCTCGTACTCTGTTATAAAAACTAGAATTCTCTGATAAACAATCCAAAATATTGATTAAAAAATGCAAAATCCGTGTTTTTTCCCCAATTAAAATGAAACAACCCAATATATAGGTATCAGTTGAACACAATATTTTATTGATATATTTACAATTTTAAAGCAATTTGGAAGCCTACTAGTGCCTCAATCATTATAATAAAATAAATTCTAAATACCTATCTATTTTGGCATCTGATTTTTGTTTTTTTTATTGTGGAAAATCAGAGCTCCCTCTGCCCCCTTTGCTCACCAGGACTCAGGTCCAGCTGTGGCTGTCCCCCCTGCTGCCTTGTGGTAATGAGCAGCCCTGATATGCCAGTGGCCTGCCACTGCCCATGTTGTTGCCCCTCATTACCAAGCCACAGCCCTGCCACCTCTGCCGGGGCCCCTCACTGCCAACCCACAATTCCCTGCCTCCCCTGCCATGCTGGTGCTTTTCACTCCCAACTCACAGCCCCCCATCCCTGTTCATGCTCTTCACTCCCAACCCTCAGCCCCCTGGCCTTGCTGGTACCCTTCACTCCCAACCCACAGTCTGCCACACCCCCACAGTGCATCTCATGCTTGATCCACAACCCCCCACAACCCTCTCACCCTGCTGGTGCCTCTCATACTTGACCCACAGCCCCCTGCGCCTCCCAGCCCTGCTGGAGGGGGCCCCCAGCTGCACCCTAACCTGCCAAGCCCTGCGTAGACTTATAGGATGGTGGTCTGCAGGGACAGCCTGCAGTGGGGACAGCCTCCGGTATGAGGTGCATGAAGCACACCTCAAGCAGAAGCACAGGCAGTGGCTGTGGCACCATATGCTGCTCTGCACTGCTGGCTGGGACTGGGGCTGGGGCTGGGGCTGGGGCTGTGGTGTGGCAGGGAGGACCAGCACCATGCTGCACAGCAACAGTATGAAGCCAAGTATGGCCCTGGCCCAGGCCATGCTACAGGCAGCAGGAAGGGGGCGAGGAGCTCCAGGTGGTCTCTGTCCCACCCAGGCTAGAGTGCAGTAGCTGTGGCTGTGGCAGCTGCAGCTTATGCAGGTGGTAGCAGAGCAAGACTGGCCCTAGGAAGAAAGAGACACCCACTACCTTGAGCTGGGGGTCCTACACTGCACCAGGTGGTTGGCCATACCTCCACCCTGGGCAGTATCTCCTGGACACTCTTGCCATGCCCCTGAAAGCACAGGCACCAGCCCCTGGCATCTCTGGCACAGCCATGTAGCTCACTGCCATCCCCAAATGATCCCCCTTCTCCCAGTGGAGCGACAGACAACTTCAGGTGGGCCCTGCTGGCAACAGAGCAGAGCTGCCTCAGACTCCCTTGGCCTGCTGCAGTCCCATCACCCAGATACTTTCCCCAGTGCCAGCAGGCACCTGTCCCTGCCCCACACCCATTCTACATGAATATCCCCTTCACACCCCTGCGACACACACACACACACACACACACACACACACATGCACACACATCTCACCACCCATTTCACAGTCCCTCAGACAGTCCCCAAGCCCTGGCCTTCTAACTTCCCCCCTGCATCAATTTACCCGTGTCTAGATGTCTACTTGGCTGTGTGCACATGCAGGTGGTGCCCCTTGCCTCCAGTTGCCCTCTCCCAACTCCCCCTAGCTCCAAGCAGTTCCTTGCACGCTGGAAGGCTGTAAGCCTGCAAAGGAAAACCTGTAGTTTCCCATGTTTTTCTCTTTTAAAGGTGAAAATCCACATTTTTCCATGGGAAGAAGAAAACCCAGATCCCCGCTCAGAACTTTTGGAAGTTCTCATTTTTCTGGCTGATGGTTTTCACATAAAATATTTCTCACTCATCTTTTTAAAAGGAAAATCAATTCCTGATAGCCACTGTTCCACTCTTAATTTGTCACTGAAATTCAGCAGCATGAAATTTCCTAAGAAAAGAGTTTGTCAAGTGGCTGCATAATTTATTGCTAAAAGTAACCACTGTTCACTACGTTTACGGAAAAGTAAAAAGTTGGCATCACAAAGTTACTCAAAGGGAATTTAAAATGTTTACATGAAATCCCGCAAAGATATCATTTATTTTTCTTAAGCCTAATTTACTTCTTAATGAATAACAAGTTGCTAATACTTGCTATGTCACTAGGTGGCAAATGATAATATATTCTAGAGATAAGTAAGATGGGAATGTTTAGTTTACTGTATAGCAGTATGCAATGGCTATATTTACTTTTGTGTGTTAACATTATTGTATTGCTGTTTCATCTGTGTTTTATCAGCACATTAGGGATTAAAATAAAATTACTTAATTAACAAGGATGTTATTTAGCTTTTATAGGTGGTTTTCATCATTAGCTCTCAAAGCACTTTACAATAGATGTCAGTATTGTTACTCTCATTTTACAGGGAGGGAAATAGAAACAGGTGACGGGATTTTTCCAAGTAAGTCAGTGGTTCAGTCAGGAATAAAACCCAGGTTCTTAAGTTGCAACTGAGTGTGCAAGTTTCTACAATACAGTGCCTCCCATACTTCAGTAGAGAACTGATAGAAAACACTCTTGCTTGCTTTGTCTTCACCTTCGTGTGTTTAACTAAGTGAAAGGCAAGGATTTCTCAGGATGAGGTTCTTATTGGTCCAACTTTGTAGTTGGGATAAGGGGACTTGTTACATGGTAATTCTGAGTGACTCTTGGAGTACTTTACACCTGAATTGTTTGCACCTAAAACCTGAAACTAATTTTAAACACTTATTATGTTACTCAAAATTATGCCACTTCTGGGCAGGATTATCTCTGATCTGTGTTATTCAATTCATGATACACTCTAGGTTACACTTAAGTGTAAACATCCCACCTCCCTTGCTGTGCTAGCTAAGATCAGACCCCCTGCCCTCCCTAGCACCCCAAATGCCTACTCACTACCCTTCCCCTCTTGACTCCCCTCCTCTGCTTACTTGTAGCTGTCTGTCCCAGGGGAGCAGGCAGGGAAAGGTTAACCTGCCTGCCTAGCCACTGCCCCTGCTCCTCTGCTGTCTGGGCTGGACTCAGCCCAAAGAAGAGCAGCCGCCTGGCAGCAAAGGCTGGGCAAGCAGGTTAATCCTTCCCTGTCTGTTCCCCCAGGACAGACAGCATGGACAACCACAAGTAAAGAAAGGGGAAGGTAGGATGGGATTCCTGGGGGGCAGAGGGAGAGCCTGGAATGAGAAAGGTCAGGAGAGGGTGACATCTTAGTCCTCCAGGCTGTGCTGGTGTTTCCTGAATCTGGGGGGGAGGACACCCATAGAAGCTGCCAATGGTGGTGGTCCTGTAAGGGGTGCACCAGCCTACTGACAGCAACAGTGTAGACTGTCAGGGAGGGCACCATCTCCAGCAGGGGGGCATGTGTACCCCCATTCACCTGCTACTGGTCACCTATGCTCCAGGCCCCTACTGGCTTGAAGTGTGACTGCTCCAAACTCGAGCTACCACTAATACAGCTCAATTTTTGTGTGGTTCACAGTGTAAGGTATAACAAGGCTCAAAACACCAGATATTCTTCCTCAGGTCTGATCACAAGGATCCAGGCATAGCATAGTGAAAGACAGCAGTGAGGAGGGGGTGAGAGAAATTGCCAGGGATAGTAGACACACAATTAGCAAAAGAAAATTAGCTGATTACTAGGAGACCAATGCCCATACAAAGAGAAAATGGTCATTTTTACTTGTCCTGCATGGAAAGAATTCAGGAGTTGGGTAAAATATAATGTGCCATAAAGTAAGTGACTGATTTTAAAAGCTGAGAGGGTGATTCAGCAGTACATACTAGTGAAGCAAAGCGATTATAGAGCTGGCTAGACTAATCACGTTAGACTAGTTATTGAGTCCTGCAAAGCAGGAATCACATTCCAGTATTTAGCCCTAAATATTTTAATGAAGGGAACAAAATTCTCTGTTGTACTTCTAGTAAGTCCCTGCTTATGCACGTCTTGCAGTTTGATTCAAGCTGACCCCAAATAAGAAAAGATTTGTATGCCCCCTATCCTACTGTACATGAGTTGGACAAATGAAACCTCCATTTGAGAATTCACAGTTTCTGGATTAGTTAAATGAAAGCAAGTCTTCACTTGTTTTTGCCCATTACTGGTTTTCAACTCTGCTAGTGTTGCTAAAGGAACATTGTGCCCCTCTGGCACACTCTAGTAAACAAGTCACACAGAGCGTGGCAGATTATTAGCCTCCATGAAGCAGATACTTGATTGTGAACCTGTAGCTACCCACAGCAGGATAAATGAAATTAGGTAAAAAATAATTGTCAGTGTTTTTGGTTTAGAAATTTATAGCATCTGCATATGAAAGACCAAAGAGAAATGTGTCGTATTAAAACAGGAACTGGGTGAAATGGATGGAACATGAGCTATTTGAGAACAGAATTTTGCTTTTTGTGTTCTGGGAAGAGGACTGATGTCATGAATGTAGAAAGCAGGAGAAAGAAGATACAAGTAAAAAAAGGCATTCAAATAAAAAAGGTCATGGGAGTAAAAAAGGGAAGACTGTAATAGCATTTTTAATTCTGTGTAATAGTTTTCGAGATGGGAGGGAAGAGGAAATCGCTGACCTCTCGAAGCGATTGAAGGGGGTCAGATCTTTCACTGGTATGAATCAGTGTAGCTTTATGGAAGTAATTTGCATGACTCAAGAATCTTTTAACAGTCTTATAGCTCCCTGAATTCAGTAAAAAAGAGATTAATTATATCTGACCACTAATTCTGCCATCAGTTGGGGAAAGAAAAAAGATATTTATGGCTCCAGATAAAACCTGGTTTGGTTTTGTTTTTTCCTGCTGCAGAGATGCACATTATTGCTTCTAGGCTTTAGGGGAAGAGGACTCTATAGGCTTTCCCTCCTAGTGCAGGGTGGCTCTGCAGCAGCAGCAATATTCTAGGTGTTCAGCACTGAAGAAGAAGAGGTCCTCATGCAATGAAGTTGTGGCCAAAGCCTGGGCTCTTGTAGCTCTTCACAGAAGTTTGAACTGCCTTAGGCTGTAGGTTCTGTTACAGGTTACCTTTAAACCAGCAGTAAGGCATTTAAAACAAGAGCATTCTTTCATTAAAGGCTGTTAACTTGTCCTAAGTACCCTATAGACATTTGTACACATGTATGCACCACAGTGCCGGGCACTTTTAAAAGCACTTGGTGTTGCAGTGCATCTATATGTATAAATGGTGAAATGCACGTCAGCACTGAGAAAACGGTGGTGGTGCACTTTTGAACTGAAACGCTTTGAAGGTTGGAGGATTAGACCAAAAGAAATTTCATGAGGTTCAACAAGGACAAGTGCACTTAGGACAGAACCATCCCATGCACCAGTGCAGGCTGGGAGGTGACTAGGTGGGCAGCAACTCTGCAGAAAAGGACCTGGACAACAAGCTAAATATGAGCCAAGTGTGCCCTTGTTGGCAAGAAGGCTAACAGCATACTGGGCTACATTGATAGGAATGCTGTCAGCAGATCAAGGGAAATGATTATTCCCTTCTATTCAGCACTGGTGAGGCCATATCTGGAGTAGTATGTCAAGTTTTGGGCCCCCCACTCCTGAAAGGATGTGAACAAATTGGAGAGGTCCAGTGGAGGGCAAGAAACATGGTTTGGTGGCTGGGCCACATGACTTATGAGGAGAAACTGAAGGAACTGGGCTTATTTAGTTCGGAGAAGAGAAGACTGAGAAGGGACTTAATAGCAGCCTTCAACTACCTGAAGGGTGGTTCCAAAGAGTTAGACTGTTCTCAGTGGTGGCAGGGGACAGAACAAGGAGCAATGGGCTTAAGTTACAGCAGGGGAAGTTTAGGAAAAACTTTCTTACTAGGAGGGTAGTAAAGCACTGGGACAGATTGCCCAGAGGGGTGGTAGAATCTCCATCCTTTGAAGTTTTTAAGACTTGGCTAGACAAAGCCTTGGCTGGGATGATCTAGTTGGAGATGGTCTTGCTTTGAGCAGGGGGTTGGACTAGATGACCTCCAGAGATCCCTTCCAACCATAATTTTCTATGATTCTTTATTTTTTTTCAATTCTTGTATTTCATTTCAAATAAAAGTGCTTCAAATAATGTTGTAAAAACACTTTAAGGATTTAAGCAGATCAGCATGAGCTGATGGTGAGGGATCTCCCTCTGTGGCTCTACCTCCCCTTCCTCATGCTAGCCAGACCCCACTCCCCATGGCTGCTGGCTGGCCACTTCACTTTGCCTCAGTTTCCCTGGCCCCACAAATCCTCTGCATCTCAGCTCTGCCATGAAATGTGTTCTGTGCCATGCAGCAAACATGCTGGTTCTCAGCTTTGTGCCCTGGCTATTCCTCTACTCCCCCAGCCTTCCAGGGTAGGACAGCCCCCCTATGCCAACCAGCACAACTCCTGCCCCTAAGCCAGTAATGCCATCTGTCATGAAACAATTGTGAAACTCCTGATTTTCAAATCAAATTAACTCTGACTTATGATCTCTGGATAGAGAAATCAAATCTCAGGATTTTGTCTTCTGGTGCATGCAGAGCAGCACTATGCCAATAAGTCTGTGGAGGGGAAGGGGCAGGGGGAGAAGGAAAGGGTGGGGGGGGCAGTTCAAGGCCTCCATGTGGAAGGGAGTGGGGCAGGGGCTGGGGTGAGTGGGGCCTTAGGGCCGGGGCAGGTTGTGTGACAGAGCTGCATGCAGCTCATCCAGAAGTGTTGATGACCCACTAGTCGTGGCTCCCTGCTGCTACATGCACCCCCAGAGGAGGTATGGCAGGACATGTGCCCCCTGGATTTGTGCCTGCGGCAGAGGCAGGTGGACCACTGTGGGCTTGGGGCTGTGTACCCTGCTGGCTTTGTCTCAGGAAACATGTGCTGGCCACTCTGCACATCCCCTGCCTGCTGGGCTGTGCTGCACGGCTCCCGGGGCAAAGCGAACAGGGCCCAGAGCCCCAGCCCACAGAAGAAAGCCTGCCTCCACCTTGGGCACTAATCCAGGAGTCATGTGCCCCCATGACTCCTGGATTTTTTTCTTTTTCTTTTTTCTTTGTTTTTTAAAGTGCCAGAGGCTGGGGAGTGAGAACAGCGGGGCGGGAGGCAGGAGCTGGTGGGGAATGGGGCCAGGCAGGGCAGCAATCGGGGGGCTGGGGGAGCAAGAAGAGGTGGGGCATGTGGTCCCTGCAGGGGGGGCTGTGGCCCCTGTGGGGGGCAGCAAAACATATATTCATGAATTTGTGAAACATATAATTAAATTTCACTTTATTATTATGATAGAGACACCGGTAGCCTTCCAGATTGCTTTAACACTGTAGATATATCAATAAAACATGCCCAACTGATCACTTTCTCTCTGTCTTCTACTCTCTCTATATATATATTGTGGTCTTTTGTTTTACTTGTGGAGGAACATGGCTTTTGGGGTATTTTACCGAGTGACTTTGGGATTTTTTTATCAGGGATTTTTCATTTTTCTAACAGGGAACACCAGAATTCCTGCCAAGGAGGCCAGTGGCAGGACCCTGTCTGTTCAGAGCTGGCACCTTGGACCCAGATGGCTGTGGCTGACCTCCTGGCCAATTGGAGCCAGGAGGAAGTGGTTTGACAATTCAAAACAGGCCACTACACTGGGAATATCTTCTGGGTAATAGCTTCCCAGATGGCCATGCAGGGGCACACATGGCAGTAGTGCTGCACAAAGGCCAATCCTGAAGCCACAGCCCACTGGCAGCTGGCCCAGAGCAGCAGATGCCTCTACTGGCTGTGCAGTCCTCATGTGGGTCTGGCAGGTGCACAATGGGTCACAGCCAGGCAGCAGTCCCCTCTGCCAGATGGCTGCAGTGGGTAAAGGGTGCAGGTAACTCTCAGGGCTGCTTCAGCAGTCTAACTGGCACAAGGGGTAAGTCCCCAGGTACCAGTTGGCTGGGTCCCAGAAGCTCGTGAGAGCGAGTAGCCCTGAGCTACTTGACAGGGCAGCTTTTTGTACTGCTGGGGCCAGGACAGGACAGTGTTTCATGCTGCTGGGGACAGCACAGGTGCTGGCTTTAGCTCCCCCTGGCTGCAGATCTGGAAGGAGCCAGGCAGGGTTATTTTGCCCCAAGTGGCACAATTTGCTTCACAACAACATGCTTGTCCAAGCATGTGCGCTGAGGAAAAATGCCCTGGCTCAAATTTGCACTGCTTCTATTTGAGCTGCTGCAAGCTCATGTGCTTGCATGCATGGACGCACCCATACAGACTTTCTAGTGCCAGACCAGCCATACCAGGGAAGGAACACCAGCATCAGTTGTATACTGAAGGAATGAATATGAAAATTAAATTCTGAATAGGGCAATGTCAAACAAGCAATAAGGAATTGCTCTGCTTGTGTCTCCAAGTCTATATCAAAATTCAGGGCAGCTGAAATTGATACCTGTTCCCTGGGATGCCGCAGTCATAGATTACATACAAGAGGCTTTTTCTCCTGCTGTCTTCTCTGGTTCTTGTTGTACATATGCTATGGACCTTTTTGTTGTCTGTTACTTACTGTCTTTGTAGCTATAGATGGCATGTTTTACTGGCTGCTGTCTGTCCTTGCCTGCATTGCACTCTGCCATATCCATATAAATAAACAGGATTATTCTATTCCATGTAGAAAACCAATGCAGGGTATAGATTGCCTGATTTATTTTCTCCCTTTTTTGTGAGTTTGCATGCTTTTTTGCATTTGTGTAGCAGCTTTTCCCTTCGCTTTTAGTCTGTGCTAAAATGTACTGACTTGAGAAAACATAAATATAAATTGAACTCATATATGATAAGCAAAATGCCTCTTGTAGTCTTCTCTGTTCTCTACAATAGGCTTTATATCAATTCTCTTGTCCTCTTCATCTGAGAATGACATACAGAGACTTCTCTTTTACCTTTTGGACATTCTTCTGTATTTTATGATTAATGCTTGCATGAAAAAATAAAGCTACATCATTATTTTGTATTTATCTGTTAATGAACTGTCTTTGTCACCTATTAATCTTGAAATATTCTTTCTTCTATAGTTACATTCTTCATTATTTACTGTTCCTTTATAATCCAATTCGACTGATTCAATGTAATCTTTGCAAATGTGTCTTTTATTTTGCGAACAACTATTAATAATCTTCATAATCCTCTAGACATGCAAATCAAGTGTCGAAAGTCAAATGATTGATTGATTGATTTTGTTTTAACAAAATTATCTAAAACTTCATTTTACAGGGCCTATTTTGGCCTTTTGTGAAATTAATGGAAATTTTTTTTTCTACTAGATCTGAGATTACTAAAACATGCTTATACCCTCAGAGTGTTGTCTTTTCTCTTTTCAGGTAGAGTGCTGCTAATACGTAATGTTTCTTCATCATTATTTCATCTGCTTATACCTGCACTGAGCATCATTGTAATATGTATACAAGGGTGTGTGCATGTACTGTATTTACTGAAATCCAAGATGACTTTAAATTTAAGATGACCCCCCAATAATTAGATTCTATACATGAAAAAATATAACAAATTAGTAATTTTTCATGTAAATAATCTAATTAGAAGAAATAAATTTGTCCCGTTCTTCCCCCCCCCCCCCCCCTGGCCCCCCCCCACTACTGTGGCAAGGAAAGCAGGGGCAGGGGGCAAGGGTCCAGACCCCTGCTTCTTGCCTCCCTGTTTCCCCCCCTTCCCATTGCCCCTCATGCCCATGTCTGTCTCCCCTGCCATTTGCCCCAACAGAGCTTGCCTTCTGCCATTTGCCTCCCACCATATTATCCCCACTGCCTGTCCCCAGCCACACCATGCTTGTGCCTGCCCCCGCAACCATTGCTCCCACTCTCTGCCTCCCAACATCTTGTCCCCCTGTGCCTGCCCTTCCTGCCACCTGCAACTCCTCCTCATGCCACATACCTTTTGATGCTCTGGCTCTGGGACAATCAGCAGTGGTGGTGGCCCTGGCTTAGCTCACCCTGCCCAGCCAGCTTTGGGCCTGGTCTGATAGGGGCTGGAGGGGCCAGAAAAAGTAAGTGATGGTGGGGAGCATGCTGTGGGTGGAGGGAGGCAGATGGTGTGGTCTCTCCTGTGTTTCCCTGGCCACAGGCCTGCTCCAATGCCACACAAACCACCCTGGCACTGGGCAGGCAACAGCGCAGCTCTGGCCTCAGGTATGAGCTCAGGACCAAAGGTGGAGCTGAGCCACCACCTGCCCCAGGAAATTTATTAATCTGAGTCTTTTTTTTTTTCAACATATTGTTTGCTTAAAAATAAACCTCATCTTGGATTTGAATACATACGAGGCACATCTACACAAGATGTTTACTGAGACCTGCCTAATTAGTTATGCAGTAAAGTCTCAGTGTCTACACGTGTGCCCTAGTTAGGCTGCAGTAAACTAATAAATGCCGCCATTAGTTAGTACTTGAAAACACAAGTATTAGCCCTTGGTGGCATTATGTAATGCACTGCAGTGCATGTGTAGATGCTGACTGGGCTGGCTGGGGTACAAGGGCACTTCAGTGAGGGATAACCTGTCAGCTAGACCTGTCCAGAGAAGCCCCTCTGCAGCATGTTGAGCCGGTTCAGAGCATCCCCAGACTGGCAGGCTGACCCCCCTGGACCCTCAGGCAGCCAGGGGTGCTCTGACCCAGTTCAACATGCTTCAATCCTAGGCGCACGTGCAAGCAGTGCGCCTGAGAGTAATAAACTCTGGTACAAACTGCACCACAGTTTATCATGTCATGCTAATTCCACATGTAGATGTGCCTACTGTGGCTGTGTCCAGGTGAGTGTGCACATGCGGTATGTGGTGCTGCAGACCCATCTGCAGCCCACACACCACACATGCAGCCATTCCCTGTGGCTGCTATCTTGCAATGGTGGGTGGGTGGGGGTGGGTTGACCTCAAGAGATCCCAGGCTAAAAAAAGGCCCACACCAAAAAAAAAGGCTCCCAGGATCCCAGGTAAGGCTGCTGGAGCCAACACAGTTGCTGGCCTAAGCCTTCCCTACCTCCCCTGGGGTAACCTGCTATGCGCCAGAGGGACATGTAGCAGCAGCACGAGGTATGTTGCTGCTTGTCTCCAGGGAAACAAACATCTCCACTCATCTGGACACAGCCTGTATGCCTATATACTTTTAGGTGCAGATTTCAGATCTCTTGGTCTGTAATGGTCTGGGGAACATTTTCAGTTGTTACTGAAAGCCCAATGATGCATTTTCCGCCCCCAAATATCACTTTGTTCCAGTGTGAAGAAATTTGGGGAATTTGTGTTTCTAAAGAGGTGAAGTATATAGGAGGTACTTTGCAGGCTATTACATATTTGTTGTTTTACCTGTGATGCTAAATAAGCAGATCAAGAAGTGGAGCAAAGACATCTATTTAGAGTGTGAAAGCACCTACTTCCTCCTGAGACCATGCAGGCTTCTGATATATCTGGTTCAGACTGGGAGTGCTCTGATGGGACATAAGAATTTCAATAGTCACTTCTTTACCAGTTACTTGAAACTTACCATTACCCAAATACTTAGGAAGAAGAACGGTGACTTTCCAGTACTGGCCCTGATATTCCTAAACCTGAATGTAAAGAAGGGAATATTTTTGTGGCATATTTTTCTCCTGTTACAAGAACGGTGTGTACATTTTTATGTCCATTTGTTCCAATATAAGGAAATGTTAGAGGTTCATGTTCCCCAACCCATTTTATTTATTGAACTCCCCGTGGCTTTTCAAAACTTAAAAGATCCCAACATCAGTAATCAGCGTGGCTCTGGTGAACAGTTTAACTAATTTCAGTTCTCCACTGTTTGCCAAGAGAGTGAGAGGTCTCTAAGCTCACATAGATCAAGTAGAGGAAAACTTATTTCTGTCTTTTACAAAAAACTTGATCCACAGAATGGTAGTTCAGAGAAAGAATGAAGAGGGAAGATTTAGCATAATGCATCTTGAAATGCCAAGTGTCCCTTTAAAAAAGAATTATTATTAGGAATGTGTAAAGAATTATTGCTGTGGAGCAGTTTCACAGGCAGTATATGATTGACTGAAACCTCATATGTCACCATCTTTTCCTCTTTTCTTTTTCTACCCAATGATAGGGAAGCCAGAGTTAAAACTATGAGGCAGAGTATACCAGTTTCTTCCATTTGAGTTATACCTTACTCATATGAGTGTCATTTGCAGACTACTCACAGAGTACTGATAAAATATTAACTTGCTGAAGAAATCAGGCAATAATATAAGATGTATAATCATCAGAAAGCAAAAGTAGCACAACATTATGGAGATGGTGAGATAACCTCTACACTACTATTACCTTCTCCCCATTTTATCCAGGGTAAGTGGATGTCAAACATTATACCAGCCATAAAATGTAAACAAGAAATAATTAAATGAAACTGAAAAAACTGTATCTTAATTTTTGGATGTTATTAAAGATCTTGGAATGTGCATGACTCTTGGTCAATCATAATATTTGTCCATGTCATCGTTAATATAAGGAAGCCAGGTGTTCGCTTACACATAAAGGGTGCTTGTACATGGGATGGGGGTTAATCCTTCAGGGTTGCAGTCTATGCCCCCTAAATTGGGTTTCATTTTTCCAATCAATCATTTTGATCATGGAAAAATGTGGGTTTTGGGTTACTTTTTACAATCTGATTTTTTTTTTTATCGGAAAAAACTAGGATCTCTGGTGATGAGCCTGAAAGCGAGGATTCCCTGGAGGCTTCTGTCCCTGTGTCTTCATGGCGGTCTAGTACCTCCATTAGCAGCTGGAGCTATCTGTAGTGGGGCACATCATGCAGCGGGGTGCCCTGCAGTTGTGATCTGTTGACATGCCTGTGGAAAGCAGCCCTCAGCATCTTTGCCTTGACACAGCACTGGACCGCCATTCTGTTGTGTCACTGCTCACCCATTCTCCAGGCAGCATCAAGGTACGTGTGCCAGTTGGCCCTCAGACTGAAGATGAACTGGCACATGACCTCAGGGTCCTCTGGCACCTACAACAGCTTCTTTGTTTTGGCAAAGGTCCAGTTGGACCTACCCCAAGTACTCCGTTTTCCCTGAACGTCAGGCATCTTGGATCAATAAGTAGTACCCCAGGGAGCTGTGCACTCAATTTATAAGTCTTGAGGTGACGGGATCAATGGAAGTTTGCTCCCCTTCCACCTTGTTGTGTCCTGGCAAAGTCTGGACAGCGCAGACCTGCTCTGCAACTGCTGCAGCTTTTGGCACATGCTGGTGCCAGGTTGGGTCAAGGCAGGGAGGTGGGTCTCTGTCTGCACCAGTAGCAAATTTTGGTATGTTATGGGCATGCTTGTGATGGGCATGCTTGTTATGGATGGGTTTTTGTCCCTGCTAGGTCATTTAGCCCTGTATATGCCACGGCACAGTAGCACACTGCCCAGTGACCCATGTGTCAAAACACAGCTCCTAGCAGGACATGGACTGAAATGCTGAGCAGCTCAGACATAGCCAGTGAGGGAATGATTTGCTGACAGAAGTTACCTGCTATTCATAAAGTGCACTTTAACCCTCATGAGGGTGCACTTAACTCTTATAGTTGGGTGCACAGAACTCTGCTTCTCGGGTTTATGTAAAACCTGTGAACAAATTAACGGTGTTAGGGAGGCAATTATGCTGCAGCTAGCTGAAAAGGGATGCTTTAAAGGTGCCGGGTGGGTGGGCACAGGGGTGCCTCAGGGTTGTTGTTGGACAAAGTCTGAGGATTTTTGCTGTGTGTGCAAGAGCTAGGCTATGTGACTGTTGCAAGTTTTGGTGCCAGTCACCTGGGACATGGCTGGTGGCAGGCATGGTTGGGGTGGGGGAGGGGGCTGTGTCTGCACCAGTGACAACTTTTTATATCTTATGGGCATGCTTGTTCTGGACATGTTTTAGCCCTGCTAGGTCCTTTAGCCCTATGTCTGCTATGGCACAGTAACAGGCTGCCCAGTGACCCATGTGTCAAGACATCGGTCCCAGTGGAAGAACTGCTCAGCAGAAAAAAGGCAGGCACTGAGCAGAAGAGTGAATGGATGAACACTGAACCCCAAGGGTGGCTGAAAGCACCCCTCACACAAAAACCACACCAGCGCCCCCACAAGGGAGCCCCTCCCCACCAAACAGGAGCTGCCACCCACAAGACGGATGCCCCACTGATTGCTAAAGCACTGCTAAGGGTACCTTGATTGAAAAAACAGAAACTTACAAGCAATGCTGTAACAAGGACGTTTGGCACTCGGGGCAAACCTGAAGTGGCAACCCGCCCTCACCTCACGCACAGATCTGGGGGCACACCCTCCCCCTATGCTTTCCCGGGGAGCACACAGCAGCAAGAGCTGCCCCCCAGTCCCTGTGCCCTCCCCAGATGAGCCACTTGTGGCTCTGTCCCGCATCCCACCCCAGCTGGGCAGCGCTTGTTGGTGTTCTTTCACTTTGGCATCCAGGGTGGTTGTCTCACTTGTCCCTCCCTTGCTATGGTACTGCTTACAAAAATAAAACTTTAATTCAAGCATAACAAAATACAACCAAACAGAGAACACAGAAACACTGTTGAATGCCCACTCCCCTACCCCACAACTACAATGCAATAATTAAAAGCAAAGTTCTAAAATGCCCCCTTCAGGCTTCTCCTTCTCCAGAACTGGTTTCTTTCTTTGTTGCACCCTGAATCCCAGTAGAGCAGGGGCATCCCTCTTCTGTAGTATGCACTGTGGAGGGATCACTGCTTATCATGCAGATAATGGTCATGCTTTAGGGGAAGAATGCAAGATTCGGGGGATCGGACCCAATGATCTGTTTAGGTTCCTTCCGATCCTAAGTGCTAAGTGCTATGATGAAGATGGGAGTGGGGTTTGCCTCAGACTCCGAGACTCCTTTCCATAGCCTCCCCTTATGGGCTATGACATCTTCCATGGGAGATTTCCCCAAGCCTTCTCTGGACATACCTATGCACTCTGTAAGGCTGAATATCTATGTGCAGTTTTTCCAGTCGTGATACTGGATGGAGGGGTCTGGGTCACTGCACTGGAGGTCCTCAAGTGAGGCACAGCAGGAGGGCCGTTGGAAGTGAGCGAGCCATTAGCCTGAAATGGTCCAACATGGCCCACATTACCTACCCTATAGTTTCATACTTTCCTCTATTATCATATGCCCAGGTCCCCCCCATACTGGTGAACTTACCACTGGCTGGATTCTGCCTCCAGCTCTGGTTCCTGACATCCTGACATTGCAACAGATGGTGGTGGTGGTGCGGGGGGTGGGGGGGCATGGGGGCAGGAGCAGTGGAGGGAAGCGGCGAGGCTGAAAGGAGGTTCAGACAGAATTGTCAGGTGGGAGGAGAGATCATTTGGGGGTGGGACAGTGGGCAGTGGAAGCATAACCATTGTGACATTCAATATGGAGAGGGGAAGGTTGTAAGGAAAAGCAGGAATGGTGTGGGGAGAGGGGGCAGAGAATAGGAGGATGGTGATACTGGCCTTCTTGCCAGACCTGGGGTCCTTGATTGCTTGGAAACCATGGCTGGGGTGGCTGGATGTCCACTGGGTCAGTCTGTGTATGCTTTTCGACTGTTTAACCAAGAACTGTTGCTCTCTCTCAAAGTAGAACGTTAAAGAAGCCTAGCGAGCTTTGGGGACCCATTAAACGCCTGTGAGGTGTTACATGCTCAGAACAGAACACACTCAACACAGCCAGACCTCAACTCCCCTGCTGTTGCAAAAACAGACAGCCGGACAGCTGTCCAGATAGCAAGGGAACTTTGGGGAGCCACTGAACTCCTATTAAGGTGTTAAATGCTCAGAGCAGAACCCACCCAACTTGACCAGCCCTCACCTGCCCTTTTTCTATTTTTGGCACCAGTCAGCAGCGTATTTGCTCAGCAGGGTCAGGCTTCTTTATGCCAGGTATGGTACAGCAGCCATGGGGGAAGCCCTGCTCCACTGTCCCTGTACCTCAAAATATCCCTGTCCATGCATAGCACAACAGCAGGCTACACAATGACCCATATGTCAAGACACTGCTCCTGGGGGCCTCTGGATGACTAACTGACCACCTGCCCGGGAGCCTGACTGGCCCCTCCCTGGCATGGGGCAGGCACTAGCCTTGGTTTTGGCCTGTGCCTCAAGCCTCAGTCACCAGGGTGAACCAGGAAAAGCGTCCACCTTCCTGGAACAGCAGGTTGGCTTTTGGAGGGGCAAGGGGGCCTGCACATCAAAAAATAAATGTGCTGATGCCTGCAGACTAGTATCCACCCTCCTGAGACTGGGCATCTTCTTACTACTTTTAACAGCAAATAAAACCACGCTTGGCAGCTCACAGTAAGCAGGTAATTGGTTATTAATTTTGTACAGTAACCCCAAACCCCAAACTAGAGGAACAGGATACACCTTTTGCCAGCACAGGTCATTTTTATTCTGTTGAGTGGTTCTGTGACATGACTCACAGAATTAACCCCAAGTTAGGTGACCAGCATTTAATAGCATGCATCACTGTGCAGTATTTCTATAATAGTGCTGAGGGGGTCAGGGTACAACACACACTGCATTATCCCTGATAATGGAGAAGGGAGCACATACAGCAGACACTGATAGATCTATAAAGAGCCTGGGATCACCCCAATCTGCAGCCCTACAACACACCCTGGGGTCCTTTGGACACCCACCACACCAAGTGCAATAGGAGATGATAACCACAGATTGGTTTCTTTGAATTCTTTATTTAATAAAATAATAATAAGAGGTCAGTAGAAGATTGATTCATGTTGGTCTTTGTAATTATACCCAGTGTCCTAAAATATTAATGACACACAAATACCTGCAAATTGTAGTGACACCTGGTGGACCAGGAGGCTTATTATACAAAAATTGTAGCGACATCCGATGAGCAAAAGGACTTTCAATGTGGCATTCAGTAAATTACCATGTAAAGTGACAGATTAATGGCTGCACTGTTCCAAGCTGCATTGTCACAAACTAAACTACATTGGGATGGGGTTTAGTTTATGATGATGCAACTCATTTAAATTGCCAAAAACTCACGTACTTGTAAAGTGTGATGCCATTAAGTCACACAGGCAATTTTCATCACATGTATAAGCGCCCCACATCATGTGTACAAGTGCCCACATGTATTATATGTAGAAGTTCAGTTTTGGTATCCCAAGTCTCAGATTTTGGATATATGCATCCTGAGTCAGAATTTTTATTTGGATGATTACAGACCAGAAGATTTTTTGCGGCTTATAGTATGGAAAATGAATACAGGAAGAGGTGCTTTTATGAACTACTTAGAGAAATCTGTAAAAATGATTGTAACTGAGACTCAGGCCTACTTTTTAAAACTTGGGTGCATAAATTTATGCATCTAAACCCCTATGTAAACACCTGAATAAAAAACCCTAATATTTTTAGAAACATCAAAGGCATAACATTTTGGAAATGGAGATTTGAGCATTGCTCAAGATAAAATATATAATATGTTGACAAAATATAAACATATACTGTGTCAGGGTAAGTTGGAAATGAAATGGCTATGGGTTCTTTAAATTTGCTACCATTTAGCCTTTCAGTGAAAGTACAAGGATCATAGATGGATAATACAGATCTTTACAAGGTTCAGTTGTACAAGTTTTGATATAAAGATCATGCAAAGATCACACATAATTGGGATGCCCTAGTATGGTTTATGCATGAGCTTTACATAATACATGTCTTTTCTCACCATAGGGATGTCCTCTGTTCATCCACCTTGATTTTTTTTTCCAACTCTAACAATCCTTCATTTTCAGTGTTCTGTTACCAACTTTGCCCCCTGTTCCTTTTGCGTATTGCTAGTCCAAATTCTGTGTTGTGTTTGATGGTCTACTGCAATATTCTCCTGTGTCAATGTGAATCAAAATTATGAAACTTCCTGGGTACATATAGACCCTTGACAAATAGGGTTGAACTGTTTTACTTGAGCTAAGAAATGTATCGAATTTGCTGATGTCTAGAACTAGAGAGTTAATATTTACTACAGAAAAGGACAAATATTCCAGTTAAAATTTGACAGAGTTATGGTAGTAAAATTTTAAAATCCACAGTCCCAATACCTTCATTATCCATTGTTTTGATGCATAATTTAGCGTAATGAGAAATTAAATTCTAAATATGCTTCTAAAAGGACTTTCTTTGATAGTAATCTATGTTCATAATAAGTCTATTTATTTTAGAACCTTCTTTTAATACTTAGTCTTCCTCTTTATTGATCCCAAGCATTATAATGATTCCTGTCTTCTGAAGATTTATGATATCGGTTTTTGGTATTTTCTCAGTCTCAAACATTTGCAATTTTTGTAAGAGAAAGTCAGGTCAGGGCACATGGCACCAAAGAGTTTACCAACTTTCCTTTACCACTTGTCCACTCACACTGCTGCGGTTTACACGGTGTGTTCTTCTGTCCTGTTGCTTCGTCTCACCTAACTAGCTGACTGGGAGATGGGAAAAAATATTTTTCTCTATTTTGCAGGTACAGCACTGGACCCAACTTGCCTTGCCTGTTTCATTTGGATAGTTCTCCAGTATAATGCTGTTTCTATTAACATGATTTAACTGTAGTAATTTTGTCATTTTATAAAAACTTTTTTTTGCATTTTTAAACTTATACAACATTTGAATTTTGTCATGTACCAGGCCCACAGCCATGGTATCTCTACTATTTGGGCAGCACGTAATAATAAAAAATAATGGAGGAAGACTGATTTGCACAAGAATATTTGTTCCAATGACAATTTTATTGGGAAAGTTTCTAAGGTCCAGAACTTCAGTAAGGCAGACCCTAGAACAGTCAGTGGCATGATAATTAGGGCACTCACTCATGACATAGATAGACCCTGGTTTAAGTCTCTCTTATGTCTGATGTAGAGTATCTATTTGAACTTGGGTCTCCCATACCCCCAGGATAAAGCTATTGAGGGTTACATGGATTCAGTTTTCTTTGAAAATTTTAAAGAACATCTCACTCTTATTCTGATGTGGATAAAAATACATATCAAAACTGCAGAAATTTTCATGAAACAGAAACTGTTTTGCAGACAGCCTTAGTAATAATATTAGTTACTGCTTCTCAACAGTGTGACTGAAAACAGAAGTGAAAGTCAGTGATACAATCAGTCTATTGCACTGACCTTCCACTTTGATGCACTGGTGTTAAACAGTTCTCTGATGTGAATATATTTGGGTCTTTGCCCATAATACAAATTCACTGGTGTCGGCAGGCTGTGGTCCAAATTATCAGAAGTGTTTTTTCCACTGAATGCTGGGTTTTTGGTTGTAGCCGTGTTGGTCTAAAGACAAAGGCAGGCAAGGTTCTTTGAGTAGATGTGATATCTAGGAAGTTATGCCTGAAGACGGGTGACTGCCTGAAAGCTTGCCTACAACATTTTCTCAACTACTCAAGTTGGTCTAATAAAAGATATCACATCTACTCAAACAACCTTGCTTGCCTTTTCCGCTGAATGCCACTCTGCTGGTACAAAGACCCTTGCAAAGAAATGGGAAGCATAAAGAAATTTATTAGGGACATAGACATATCCCTGCACAACTCTTTCATGTGGGTGGGTTTAGATAGATAGGATGGCTGAGACCAAAGACATACACTTTTAGATGTCCTAAATTACAATGAGAGCTTAACACAGTGAACAGAGAGGCCAGGATATGCGGCACTCAAGGTAACTTGTTTCTCTCTCCCACAGTCTGTGCTATGAAGGGCTGATGACTAATGTCTATGTTCAGAAGAATCAGATAGCTCAGAATTCTGGATTTTTTCTTTATTTTAGTATTGTGTTTCTGAGGAGGTTTGATAGAAGCATGTTTTCACCTCTGTTTAACATTACTAGGACTCCTAGCTGAGTTTGATACAAATCAGAAGAAACTCCATTGAAGTTACTGGAGTCCCATTTGTATGAAAACTTGTATTTTCTTGTCTTATGTATTGACCCATTGATCCCTGACTCTTTTGCCATCTGTAGTATTATTTTCACTTACATCAAGATTGTTTGCTGCTTCACTACTGAAGTGCATATAAATATATCTATATGAATTGAGAAGCAGGATTTGCTTCACAATATATTTTATTGGACCAGCTACAGGGTCATAGGAAACTATGGCAAAAAGGGACTCCAAGGTCTTCTTGTCCAGCTCTTGGCTCAAGATAGGGTCACTCCTGGGTAAAACATCGTGACCTAGTGTCTGTCCAATCTGTTTTTGAAAATTTCCAGGGATGGAGAGTCCAAAACTTCTCTAGATAGCTTGTTCAATGCCTGACCACCCTCATAATCAGAAACTTCCCGCACCCTGGCCCGAGCGCCCAAAACGGTGAAAAGCCAGGCTGCGCAGCCTCATGCTGTAGATCCTGGCTGCAGTTATTGGGAGGCTCAGGCAGGGTGGGGGTAGGGGAATGGAGCCCCTGCCATGCAGCCCCCACTCTGGCTTGCTGGTCGGGTCTTGGGGTGGGAGGGCTGGCCCAGGTAAGTGTGTCTTGGGGGCTCTGTTCTCTCCCTGAAACCCCTGCCCCAGCCTCCTGACAGCTTCAGCTTGGAACTGCTTAGCTTTTTGCTTTGCCAGAAACTGGGGGTAGGTGGAGGAATGGAGCCCTCCTGCCACTCAGGCCTGGCCCAGCCCCCCCAAAACTCAAGCCAGCAAGTTGTGGGGAAAGCACATGGCAGGGGGGGCCTCCGTTCTCCCCTCTGGTCCCCCCCAGCCACCAGTAGTGAAAGCAGCCAGCTGGTGGTTGTGGGCAGGGGAGAGGGACCACGGTGGCCAATCAGGGGTGGCCAGCTGCTCTGCTGGGCTGGGCTGGGTTCGGCATTGTCTGGCAGCATCCTGAGAGGTGTTTGGGGGTGCTCCCAGCTTGCTGGCCTCAGTGCCCCCCTACTGAACAGTGAGTGTCTGTTTTGTTTGGTCCTGGCCCAATCTAGCACACTTTGAGTAATGCGTGATACTTAGAGCGCTTCCGCCTTGGACTCTTTGAATGTCTGTTCTTAGCCATAGGTAGGAGGGATGTTAGACTTGGTTTTGGGTGCAAAACACCCTTCTTTCAATCTAGGAAAGAAGCAGATATGGCTTACAGTAAATAGCAGGTAGAATGCTGCACCGATTGCCCATGTAGACACGACGTGAGTGAAATTGAACCCTTACTATGCTCCAGAATAAGGTCAAACAGAAAAATGATAAAGGACAAAAATATCCACTCACCAGTGGGAGATCACTTTTCATAGAACAAAAAACAAAAAAACCCCAGAAGCGCTTTTTGACATTTACATTTATATGAGCTTGCTTCCCATACAAGCAAACAATTAGCTAACTATGTCCCAGTAAACCTAATAATATCAGGTGATAATTCCAAACTGAGCAAAGTGAAGGCATACCTGGCTTTAGTTCAGGCATTGGTGCATATGACAGACCATGAAGTATCTTCTGGTGTCATTGGTCTCTCACTGAAGCTAAAACATACTTTAAAAGTATGCTGCATTTGAACTTTGAAATGTTCTATTTTGGGATTTCGTAGGCCCGGAGGGGTGCCTGCCTTGTTCTGACCCTTGTAATAGTTGTTGGTATTGAATCTATTATTTCTGCTGTAGCTGCTGCATTTGCTACCCTACTTGCAGGGAGGCTCACTGGGAGATATTTCATCCTTAAGTCAGTTGTATGGTTAAATAAGTAAATAGGGGCCTGGAAGCTGACAGGGTTAAAAAAGACAGAATAAACTTCAATTTTTTACCTTGTACCCTTCTACATCCAGAAGACATTTGGCTTCCAATCAAAAGCAGCTTTAAATAATAAAAGTAAAAATAATATACTTCTCAGGCATGCATGATAAAATTGGATTAGAGCAATCATAAGAGCCCTAATCCTGTAAATACTTAAGTGTGTGCTTGACATTACGCACATGAGTAGTAAGAGTGATCGAGCAATTTGTGTACCTAAACTTAACTGTGTATTTAGGATCAAGACCGCAGTGGCATAACTGGGAAATATACAATCCACAAACAGGGAAACCCTGGTCCCATTAAAATCAATGACAAACCTCCAATTGATTTCAGTGGGGCCAGGAATCTGCCTAAAGGGTTTACGTGTCAAGGCATACTAAATTAATTATGTTTCATGGGTAGCAAAATGTGTCAATGGACTGAATTAGTAGTGCAGGGGGATGGCTGTGTGAGTGTATTCAACATTTCTGAACTATTCAAACAGGGCTTGAAATAATTTCTAAGAAGCAATTTGATCAAGTGGAACCATTCATTCCTTTTCCTTTCTCTCTTTCTCGCTCTCTCTCACCAACATACGCATGTATGGAAAGAAGGTAGTGTGGATATTAATTACAACATATATTTCTAATAAATGTCTGTTGGTACAACTCTAATTTGTATAAATGTTTTTACAAATTGAAGTTTGTATATATACAAAAGGAACCCAAGAGGAAATATGATTCTTATAAAGATTGGCCAATAGATAAAGCATCAAAAGCTGAGTCTGATTGGACAGTCAAGAGGAACTGATAACGTTATGGTTCCTTGTGAATTTATATGTGAAAGGTCATGTTTTGAATTTACACGTTCTTTGTAGTGTTTTCAATGTATTTTCATTCTCTTTTTCTTGCTTTTGCATGTTATTGTTTACTGTTAATGTAGTTACTGATGGAAATCCATAGACAGTCCACTGGTAACCCTCACTGCCTGAGGGGAAATTGAAGAAACAAAATGCAAGTGGGGCTGCCTGGAAAAGAATTGTTAATTCAGCATATTTCACCCAACAGCCTCAGAGTCCTGAGTGAGAAGGAAAGTCTTTTCTGTTGAACAGTTTTTAAAAAATATAAAGAAGTGTATCTCTTTTACTCAGTGAGGTATGATATGTAAAAATGTTTCTTTCAAACTGTAGCAGAAAGCCAACTAGGAGGGATGGAGGAAGTTTTCATGTGGAAACTCTACAGTGGAGAAGCAATTCGGATAGTAATTTGAGAGAGAATACTTTGCCCAAAAATGAATGCTTGCCAAATCAGTTTCCTTGTTCAGTGTTAGGAGAAAGTATTTCTTGTTGAAATATGTCATCCTTTATTAATAGCGCATGATAGGAGTGATTCCCCAATGATCTGAACTAGTCATAGTATTATTGATTTGGGTGCAGGTAGTTCATATAATTACTTCTTTGGAAGCAGATTTGTAAAAATGCAGTGTAATCAGAAGTGACCCCTTTTGCCTCTTTCTTACAAGTCACCTGCTTTAGTGGTCAACAGCACTTTTCTCCAACGCTTTTTACATCTACATGTGAAATTAATGTGACACAATCAACGCCAGAGCAGTTCAAGTCAGAGTCAACTGCTCCCTACTGCAGTGTCTACAAGTATGCCCAGGACAGTAACAATTTGAGCCGGGGCTGAGCAGCCCCAGACTGGCAGGAGGCATGGTGGGGGGTCAGCCCTGGGCTCTGGGAGTGCAGAGAAGGTCTGGCAGGAGCCAGGGGTCTTGCTCCTGCTGGGCTGGACCAACTCTCAGGAAAACAGACCTTATGATGAGAGGCTGAGAGCCATGGGACTCTTCACCCTGGAAAAGTGCAGGCTCGAGGTGATCTAGTGGCCATGTATAAGTTTATCGGGGTGTTCACCAGGATCTGGGGGAACGTCTGTTCACTAGAGTGCCCAAAGGGATGACAAGATTGAATGTTCACAAACTCCTCTGTGACTGATTCAGGCTGGACATAAGGAAGAACTTCTTTACTGTCCTAGTCCCCGAGGTTTGCAATAGACTGCTGCCGGAGGTGGCTCAAGCATCCACTTTGAATGCCTTCAGGACACATTTGGATGTTTATCTTGCTGGAATCCTATGATCCCTGCTGACTTCTGTCAACTGGAGTTGGGTATTGGTCACGGTGGGACGGCTGGGTGGTGGCAATTGGACACGGAACAGGAGGGATTTTTGGCGTGGAGTTCTGAGGCACAGAAGCATAACGATTTCAAATAAGAGGGATTTATTTTAACTTACGTTTTTGTACATCAGGGATTGGAAATCTTTCTTAGTCGATGGAGTTTTATTTTCCTAAACAATAATGTTAATACTGTCATGGGATATTCCATGTTGGGTGGCTCCACTAAAAGTAGTTCCTAAAAAACTAATGCTGTCAGATGGTTCAAGGTGGGATTTATTTACATTTATGGTCCAGCCGTCAGTGGTTAGATGTCTCACTAATTCTTCAGTAATTCTTTTTACGATGTTTCTTTTTCTTCCCATTATTGCCACATCATCAATATAGCTCCAAATTTTTACGTGTTTGACTTCCAGGTTACTTCTTGCAAATCGTTCCAAGCTTTCATTCATTGCGCCGGTAGCCAACGCTGGGGCATTGCAGTATCCCTGCAGGCATACGTTCCATCGATAGATTTTTCCTCTAATACACATATTCAAGATTCCCTCAGCGTCATTGATGGGAATTGAAAAAAACATATCCTTCAGGTCCAAAGTTGTTCCCACCCATACTTTGGCTTGGTATTCGACCATCTCACATGTGCTTCGCAATAGTGTACAAGGTGTTGCTTGCGCCAGGGTTGTACAGAGCTTATTTACTTCTCTGTAGTCCACCACCAAGCGGACTTCGTTAGGTTTCCCCGGTTTGGGGATTCCCCATCCTGGAGATAGTCGAGCGCTTGCATGGATCGGTGTTATTGATCCTTTCTTTACTAACCCTTCTAGTAGAACGTCGAGGGGGTCTTGAAGGTGTAATTTCTTTGGAATTGGAGTATATTTCCAGGTTGAGTTAATTCGTAACGTTGGTCGGTGTCGTTCATCATCAGGTACAGTCAAAATAGGCAAGGCTTCTAGTACCTTGTGCTTTAAATCCAAAGCTTGAATTCCCGGCATCCCTAGGAGGTTGATGCCCTAGGACCACGTTGATATGTTTTTTGTGGCCTCTCGCCAGGAACTTCACACGACTTGTCGCTGTTGCTGCATTTAGGCCTTGCACCTAAAATTTGTTAGTTTTCAAATGAGGGATGGATGGCTTTATTACATTATTACATTAACTTGCGCCCTGCATCTAGGAGGAATTTTGAATACGTGATGTCGTTCGGATCGTT
>NW_017728948.1:24761194-24784151 GCF_001723895.1 Crocodylus porosus
TTCTGAACCGCAATGGGGTATGCTGTAGTTAATTCAGATGGTTGTTGTCATTCGAGTTCAAATTCATCGTTCACATTCTCTTGTTCGCTTATGGTTACAGTGGTTTTTTTTAAAGCTTTTGTATTGGTTGCTGTTGTGTTCATGCTTTTGCTTGTGGTTTCGTTAATCCTTGCAGTTTCCTTGTTTATTGGGTTGGTTCATTTACTAGCTTCCTCAGTCATATCCGTTCCCACGCTTATGGTCACTTTGTTGCAATTCCTGCAACTTGTCCGGTTGCAATTCTCCTGTGCGTCCTCTTGGTGGCGCTGGCTGGCATACGGGGGTGGGGACGTATGTACAGCGGGTGGCGCTGTTGTGGGGGAAGGGCTCTCGCTGGGCAGAGCCTTGACAGAAGGCGGGCTTGGGATGGGCGGAGCTGGATGCCTTAACGTCAGCACGGGTTTTGGCGCACTGATCATTTGGCCAGCGCCATCTTGTAATGGCCGTTCAGCCAGATTTGCGTTCACAGCTCTGGTCGCAGCCATGAGCTGGGCCCTTGTGTCAGTCAGCTCCCTCAATAAAACAACATACTCTCAAAATAGAGTGTTTATTATTCGGCCCTTCTTCCATTTCAGCCCCGTCCATTTGATCTTCCTCCCGTCTCGCTCCAGGTCTTCTCTGAGTTGGGTCAGGAGCTCGTGCCCCCTTGACCTGACCGTAAGTTTTGGGCAGTTGAACTGATCCGGAGGGGTATCTTTGCCTCCCTCCTTCACATATTTTATGCACTGGGTGAGCTCCCAGTCTGTGCTGGAACTAGCTGTGCCCGAGGATTTCGTACGGGCCAGGGTTATGGTCCCGGTTTCTCCCCTTGGGCGATACATGGCCTGGGGATCCTGCACTATACAGCCCAACACTGCCGGGGTGAGCCAGACGGCCCATTCCTCCCCGCTTGTCCCACGGAGGGACAGGTACCCGCTTATCAAGTTTGCGGCCAGGTTAGTGGCTTGGTGGAACGCTATGTGGTCCCAAAAATCATCTGGATCGGTGGTCTGCTAGACTCCGCTGCACCATGGGCAGCTTTTTTCAAGCTCAGACTCCATTTCACCTCCCATGGATCCTGTTCGTGATGCCATGTCAAACTGGAGTTGGTGAGCCAAGCTCACGGTATTGGTCATGGTGGGACAGCTGGGTGGTGGCAATTGGACACGGAACAGGCGGGATTTTTGGTGTGGAGTTCTGAGGCACGGAAGCGTAACGATTTCAAATAAGAGGGATTTATTTTAACTTACACTTTTGAAGGTGTAGGTTGTGATGCTTGCTTCAGTTACAGCGTAAAGTTGTAATAAACAGAACGAACACAAACACTAACACAGGGGTCTGTTGGTCCACAAGGTTCCCCAACGAGCCCTTGCTTTCTAGCCGAAGTTAGGTGCAGCTGCCCATTGGTTAGTCTTAGGACTGGTCAACAGCTCATAAAGGGTTAAACGAACAATATGAACAAACGACAACTGTAACTCATTAAGAAGAACGAGGTGGTTGTGATGTCAGTCCAATGGAAAAGCTGAGGTCAAGAGCCGGAATGTGATGCAGCAGAGACGATCAAGGTAAGTAGGGATGAGCTGGATCGTGGTCGATAATGGATGCCAAAGTCAGTCAGATGCCAGGTAAGTGAAAGCCGGAATCAGTGTCGAAGCTGTAGAGGTAATCGAAATTGAGGTCGAGGTCAAAGCCAATAAGTTCGGTAATCAGAGTAGTCAATATGAGAGAAAACGAAATCGGAGGTATGAATTTGCTGTGTGAGATTGCGAAGAGAACCAGGGGATCGAATCCCAAATTGCTTTCTGCCTTGCAGTCCCTGCTGAAAGCAGCCTCTGCTACAGATAGTGCATGGTCTCTCACTCTCTCACCAAAGACGCCCACACAACCCCCACCACAGGTGGGGGCTCACTCACTAATATAGCAGCCCCTTAGCCAATCAGGCTGCTTGACTGTTAGAATTTTCTAGTACGATTACATCATGCTTTTTTGAACTGAGCGTGTGTGAGTTAGAGCTCTATGTTGTAACTGGGCATGTGCAGGGCTGAAAAGTAGGTCACCAGTGATTGACAAACCAACAGGTCACCCAGGGGGCACATGCTGGGCACGCTGTGGAATTTTCCATGAGCTAGTGTTATCTGCGCATGATCAGACTTGACTCACGTGTTGCCAGCACCTCTTTAGAATTTTGTTTGAACAACTTCCTGCTCCTGGGTCAGGGGGCTGGACTCGATGATCCTCCGGCATCCCTTCTAGCCCAAATGTCTATGAAATCTATAAAAACTATGAAACTGGGCACAGTTTACACCCAGCAGTCACCATCTACAGGTGTGTTTAATCACGCTTGACTCCGCCATAAGATAGTACTGTCCCCGCTGGTACTATCTTATGGTGGAGTTAATCAATTTACTGTGCCTTAACAGTCATGCACTTGTAGACTGTGACACCACTGGGGAGGTAATTAGTTTACTAAGGAGCACATATACATGCTAGGGTATACACGTATACCCTAGAAGTAGCATGTTGTAGGGAAGGAGGAAAATGTCAAAGATGTAAATTCAATATGCTTCATTGCTCACTGTCTCTGAGCAAACAGACAGCAGCAATGCTCAAAATAGGGGATATCGTAGCTGCTATACTAGACAGAAACAGGAACACACAGTCTATTTTAGCAAATATTAGCAGAAGTCACTGACTCCTCCAAAGTTCCCTTAAATACATGGAATTTATACTAGCTAATTAATGAGGTGAATAACACTCCAGTAATTCTTCCATTACACCAACTCTGAGGTTTCAGCCAGGATGTAGGTGGCTGGGCCTGCTGGTAGGCTATTAGGAGCAGCTAGACAGTCAGCAAGACAGAAGCATAAATTACCAGAGACTCAGGCCAGAGTCTAGGCTGGGGGATGAAAACATGGGTACCAAGTTCCAGGAGGACTGAGAGGAGAAATCCAAGAGGTGTAATCTGAGAAGCAAGCTTAGATTAGAAGCTGGGGAGCAGAGAACCAGTGCCTAGTTCTAGAGAGGACATGAGGTCAGAGCCAGGAAAAGCTAAAGCAAGAGCCAGGAGAATCAGATGGAGCAGTGTGCATGAGGCTTGCTGGAACACTGAGATTGCAACAAAGCATGCTTGCAGCCTGAGGCTGCAGGTGTGCGTAAAAGGGGTGAGTGGTGCTTTCAGCAGCCAATCAAGTTGCTTGCCTCCATTGAAAAGTAAGGTGTGACAGGATGCTCTAGAATTTACCTTTTCCACCTGCAGGGAGTTCACCCATGTGGGTTGATTCTCCAGGACTCGGAGATGGGAGTTGGGGCAAGGAGGCTGAGCTGAAGTCATTGGGGAGAGAAACACCTGGTGGAAAACAGTGACACAGAGTCTTTGGACTTGTGTGTTCCCCTGATGGGACTCTATTGAGCCAAAGAGCTTCCAGAGAAAAGAAAATTCATGGTCAGGTTCTCAGGTCCCCAGGAAAGGGGAACCTGCAGCTCCAAGTAGGAGAGGGCTGCAAAGATCCATGTGGAGACATGGAGAAGAGCCTTGGAAAAACATGGAGCTGAGGTGCACTGGAAAAGGTGCAGAGACAAACCCAGAGCATCCAGGCAGCACTGAGAAGACTGGAGACAAAAAAGGCCATGCAGAGGAGTGCATCAGTGTGAATGGTGAGTCAGGAGCCATGGCATTTTCTTCTTGCTTTGTTTATTATTAAATATCTTAACTAATGAATGGCCAGGACTGGCTACTTCCAAACCCAGAGCAGAGGGGCAAACTTCAGTGTCTTAGGAATTACCTCTCTGTTGAAGTTCATGAATTGACAAACTTTTGATTATTTAATTTATACTGGATCTTACTCCTTTCTGTGTGCATTCCTAAATTGATAGACCAGGATTAGTAATTGTTTTCCCTGGATCAGGTTGGTTATCTCTATGAATTCATGAATTATTGGGCCTGTGAGTATTAATTGACTGTATGATGAACTTCGGAGATGATACCTAGCAAAAGTTTGTTTCTGTGTCTTTTACTGAGTTGCCTTGACTTCTGAGATCAAAGTATGAGGTAATGTATGTTTTGTTATAAGTAGGCAGGTGTTTTAGCTGAACTTAATTGATGGAAGAGTGCATTGTGGGCCCCTGTGAGTGACAAGATCCAGATGCGGATAATTGATCAACTGATGAATTCTGTGGTCCTTTTGTTACAATAAAATATTGATTTAAGTTGATTTTGTCTAAGGACTGAAAGGATATCAGAAACTGGACTAAACGGTCTAAAACTGGGGAAAAAATTGGTAACTTGGAATTACATAATGAGATTGGCCATTGGCACCTTTAGCAGAAAGGAACATGGTATAAGGGAGAGGTCCTGAGAAACAACGACTCTGGGCTAAAGGTCTTCCACCATCCTCTGTATAGTATTCATTCTCCCTTTTTCTATATTTATAACAAGCTGTGGCACGTGAGACTGGAGGAGAGGGTGGAAATTAAATTTTGGCACTGGAGAAGTGAATACCACCAGCAGCCCCATCTCACTAGCTCTCATCAGGGGCAGGTGTGATAGCTCAAGTGCTTGGCCCAGCTGGGCATGATTGATCAGAAGCTGTGATCAACTTTGCCTGTTTGCAACTCCATTCCTTTCTGAGGAGTTTCTCCCGATTTGCACCAGTATAAGGAAAACAGAATTAACTCTACATGTTTAAAAGGACATCTAATTTAAACAGAAAACTTTGCAAGGCTTGCTATTATTATATAAATAATTATGTATATGCAAATTAGCCTCTCACTGCTTTGCACTTTGAATAAAAAGCACGTAAGCCATACTAGGTTGAGGTTAGCTCTTGGATGGTTGCTCCTGAATGCTGGATAAATCCACTGAAGTTTAAACAGTGTTAAAGTTAGAATGGGCTGTGACCAGTTATATGTTAATACCATATTTTGCTGCCACAGCTCTGACTTGTCACTGGGGCATTGCACAATGACAACCAAGACTTGAAAATAATCACACCTTGAAAGAAATTTTCCCAATCCCCCATACTCAGCTTTCATATAAACTTCAGTCTCACCAAACTCATCACCAGATATGACTTCCCTGCTCAACAGGGAACACATACCACATGGAACAGCACCCTGCCTAAACAAAAATGCAAAGGTTGCCAACATAGCTCAGTCAGCAGGACAATGAACACACCTCATCCAGTGCAATCATGGAAACAGTATGAGTGGAACTAAATAACCACTACTCTTCTTAATGAAGTCTCACAGAAAAATAAAAAAGAACAGAAACACCCAACCATTAGTGGAAGTACACTTTTTACAGAACAGTCACTATCTTTGAACTCACAGTCTTTGTCATTCCAAGGTGAACGGGGCGGGCAATTATTTTGGGCGGCGGGCCACTTACCGAGTTTCGGCAAGCTGTCAAGGGCCACATAGGTAGCCCTGAGTCTTGAGAGGTGCCCCGATCTCTGGCTGCCATTTTGTGACTGGAAGTCCCACCCCCAACCTCTGACCTTTGCCACCCAAAGTCTCTCCCTTTGCCCCCGGAAGCACTCCATTCAGCAAGAGGTTTTGCCATCTTGGAACCAGAAAAATACCAAGTTTATATTCTAAAAAGTGAACGTTTACAGCATTCATTAATTTGATTTCAAAATTTATTTTTGTCCTGATTTACATGTGTTTTCTGCAGTGTACATAGAGGTGATTCTACAATAGCTTAAAATGAAGTCGTATATTATGGTGTGTGTGTATAGGTTTGTGGGTGGGTATTTGGGGTGTGGATGGGTATGGGGTTTTTGGGCAGCTGTGTGTGGGGGGGAGGGTGGCTGGGGTGTATGTGGGGGTGTGGTTGTGGGGGTCTGTGTGTATGGCAGTGTGAGGGAGGGTGTGGGCACGTGTATGGTGGGGTGTGTGTGTGGGACTCACCCTATGAAAACACACACACACACACTCCAGCATGGCCCCATGCTCCCTGGTTCAGTACTGCTGCCTGGTTCACCTGCTGCAGGAGGAGGACAGGGAGAGAGTGAAATGGCTGGGGGTGGGGCTAGGTTGCTCAGTTCTTCTGAGGGTTCCCCCTGGGTTCTACTGCCCCTGGCTCCTGTCAGCTTTCACAGGCAGCCAAGAGCAAATAAATATTAATTACTAATGTTTTAGGGGCCCTGTAAGCCAGATAGAATGGCCTGTGGGCTGGATTCAGCCCATGAGCCGTATTTTGCCCACCCCTGAGCTAGAAGCTAGGTCACCTGGATGCTATCTTTACTTGGGGGGGGCAAGAAGTGAGTTGGCTTTTACTAAACTAACTTTATATTTGGGTGAGATGTTAGTACAGAGACAGTTCAGCCTTTTGATGCTTGACAGGAGTGAAATGGTCCCTTAGGCCTGCAAGTCCTAGAGTAGCGTTGACATAAGTAGGTTAAGAATGCATTCATGGAGTTATGCAATTGTATGACCTACTCTCTACAGAGAAAATGGTCTGATGCAGCTTGTTTTTCTGCAAGAATCTTATAATAAAAACACTTGTTATGGATAAAAGGGTTTGTTATGATGCATTCCACCCATATCTGAAGCAAATGGCTCCTGGCACCAAGAAGAAGGAAAACAAAAAACAACGATAAAGTAAGGACAAGCCCCAAGTTGTTGATGAAAAACAGAAAATTGGCGTAATGGATATCTATGTGACTAAAGGACTATAAATATTAGCCCCCTTTTTCCTTTCCCTTTCTCTGTCCTTCTCCTCCCCTTTTTCCTTCTGTCCTCTCCTTCCCTTTCTTTCCCTTCCCCTCATCCTAGTGATGCCTAAGAACTGAAGACAACTCTTCTCCCTTCAAGGAACCACAGCCCACTCTGAGGTGCTTGGCCAGCTCTTGAGTTGTGGAGTATTAAGACTGGTAATATACAATTACTTGCTTGCTAAGATTACATATCTATGCATGTTTGAAGTTAATACTTTATAGTGCTCAATAAAACTGATTTATTAAAAAGTTAACTGAGTTCTTGTTTGGAGGGAATAAGTAGGTCCTCATTTGGAGAGAATAAATAGGCCCATATTTGGAGAAAACTGAAGCATACTTTAAGGCAATATTGATCCTGCTGTTAGCTCTCTACCTATTTGGGAGCAGAACCAGATACTCCCTGGTTCAGAGGGCTACATTAGAAGACCTTTCAGGTACAAAATGTCATTCCTCAGGTTTTAGAAAGTAGCAGATAAATCCTAAAATTAGTACCTGGTGGAATTATGTTTTTGTTTAAATTTCATTGTTTTAATGAGAGTGACCACTTAAACAGGAAGTGGACAGTATACCTGGGAAGCAAAGAGAAGTTATCTGAAGTAGTTATGGACATCAAGGAAACAATAGTCCCTATAGGTAAACCTAATTATGTAAATGAATAAGACTTAAAAAAGCAAGTGCCATTATTAGCTGTAAAGCTGTCAGGCATATGCCTACTGGCTCCTTCCAGCTCTGAGTCTTTGCTATTTTGACCCTCCCTGGTTTTCTGTGATCTGCCCCAGGGACAGTTCAGCTGCTTCCAGTTCAGCTCCTGAGTCAAGGATTTTACCTCTTGATAGGGAGAAATGCACCCTGAAGCTCCAAGCAGCAAAGCAAAGCAAAGCTCCTCCTTAATAAAGATGTTTACTGGGGCTAAAAAGCCACCCAGTCAGAGGTTCCCTGCTTCCTTTAAAAGTTAAGCAATCCCCACATTTGCTAACTTTCTGCTACTATAATTTACAGTAGACACGACTACCTACAACTGTTAACACTGGGTGTATCTACATATGTGCTTTAATGCACAGTAGCCTATTTTACTGTGCATTAAAGCAGTGTGTAAAAAAGTGCTATTACTCTAATGCTCAGCAAAATAGGCTAGTGCGTATTAAGAATAACCTAAAAAGCACACCCACTTGTGCTACTGTACATCAGGGCAGCCTAATGCACGTTAATGTGGTACCTCATATTAAAGGTAGTAAATTTAATGCTCCATAAGAACAAAGCACATTTATTTCCATGTAGATGTGCCCACTGAGTGCTGGGTGGCAGTTGAATAACCTGGCAATCTCTATGGTGCCAGTTTCTTTGGGCAGAGGACCACCTTAGAGTCTTACTCTGGCAAAGGAAATGCCTCTGAAACATTGAAGTTTACTCCATGATAGACTGGTATCCTGGTTTTCTCTGATTTAAAAAAAAATCCCCAATTTTCAGATTAAAAAAGTAACCCAAAATTCACGTTTCTGTGATTTAAAATGAAATGTTACTTATATATATAAGATCCCTGATGATAGAATAGATTGGGTTCTTTAGCCATGGTTGGCTTTCACTCTAGGAATGGAGCCCTGATAGAAAAATGGATGATCTTTGCTCCAACATCTCCTGCAGCCAGTACACCTGCCTTTCCTCTGGATGAAAATAGCAAAGGGTGGGGACAGGGATGGGGAGAGGAGGATGCCCACATACTAGGGCAGCAGTTCCCAACCTCGGGTTGTAACCCAAATGAGGGTTGCTGGGGCAATGTCAGTGGTGCCGCACAGAAAAGAGGAGCTGCACTGCGTGCCAGGAGCTCCCCTGTCCCCAAGCTGCCACCACCACCACTGCAATCCACTCCCAGCAGTGGGACACAGAAAAAACAGTTGGGAACCACTGTGCTAGAGGTACACTAGTATGTGGGTAACCCAGTGTCTGCATACAAATTGCCTAGGCTTTTGAGCCCTGGAGAGGTCAGCTTCATTTTGCTGTCCCCAATCCAGCCTGCACAGCCTTGAGTAACTCAAAGATAGCTTCTTTCTAGTCTGCAGAGCCACAGCCCCCCAGAGCTGCTCGTCTGGTTTCCCTCTTCAGAATGTCCTCTCAGAGTTGGTATCCTGTGCTCTTCACTGCTCTTCTGTCCACTGCCATGTTTTATGCTTGTCCTGCACATACGAAGCTCTGGTGCTTAGCAGGGTCTCTTTTAACTCTCTATTCTCTGTGCACAGGATAATCAGAGAAACTGAGGCATGCAACATTAATACAACATGAACGTATTCGAAACAGAAATATCACAGTAAAACCCACAGTCTGTCACAGAAGCACAGAGGCTTCATTCAGAAGAGTAGTGGTTATTTAGTTCCACCCACACTGTTTCCATGATTGCATTGGATGAAGTGTGTTCATTGTCCTGATGACTGAGCTATGTTGGCATGCTTTGCATTTTTGTTTAGGCAGGGTGCTGTTCCACATGGTACTTGCTGATGAGCAGGGAGGTTGCATCTCGTGATGAGTTTGGTGAGACTGAAGGTTATATGAAAGCTGAGTATGGGGGATTGGGAAAATTTCTTTCAAGGTGTGATTATTTGCAAGTCTTGGTTGTCATTGTGCAACAGTCTCTCTTATCAGCTCTAGTGTAGGATGGCATGTGACAATCAGGGTTTCAGTCATTCTATTTTAATACATTTGTATTAAAATTGTATTTGGATGGCTTATTCCAAGGTGAAGTCTATTTTTCTGGTGGCCTATTTATATCTCTTTCCTATAGGGAAAAGTAACAGCACTGGAATATTGAACCTTGGAATATTAGCTTACTGTCAAAAGCATTCTCTTTAGGCTTGATTAACTACACGCTGATTCACCAGAAATATGTCAAAGATAAATTACAGCAGCCATTAGGAGTGAAATGTTGGACTGACCATTGACTTAGCTGAGTAAAACTTGACCTCCTGAGAGCTCCACTTCAAAGACCCCAACCAATTAAATATTGCTAGATGTAGAACAGTACAAACGAAAGAACAGCACTGTTAAGCAGGGGTAGGACAATTTAACACTAAATACTGTTCTGGAATGATTGAAATAGATTTATAAAAACCTTAGGGATGTCTTATACAATGCAGCCAGAAAAAATGGAGCAAAATCATCAAGATTGGTTCAGTGAAATGATTAGGAGATTGCACCAACTGCTTGATGAGAAACAAATCCTGTACTGAGCCCAGCAGCAAGATTTGTTATTAGGCTCAAAGAAAGCTTGTAACAGCTAGCAGAGAGAATGGAGAGCTCTGCAGAACAAGAGGTGAAGTGATAAAGCTGAGGAAATCTAACTATATACTGATAAGCATGATATGTTAATAGTACCTTGAAAAAACTTTTGAATCTATAGCTTCTTGTCTGGTGGCTCTGTTCCAATAATGAAGTGATGCTTCCATCTTGCTGACTGTAAAAGTCCAAATCCTGGATAGATGGGCTAATTGTATTAGGAATTTATTGAATAACCAGGCTTGCATAGGAGATGAGTTAATATGTCCATTGCTACAAAGTGCAATCAATGGCTGCATCCAGACAGGCATGGACGTTTGGTTCCCTGGGGACAACTTGTGGTAGTGCACCTTGTATCACTGCTATTTGTCCTTGGGGAACACCTCTGCCATGCACACTGTGGCACATGGCAGGGGCCAGCACTGAGTTGGTTCCAACAGCCTTACCTGGGGGCCTGGGAGCATCTTGGGGCTGCAGCAGCTGGCCAGGCTCTGGTTTTGTGTGCCATAGATGTGTTTGTGGCGCCACATAATGCATGGCCACACTCATCTGTATGCAGCCAAAGAGTCCTCTTGTTGAATCTTCACTGACAAGACCCTCAACTTATAAAGATTATCTCTCATGGCAAAGTAAAGCATTAAATTTTAATGTGATTCCTGCTGAGATGCACCAAATATTGCCAAAACTTTTCCAGCTCATGTGATGGAAAGACATCATTTCACAAAAGTTTGGAGTTGCATCCATCACCTGTCTATCTAAACATGAAGGCAGTGGGTATATGTGTGATAATCACATGGGGTTTTCCTGCTTCCTGTTTCAGGAAAATTCCTTGCTCAGATTCCTTAAAATCATTAAATTGAGCATATAGCTGAGAATTTCTTGCCTGATAGCTTGGATTTAGAAAAGGCAGAAACATTATTAATATGGTTTCTAACACCCAGACATTTCAGAAAGTGTCAGGAACAAAATCTAGATATTTATTGCACCATTGATGATTTCACAAAGGCTTTTTATACCATCAACAGAAAAAGCCCTTGGAGACGCAGGCAAAGCAGGGAGCTACCAGCGGAGGCTAAAGGTGAATTTACACATTAGGGTGAATTTACACATCGCACGTAGACCATCTGTGGAATATTAAGCAGTGTTAGAGGTAGAACTCTCACTGAGCAGTCACACATTTAGATTAATACCACTTCTTGCTTACACTGCTCTGACTTGCCAGTAGAAAGCAGGTGAGAAGGGCTGTGGCTAGGAACCAGGACACCTGCTCTGGAGGGTTAATGAGGTGGGGGGTAGAATGGGGAGGGAGAGGTTGGGAGTGGTACATCCTGGGATGCTGGAAGACTACAGATTGCTCATTTCTTCTCTGTGGAGCAGACTGAAGTTAGGATCATAGGAAAGTAGGGCAGTATGGTATTGAAAGATAGTGGAAGAGAGTGAATGCTAAGGGGAAGGATATTTAAGCATGGGATATCCAGAATAGTCCATTCCCTGCCTGTCTTCCCTTATTGATTCCAGGGTTCAGTGGCCTAGAAAGTCCTAATTTTTGAGGTTACACCTCTAAGTATCATTTTTAATACCCAGTAATGGACTATTCTCCATGAATGTGTCAAATTCTCTTTTGAGCCCAATTAAATTATAAGTCTCCCTGATTCCAATGGACTCAGAGGTGGAAACGGGCGGGGGTGGTGGTTAAGGACAATGCACTGGCTAAGGATGGTGCACCCCCCCTTTGAACATGTAACACTTGGGATTCCTTCCAGAACTCTGTAGGTTGAGATAATGAGCTCCACAGGCTGAGCTAATGAGTGGTTTGTGCTTGAACAAGATCCTGTTTCTTCAAAATGGATCTCTTTGTGGCAGGATTTTAAAGAACATTTTTGCATATATTCTCTATGTAAGTAAAACTAAATGCAGTGCCAGTTAACTCTACATTTTAAAATATACAACTAAAAGGACTATGTTGTATTTTCTAAATGTATTTAGGCTAGAAGTTTTATGTTGTGCATTTTGCAAGATAAAACAGAGTTTGAGACTAATGTACACATTATATTGTGCTTTGTGTAACCCTGAAATATTCTGATTGCTACCAACCAGAAAAATATTCTGTTTAATTGTGTTGTGGTGGTCTATATACAGACATAAAAAGAGACCTACTGTATATCTCTAAATCTCTCCGTTTTTGAATTGCAGTAACAAGAGCACACATCTTTTCATTATCACTGAAGAAGTGATACTTTGTGGGAGAAAACATATGAATGTAGATTCATAATACATGAATTAATACATTATCTAATCTGGTACAAACCAAAACCAAATACAGGATTGTGAATAAAATTTGGAATTTATCAACTTTGTTTCCTGGTATGATGTTACAATGTCTGTCTGGTAGATGTTAAACAAGATCGGGGAAGTGTCTGTCCTTTACTAAATGGGGGATGCAAACTAGTGACACATGAGGTGGAAAAGGCTGAAATATTTAATGTCTTTTTCACCTCAGTCCTAATGGGCAAGATCAGCTTCCAGACTACTGCACCTGGCAGCCCAGTTTGGGGAGAAGGTGAGCAAAAGAATAGGTTAGGGATTATTTAGAAAAGCTGGTTGTGTACAAGTCCCTGGGGCTGAATGGAATACACCTGAGGGTGTTGAAGGAGTTGGGTGATGTGATTGCAGAGCCACTGGCCATCATTTTTGAAAACTTGTGAACATTGGGAGAGGTCCTGGATGATTAGAAAAGGGCAAATATAGTGCCCAGTTTTAAGAAAAGGAAAAAGAGAAAGATCCAGGGAACTACATATCTGTCAGCCTCACCTCCATCCTTGGGAATATCATGGAGCAGGCCCTCAAGGAATTCATTTCTAAGCACTTGGAGGAGGAGAAGGTGATTAGGAACAGTCATCATGGATTCACCAAGGGCCAGTCCTGCCTGACCAACCTGGTTGCTTTCTATGATGTGATGGCTGGGTCTGTGGATGCAGGGAGAGTTGTGGACTTGACATACCTTAGCTTTAGCAAGGCTTTTGATACGGACTCCCACAATGTGTTTGCAAACATGCTAAGGCAGTATGGGTTGGATGAATTGACTGTAAAGTGGCTAGAACACTGGCTTAACCATCAGGGTCAGACGGTAGTAATCAATGGCTTGATGTCCAGTTGGTAGCTGGTGTCAAGGAGTCAGTTCTGGGGCCAGTTTTGTTCAAGATATTCATCAATGAGATAAGATGTGGAAAATGGGATGGAGTGCACCCTCATCAAGTTTGCAGATGACACCAAGCTGTGGGGAATAGTGGGTATGCTGAAGGATAGGGCTAGGATTCAGGGAGATCTGGACAAATTGCAGTATTGGGTCAAAATAAATCTCATGAGGTTCAATAGGGACAAGTAGAGGGAATTGGTTAGAGTCATGGGCAATGCATAGGCAGAGATTGGCTGGTGCCAGCTTCTGTAGATGGTCTCTGCTTGCTGCCACCACCCCTCTCTGCTGACACTACTGCCAGAGTCTGCAGGCGCCCCCTGCTTGCTGCTCACCACCACCGACACCGTGGCTGCAGCCAGTCCCCACTCACTGCCATGGTGCCCCCCCCAGTCTCAGGAGACACCAATCACTCATAGCTGGAGTCATTGCAGGACCATTGGCGAAGGTATTTGAAAACTTGTGGTGCTGAGGAGAAGTCCCAGAAGACTGGAAAAGGGAGAATGTGCTGCCAATCTCTAAGAGGGGGAGGAGGGAGGATCCAGGAAATTATAGGCTGGTCAGTTTGACCTTCATGCTGGATTAAATTTTGGAAAAAAGTAACGAAGTCTATTTTGTGAGAAACTGGCAGAAGGTATGATGCTGAAGGATAGCCAACATGATTTCATCGTGGGCAGGTTGTGTCTGACCAACCATATCTTCTATGATCAAGTTATTAACTGCTTAGATGTGGGAGATGCGGCTGATGTCATATACCTGGATTTTAGAAAGGCCTTCTATATAGTCTCCCATGATACTCTTATTAAAAAACTGGGGGACTGTGGGCTGTCAGATTTTATGGTCAGGTGGGTTGGGAAGTGGCTTAGGGGTTGAACCCAGAGAGTATTAGTGGATGGGTCTGTGCTGACTTCCTGGGGCAGGGGGCTGGACTCGATGATCTTCTGAGGTCTTTTCCAGCCCTAATGTCTATGAAATCTATGAAATCTTGTTGGGAGGTTGCCAGTGCTGTCCCACAGGGTTCTATTCTTGGCCACATGCTGTTCAACATCTTTATTAATAATTTAGATGAGGATGTGGAAAGCATGCTGGCCAAGTCTGTGGATGAAACTAAGTTATGGGGAAAGTGGTTATGCTAGGGGATAGGACGTGGATCCAAGTGGACCTGGTCAACCTGGAAAGGTGGGAATAACAGAACTGGATACAATTCAATAAAGATAAATGCAGAGTGCTTCATCTGGGGAGAAGTAACCAGTGACATGCAAATAGGTTAGGAGGAGATGTCCTGGAGAGGACGATGGCTGAAAGGGACCTCTGGGTTTTGGTTGATCACAGGCTGAACATGAGCTGCCAGTGCGATGCTGTAGTCAACAAAGTAATAGCATACTGGAGTGCATTAGGTAATGTGTCACAAGCAGGGCTCAGGAAGTGATGCTTCCTCTATACGCAGCACTGGTGAGACCCCAGATAGAGTATTGTGTCCAGTTTTAGGTGCTGTGCCACAAAAAAGACACGAGGAATCTTGAAAGTGTCCAGAGAAGGGCCACAAGAATGATTAAGGGTTTTGAGGACAAACTTGATGAGGAAGGACTAAGGGATCTGGGACTGTTCAGCCTAGGGAAGAGAAGACTGAGAGGGGACTATAAGTATGTAAGGCTGAATATCAGGAGCTGGGAGAAAAACTGTTCCCCAAGGTGCCTCAGGGGAGGACAAGGAACAGTGGTAAACTGTTAGAGGTTGGTTTCAGGTTACATGTAAGGAAGAACTTTTTTACAGTAAGAATAATCAGATTCTGGAATAGACTTCCCAAAGAGGTGGTGTAGTCCCTTGTAGCAGGCAAACTGAGTTATGCTAAGGCTTTTAGCTGTAGTCCAGGCCTTCCCAGAACGAAGCAACAAAATTGAACAGAGTGCCTTCTGTGGCACTGGGAGATATAAGTACTGTGATTGGGCACTAGGAAAGCAAGGGACAACAGTTTCCCTATAAGGAATGTGGCTGGCACAGTGCCAGGGGATTGGTGCACCATATAAGGACTGATTGGCACAGAGGCAAGGGATTGGACAATTTGGGATGAGAAAAGTTACAAAAGTGATGGAGAAACAAATGAACACATGTGTTCTGTGTTGCCATCCTGGGGAGACTAGAGCAACCTTGGAATTCTTGTTCGAACAATGCAGAATCTGGAAACTAACATCCCCCAGACCCAGCAGAGGATCTGAGGCTGGCACTATTGAAGGTCGCTGTTGTAATACCTAAGGAACTGCTTGCTGGGTTGTATTATGGGGAGGAAACATGTAATAAAGCTTAGGGATTGCTATTAAACATTCACTTGATACCAAATCAGATGAGGGGCCGTGTCAGTCATTGAGTGGCTCTGGCAAAAAGAATCCTAGTAGTAACAATTGTTCTCTAGGGTGACCCAGGGAGGACAAGGAGCAATGGTAAACTGTTACAGGTTGGTTTCAGGTTAGATGTAAGGAAGAACTTTATGGTAAGGATGACCAGAATCTGAAATAGATTTCCCAAATAGGTGGTGCAGTCTTCAACCTTGGAAGTCTTCAAGAGGAGGCTAGACTGACACCTTGCTGGGATCATTTGATCTCCACTGTATTTCTGCTCAGATCAGGGGGGGTTGGACTCGATGATCTTTTGGGGTCCCTTCCAGCCCTTAATTTCTATGATTCCACGCAGAAACTACCATAGCAGGGTGTGGGGCCCAGGGCAAATCAGCCTGTGTGGGGCCCAGACATGGTGGCGGCAGCAGGGGTGGGAGGGTGAGTGGCTGGATATGAAGCTGGCCTGGCTTCATGGGACCCCCTCCCCCAAAGCACGGGGCCCAGGGCAGTTGCCTCGATTTACCCCGCCTAGGGATGGCCCTGATTCTATGGATTCTATAAGTGCAAAGTCCTGTACTTAGGACAGAACCTAAGTTCTATTGACTATATAGCAGCTTTGCAGAGAAGGACCTGGGGGTTACAGTGGACAATAAACTGAATATGAGTCAGTGTGCCCTTGTTGTGAAGAAGGCTAATGGCATACGGTGCTGCATTAGTAGGAACATTGCCAGCACATTGAGGGAAATGATTATTACCCTCTATTTAGCACTGGTGAGGCCACATCTGGAGTAGCGTGCCCAGTTTTGGGCCCCCCCCCCCACTCCAGAAAGGATATGGACAAATTGGAGAGAGTCTATTGGAGGGCAACCAAAATGGTTAGGGGGTGGGGCTATGATTTATGATTTATGAGGAGAGGCTGAGGGAAGTGGGCTTATTTAGGATGGAGAAGAGAAGAGTGAAGGAGGATTTAACAGCAGTCTTCAACTACCTGAAGGGTTGTTTCAAAGAGGATGGAGCTAGAGTGTTCTCAGTGGTGGCAGAACAAGGAGCAATGGCCTCAAGTTGCAGCAAGGGAAGTTTAGGTTAGATATTATGGAAAACTTTATCACTAGGAGGTTAGTAAAACACTGGAAGAGGTTACCCAGAGAGGTTGTGGAATTACCATTCTTGGAGGTTTTTAGGACCTGGCTCAACAAAGCCTTATGTGGGATGATATACTTGAGGACAGTCCTGGTTTGAGCAGGGGGTTGGACTAGATGACCTCATGAAGTCCCTTCCAACCCTAATTTTTTATCATTTTAAGATACTTAGAGATGAAATCTGACATGCTTTTCTGCAATTGTGGGCTCATGGTTCGATGGATTTAACAGTCTTTGGGCATATCTCCCCTGCAACTCGGAGAAAGAGGATACCTTTTAGAGTTACTTATGTATTTTTTTTCATCAACTCCTCTAGAGTTTGTTACTACTGCTGGATAGGATGACCATTTGTCCTGTTATTCCCGGGACAGTCCTGAATTTTGGATGTTGGTTCCAGGTGTGGGGTGCAGATTAAAATGAATGTTCTGTGCACTGGGCCTAGTCTAGTGGAGAAGGAAAGCGGTGCAGGGTCCTAGAAAGGTGACTGCGTGGCAAGCACCATGGCTATCCTGCCAACCTGATGCAGCATGCTACTCTGTCTCTTTCTCTCCCTGCAGCACATCACTGACTTGGGAGGGAGGGATGTAGGGAGGGAGCGGAGGGGGATGGGAAGGGGAAGGAGATGCGGGGGTGGGGGATGGGGTCAGTCTCCTGATATATTTCCGGCTGGGTTGGATGGTTACCCTACTGCAGGATAATGCACAAGAGGGGCAGTGCAATAGGAGTCTGCCTTATCTGTTATTCCTTAATCCTTTGGATTAGTTTAAACCCTAGAGGCAGGAATCATTCTCTATGCTCAGGGGAACATGGGATCTGTAATGGAGGTCTCTCACTTTTTACCCCCCAATTTAGAGAAGAGACAACAGACAAAAACAGAATGTGTGCAACCATAAATAGAGCATATGGAGAAACTGAGGAAATAGAGATAAAAGCAGTTTATGTATATTTGTCATTATGTCCTTTTTGTATGTTTCTAAAATCAGCATATATCAGTGTTGAAATTAAGGAAACTAGGTTTCATTATGTTGACAGATTTTCCCCATGAGGACATTTATCATCACCAAGGATCCTGGTTTTTTCTAATTAAAAGAAAAACAACCCAATTTTTGAATTAAAAATGTGGATTTTGGGTTACTTTTTTTAACCTGAAAGTTAAGGATTTTTTTATCAGTAAAAAACAGGATCCCTGGTTATCATACATAATGAAAACCTGGTTTTAATAATTCCATCTGTAAATTACACTTCCCCTTGTAGATACTAGGCTATGACTTATCATGCCATGGAAAGCAAGCATAGTTTTTCAAAGTGACTTTTTGCTTCATTTTATCTTCTTACAAAATGTTCATTAATTTAATTTAATTTCATGTTTTTAGGAAACTTCTTTTCAGCAAATAGGGGCTCACTGAGCACATCTATATGTGCATTTACTGAACAGTAAGAGGTTTTTAGACTGGCATCTACATGTGCAGTCATTAAAGAACAGCAATGCTGTCTGTGGATTGACTTGGAACTAAAGATAGTTCTGATTCAGTCCACAGACACAGTGTTACTGTGCAGTAAGGTATCTATACATGTATTACTGCATTGTAGCTAATTGCTGCTTCATGCAGGTATCAAATTTACACTCAAGTCAGCATAAGTCGCCTTAGTTACTGAGCAATATGGGTATGCACATATACACATGCATCCGTACTGCACAGTAATTTTTGGTTACTGCTCAGTAACCTAAATTACTGTGCAATGAATGTGTATTTGTAGACGTGCCCAATGAGTACATCACCATCACCTTGGTAGAGCTGATTTAGGACCTGAATTACGTACTGAGTTATTGTAGTGACCTGCCACAAGTGAAAGCAGGAGAGACACGGGCACTGCCAGTGCTCTGCCACCTCAGTGACAAGGAAATAGTTGGTTTACATATGCTTGGAAGATCTGAGAGAAATGACCATATTTCAATCTATAAGAGAAGGAAAAAACCCTGACAGCCCAGGTCCATATTGCCCAGGGGGGAAATTCTTTTTTTCCAAATCTGGCAATCAGTATGATCCTGAGCAGGAGAGCAAGACCCTCCAGTAGGAATTTCTGGCTTTTGAAAGCCCTGGCAAGTACATTGAAACACGCCAGTTAAAAACCATCCACCTAGCTATAGCTGTGGCCAATGACTCAGGTACTCCAGTGTCTCAGATGGAGTAAAATAAACAAATAAACCCGAACTCCAGAAGCCAGTAGCACTCATGAGGGAAAATTTCTGGGGCCAAGTCAGCAGCCAGCGAAAAACATGAGGCACTGGTTTACCAGATGCTTTCCACACTATGTGAGCTACCATTGTACCCAGACCTAGAAATCAAAAGCACATGACTATTAATGCTGTGTGAAACAGCACTGTTTCATTTTTACTTCTGTTTTACCATTTTGTTGGGACAGTGTTTTGTTTTGAGTTTCATTTTGTTTCGACACAATGTTTCGTTTCATTTAATTAAAACTGTTTCACTGTTTTCACGTTTCACCCATAGGCTGTAATGGAGAGGCATGAAACTGCCATTTGTCATTTTTGGAAGGTTTGGATGAGAACAGCAGGGATGATAGCCCCTTCTGAGGGCATGAAGCCTGCCAAGCTTCAAGGAGATAGGTGCAGAGGTTTCTGGGAAAGTGCACCTTAAAATCTTGAAAGCAAAACTTATGTCACTTGTAAGTGGGAAGTTGCAGGGTGGTGAAAACAGCATCAAAGCTAGCCCCTGCTGAGGCCACAAAGCCTGCCAAGTTTCAAGGAGATAGATGTAGGGGTTTCTGGGAAACTGTACCTCAAGCTGCTGACAAGCAAAACTCATGACGTGTGTGTGTGTGTGTGTGTGTGTGTGTGAAGGTGCACCCTCACTGGTGCTAGGCCTCTACATGACATGGTAGTGTGCCCCAAATAGGTCTCCTTCTCAGCCTCAGCCTGGTTCACAACTTTAAATGACAACAGGTAATAAGTTAGTAAGCAGCACAGTAGCACTAGCAACATCTCAGGCAGCCAAACTGTGACAGAGTCTTTCTTTCCTTTCCTGCAGGAGCTTCTTCTCCAGCAGCAGCTAGCGAACTCTCCCTGCCAGCCCCAGTCTTCTGTCTTAGATATGCCCAGGGCCCTGCATCTTTCTAGTCAGCTGACCAGGGACAGGTGCTAGGGGTGTTGGTCTAAGGACATGGCACTGGCAGACAAGGTTCTTTGGGTCAATCTGGTATCTTTTAGTAGACCAACTGAATAGTTAGAGAAACATATCTTATCAAGCTGTCAGGTTGAAAAAACCTTTCATCAGGCTGAGGAAGCACCTGCAGTTTGTGTGTGTGCTGTTCCTGGATGGAAGGAATAGTAAAGAAGCCAGAGGCTGGCATGCAATGCAGGCAAGAAAGCCACTTTTACCTGTGCCGCTACATTCCTCTTCTTCCCCACCCCAGCCTGTCCCTCACCCCCTGATTGCCTCCCTTTCCATTTTCAGTGACTGGCTTTCTTGCCTGCATTGCATGCCAGCCTCTGGCTTCTTTACTATTCCTTCCAACTAGGAACAGCACACACACACACCAACTGCAGGTGCTTCCTCAGCCTGACAAAGGGTTTTTCATCCAGAAAGCCGGCATCCCAGGAACTAAGCTGAGCTCGCCTGGAGCCTCACAACTCCACTGCAACCAGCAACCCTCAGAAGTGTCAAAAACTTGATGGGACTGGGCTTTCCCCAGCCAGGACTTGTGCATGTGTGTGGTGACTTGAGGTTATGGCATCTCCTACCCACCTTTCGCCAGAGGGATCCTTGGTCTTGGCATTTCCTTGGTCTTGACACACCACTGGCAGTCCCACCAGGCCTCCCAACCCTGGCAGAGTGCAGTTTTAGTGGTCATGCCCAGCATGCAGGCAATTGGTATAATGGGGACACAAGCACCATAAGCCTCCTGAACCCTGGCCACTTAACTAAGGAAAAGGGCTGGCCAGCCACAGCAAACATCTTCCCCAATGCTCTGGGTGATCTTGCTCGCCTTTGCAATGTGCCCCTTCTTTCAGTGAAATGGGGGTGGAGGACACTGTCATGCTGGTGCTGGTGCTTGTTGTCATGGTGGTAGTGGGGCAGAGGGTTATAGCTGGTGCTCTTGGAGAGGATGCAGACTCAGGCACAGGCAGTGGCACCGGCACTGCTCTCCTTGCTGCCTGTAGAACTAGTGGAAGCCTCATGCCTGCTTGTAGTAGCAAAGAGGCTGCATCTCAGTTGGGGTGGGGGGTGGAATTTGCACCTCCCCATCTTCTTCCCCTCTTTGAAGCCTTGCCAGCTGCTTTTCCAGCATGCTTCATGTTTTGTTTCAGTGTCTTGTCTTTGTCTTGGTGTGCTGGAAAATCTGTCTCTTCTGTAATGTTATCTGATTTATGTAATATATGTAGATGACATAATTGTGTGTATGTTTGTATGTATGCGTTTATGTAATAAATAAAATAAAAAGATATACATGTAAATGTATGTGTTCCTATATACATTCTATATTATAATATGCAATATAATTATGCTGTGTTTACCTGTACAGTGAATGGAATGCACACTGTGAGAGAGAGCACAGATTTGAAAAGAATCAAAATAGACTAACAAATAGAGGATTTGGGGGGACAAATAAATTGGAAGGAATCAATGAATATAATAATAAAATAAAGGGTATAGAAAAGAAAGCAAAAGGTATTGATTAATCCCACTTGCTAGGCTAGCAAGTAGGAAATGAATGGTAGCTTTTATTGTTTGACACTGCTGAGCTGCTGGAATTGACCCCAAGACAGAAAGCAGCCCAGTTCAAACAAAGCTGACTTTTATTCTGTTTTTCCATCCCTCTCCCAGAGCACTGGGATTGGAAGGGACCTTGGGCAAGGATTACAGTCACTGCCTGGCTACACAGTCAATATCAAAACAGTCCTTCCCCCCTCTTCCCCCTCCCTCTCTTTACTTTGTTTCCCTGCAGGCAAGCCCAGCTTCAGCTTTGAAACTCGAATCATTCTGAAACTTTTGAAACATTTCTACTGCTCTTGTTTCATTTCGAGGCTGTTTCAAAGCCCTTCATTCCATTTCAATTTCGCTGTTTCAAGCTCAAAATGAGTTGAAACAGCATCGAAAGGAAACAGCTGGTGAAATTTTGCATAGCCCTAATGTCTATACATGCTGCTTGTTGAGCTAGAACACTTTGTCCTATCATGCCACCCTTTTTGTTAATGTATATGGTTATTTCTTACAGCAATTCAGTTCTTTGCTCCTACCATTTTGCTTGAAGAGCCATTTCAAAACAGCACTCAGAGGACAGTTAGAATTCTTTTAAGTCCTACCACAATTTATCTGTAGCCAGTGTGTTGCCATTTCATCTTCCGAAAGTGGTGTTTTCCATCCTAAAAGCCTTTTCCCTTTTTCTAATATTCACCCCATGAATGTACTCATATAGGGTAATTATATTCCCTCTCAATTTCTATTTTGCTAAACTAAACAAAAATCTTTAATCTTTAAATCATTAATCTTCTTTCTAATGCTCTCCATTTCCTTAACTTTCTTAGTGGCCCTTCTTCAGATTAATTCCAATTTAAATTAATTTTTGAATACTGGTGACCAGAACTGCACACAGTATTATAAATGGTGGTCTTGCCAGTGGCTTATATAATGTTACTAGCATCTCTTTGTCTCTACTGAATATAGTAGGTAACCATCAATCCTCTAGATCATGGTGTACATGTAAGAGGTCTAATCAGATGCCTAATGAATTAGTTTGTTGAGAAGCCCAATTTTAGAGTGACACAGCTTGTTACAAGTTTCATAGATCTATATGTTGTCTGAATTGGAGTCCAAAAGTTTACAGCATGCTGCTTTCTTCTTTCTCACTTTGCTTCCATCCTCTGGAGCAAAGCTGGTTCATATTGAGCAGCACCCAGTGCTAGATGTTCCTTCCAGAGTGGATGGGATTCTGCACCCTGCTTCTAGCTTTCTACATTAATGCTGATCAACTTCATATAATTTTTCACACATACTACCATAAGGATGACCAACCCACTTTCTTCAGAACAGTAAAAAGGCCCTGTATCTTGACTGCAGTCCTTTGTATAGAATTTAGTGCTGTCAGTATGTGTTAGGTGTGGTATGAGGGTGCTTTTACAGGTTACCTTTAAAACATTTTAAATCACTGGGCACATCTACACAATACACTAACTGCGTAGTAGCCAAATAATACTGCGCAGTAGCATGTCACAGTATGGACACTGCTAATACACTACCGTACAGTATTATTAGGCTACTGCACAGTAGTCTC
>NW_017728948.1:24784162-24790374 GCF_001723895.1 Crocodylus porosus
CCCCTCTTTGAAGCCTTGCCAGCTGCTTTTCCAGCATGCTTCATGTTTTGTTTCAGTGTCTTGTCTTTGTCTTGGTGTGCTGGAAAATCTGTCTCTTCTGTAATGTTATCTGATTTATGTAATATATGTAGATGACATAATTGTGTGTATGTTTGTATGTATGCGTTTATGTAATAAATAAAATAAAAAGATATACATGTAAATGTATGTGTTCCTATATACATTCTATATTATAATATGCAATATAATTATGCTGTGTTTACCTGTACAGTGAATGGAATGCACACTGTGAGAGAGAGCACAGATTTGAAAAGAATCAAAATAGACTAACAAATAGAGGATTTGGGGGGACAAATAAATTGGAAGGAATCAATGAATATAATAATAAAATAAAGGGTATAGAAAAGAAAGCAAAAGGTATTGATTAATCCCACTTGCTAGGCTAGCAAGTAGGAAATGAATGGTAGCTTTTATTGTTTGACACTGCTGAGCTGCTGGAATTGACCCCAAGACAGAAAGCAGCCCAGTTCAAACAAAGCTGACTTTTATTCTGTTTTTCCATCCCTCTCCCAGAGCACTGGGATTGGAAGGGACCTTGGGCAAGGATTACAGTCACTGCCTGGCTACACAGTCAATATCAAAACAGTCCTTCCCCCCTCTTCCCCCTCCCTCTCTTTACTTTGTTTCCCTGCAGGCAAGCCCAGCTTCAGCTTTGAAACTCGAATCATTCTGAAACTTTTGAAACATTTCTACTGCTCTTGTTTCATTTCGAGGCTGTTTCAAAGCCCTTCATTCCATTTCAATTTCGCTGTTTCAAGCTCAAAATGAGTTGAAACAGCATCGAAAGGAAACAGCTGGTGAAATTTTGCATAGCCCTAATGTCTATACATGCTGCTTGTTGAGCTAGAACACTTTGTCCTATCATGCCACCCTTTTTGTTAATGTATATGGTTATTTCTTACAGCAATTCAGTTCTTTGCTCCTACCATTTTGCTTGAAGAGCCATTTCAAAACAGCACTCAGAGGACAGTTAGAATTCTTTTAAGTCCTACCACAATTTATCTGTAGCCAGTGTGTTGCCATTTCATCTTCCGAAAGTGGTGTTTTCCATCCTAAAAGCCTTTTCCCTTTTTCTAATATTCACCCCATGAATGTACTCATATAGGGTAATTATATTCCCTCTCAATTTCTATTTTGCTAAACTAAACAAAAATCTTTAATCTTTAAATCATTAATCTTCTTTCTAATGCTCTCCATTTCCTTAACTTTCTTAGTGGCCCTTCTTCAGATTAATTCCAATTTAAATTAATTTTTGAATACTGGTGACCAGAACTGCACACAGTATTATAAATGGTGGTCTTGCCAGTGGCTTATATAATGTTACTAGCATCTCTTTGTCTCTACTGAATATAGTAGGTAACCATCAATCCTCTAGATCATGGTGTACATGTAAGAGGTCTAATCAGATGCCTAATGAATTAGTTTGTTGAGAAGCCCAATTTTAGAGTGACACAGCTTGTTACAAGTTTCATAGATCTATATGTTGTCTGAATTGGAGTCCAAAAGTTTACAGCATGCTGCTTTCTTCTTTCTCACTTTGCTTCCATCCTCTGGAGCAAAGCTGGTTCATATTGAGCAGCACCCAGTGCTAGATGTTCCTTCCAGAGTGGATGGGATTCTGCACCCTGCTTCTAGCTTTCTACATTAATGCTGATCAACTTCATATAATTTTTCACACATACTACCATAAGGATGACCAACCCACTTTCTTCAGAACAGTAAAAAGGCCCTGTATCTTGACTGCAGTCCTTTGTATAGAATTTAGTGCTGTCAGTATGTGTTAGGTGTGGTATGAGGGTGCTTTTACAGGTTACCTTTAAAACATTTTAAATCACTGGGCACATCTACACAATACACTAACTGCGTAGTAGCCAAATAATACTGCGCAGTAGCATGTCACAGTATGGACACTGCTAATACACTACCGTACAGTATTATTAGGCTACTGCACAGTAGTCTCTCTAAAAAGACATTTACCGGTGCTGCAGTTAACTCAAGTTACTGCACATGTATTTAGTACTTGAATATACAAGTACTAAATAAATGCACAGTAACTACTGTGCAGTAGCATCTTGTATAGATGCTCCCTGGGGAATGTTATGCCATCATAAAAGTAGAACAGTTTCAGGGCAATCCCAGGTAAAGGCATAACGCCATCTCAGACCAACACAGTTGTGACTTGCTACTTGTGGGCCCGGTGAGCAGAAGTGTGGGCAGGAGGCAGAAGTTTATATCTCCTCTGAGGTAGAAGGGGAGGAAGGAGGGTGGTATGTAGCTTGCAGGCAGGGAAATCACCATGTGGCTTCCCTCACTTTGAAGCCAGCAGCAGGAACCAGATGGAGCTGTGGGTTGGAGGAGAAAAATCTTGAAAAAAAGGAGTTGGGGGAGGAGTAAAGAGAAAGGAACATAAAAATGTTTGTTTTAGTAGTACCAAAATCTTACACTTGTTTCACTGAATTGGGATTAGGTTGGGGGGGAGGGGGTGTAGTAGGTTTAGCACGCACACCATGGCACAATTGAGCCCCAGTGGGCTCACTGCATGCCACAGCAGGGCAGGAGTTGGGTTAGCACTCACACCAGTTCAGAGCTGCAACCCAGCACCTTGCTGCATGCATGCCACACCACTAGCAGAGGTGAGACCCATGGGCTTGCTGCATGGGTGCTGACAGCCATTTCAAATGAATAACTGTTGAGTTCAAATAAACACTGTGGAGGAGGAGGAAGCTGAGCTGCAGTGGGGAGAGATGGGATGGGTGGGGATGGAGATAGTTGCCCAGTGCTAACAGCCAATTGACCATGATCCTTAGCAGTTAATTACCTTTTCAATTGCTGCCCTTGCATCGGTAGCCAGCCAGCTAAGTGCATGGGGTCACTAGAACAAGCAACAAACTGGTGAACTGCAGAGTCCTAGTAGCTCAGTGGTCAGGGTGTGTTGGGGTGGGAGGGGGTGTTGGCTTGGGATCAGCACCACCTATTGGGTAGTAAAGTTCAGGAGGATTGAAAGTTTGCTCATGGGACTAGGGAGGGCTGGGAATGGTATATTCTGGGATGCTGGGGAAATGAAAACAGAGCGTTTTATCACCCATGAGCAAACTAACAATACCCTGGAACAGTCTAGGTAAAACAGATCAAAGATAACCCTTACCTGAATTGGCATAATTTAAAAATGTTTAGAAGGTACTTAGTATAGCTTAACACCCTTTGATGGGTGAATGCTCCCATTTTAAGTGCCTTTATGACAATTTAAAGGTAACCTGTAACACCATCCCCGAATATGCCTACAGATTAGGCCCTGTAGGGAGCTCAGGTGCAGGAACACCTATATCCTGAATCTCCAACAGGCTTTGATGTCAGATAAGGAATGACATTTTCAGCTTAGCCAAAATGCCAAATTAACTTTGCTGATGAAGACATAGGCACCTGTGACTCTCAACTGTCTAAGCAGTTAAATGAAAGCTTTATTGATCAGGAAGGATCCTGGTTTTCTCTGATTAAAAAAAATCCCCAATTTTCAGTTTAAAAAAAATAACCCAAATCCACATTTTTCTGTGATTAAAATGAAACGCCAATAATATATATTAGCAGTGTTTCCTTTTGATCATGGAAAAATATGGACTTTGGATAACTTTTTAAATCTGAAAATCAGGGATTTTTTATCAGAGCATGGCAGTCTCCTTTCGATGGTATGTTCTCATGCCGCTTTCACCCAAACCGCCACTCTGGCCTGCCAGGAGCCTTTGTGTAGGCCCCAGAGGGTACCTCGGTTGTCTTCAGGGTGACTCCCAAACTTGCCTGCCATGACTTTGAGTGTTACTTCAGTGGACGGGGTCCCCTTGGAGGATGCCTCCAGTGCAGTCCCATGTCTCAGCGGGCATTCATGGGGCTCCAGTCTCCCCTACACCCCGGCCATGCACCAACCTTGGAGATGGACCTCTTAATGCTTTCTTGCAGCCACCCCCAGCTGATGTCTTCCCTGGGCCACTGCCACTCCTCCTGCCGGTGAGGACCCCTGGACCCTGGCTGGACCTGGAAGGTCTGGTCACTGTTGCCCCTCGGGCCTGTCTTCCTTGATGCCTTGTGCTGCCCATGCCTGAGGCCGTTAGCCTTCACGAAGTCCCCTCGCCACTGTGTCCTCATTATTAGATGAAGTCCCGTCTGCCTTGGCCTAGCGCTAAGGGCTATGCTAACCCACTCTCGCTAGGGGCAGAAAAATGGACCAACCCTAAAGGGGAATATGAGTAACACCTTCACCGCAAGCCCCTCACCTGGCATAAAACCAAAAACAAGACACGGCTACCACAACCGCCAAGGGAACTTGACAACAGAAAAAAAAGACTAGACAGGGAATGCCCATGCCCTCCTGACCCCTAACACCCCTAGTCTCACATGCCCCCGGGCTTAGATCCTGGCTTTCACCCCCAACTGGGGTCTCTCTCCCCTTCTCTCCAGCATCCTCCTCCACCCTAGAGCTGTGACACCCATTGCCTCTACTGAGGGCTCCTGCACTGATTATCAGCACGGTTACTGCTGCCCTCCTTGGTGGTCCTGTTGGTACCCCATCGGTCCTCCCTGCCATGGGGACAACTTGCAGCTCCTACCATCTCAGCCCCCCTCGGTCTTCCAGCTGGCCTCCCTGTTCCCCAGCTGACCTCTATTCCCAGCAGGGCTTTCTTTGTGGCGCTGGTTTCTGTGGCTGCTGCTTCTGCTGCTGCCACCGTGCCCCAGGTGCTGCTTCTGCCGCTGCTTCTGCTGCCGCTGCTTCTGCCACAGCCACTTCTGCCACTGCCACTGCTTGCTGTGGCCACACACCTCAGTCTCCTGTGGCTCCTCTGCTCCTCAGTGCCCCTCCTGCACCTTTGGGGGCACTTCATATTTCCGCTGGGTGGTGTCTCCCTGTGCCGTCACCTGACCTCAGCTGAATATAGGCATGGGTGATGAATCATGCAGGTGGTTTCCCACCATGCATTTTTCCGCTCTTCCTGGTCCCTGCAACAGGTAAGTTGTTATTTTTTCTTCTTTCTGCTTGGGGTTTGCCTCTGAGCAAGGCTTCCCCCTTTTCTGGACCTGTGCCCCGGGACACAGAGAAAACTAGGATCCCTCTTGATCAGTTATTTGGATTTAGGTACTTAAATTATGCCTAAATTATACTTTAGGTGCCTAAGTCTTTTTTTTAGCTTGGGATCAAAATGTTTCAACATGGAGGATGACTGCAAAATAAGTTGTGCGCTGTAAATTCATTCTATTTTTTGCATATTCATCTCTTCATGTTGACAATACCTAGGATTCTACAACTGATTCCTGCATCTAAAAATATAACCCTTTCTAGTATATCTTCCACCTCTTCTCTTGAAAATATAAATTCACACCTTTTATTCTCATAAAAGAAAGCAGCAACCTTCAATGTTTTATTCAGAGAAGCCATTTTTCAAGATTTAATTGCCAATACACAGAAGTGTTTTAAGCAAACACAACCCACAGGTACTTCATATCACCAAAGCTGTGGAACATAAGTGTTGTTAGGTTTTCTGCCAAACCTGGAAGGCAACACCTGAAATTAATTAATCTTGAAAAAGAGACAGAAAGTTATATTGTATCATCTCTTGTATGGTAGATGAATATGTAGCTGCAACACGTAAGTGGTGGAAGTGCATTGCTGAAGAAAGCTTTTAGCTGAAACTTGCTGCTTTTTCTCATTTATATAAACAGAAACTGTCAAGTCAGAGTAAGTGTTTAATATCTATTTGGAATTGCTTTTTTTCTAATGAATAAGTTTTGAAAATTTTTAACATGCATATCATAAACTATTTGGGGGAACTGCATGTGTTAAGTTTCTAGTGCATTGTGTGATACTAACAAATCAAATCATTAAGAATTGAGATGATTTAAGATAAACAGTTTCTTATTTTTGTCATGTAACACATAAAACTGACTAACATTGGGTGGGGGTATATGTGTGCGGTCTGTTGCAATTAGAACTGTACATCAAACACAATGATGTTTAAAGCTGTATCTCTGGCTTCTTATTATAAACTTACTGAAAACCCCAACAGTGTTCATTCTCTCAACCTTGTGATTTATGAATCTTTCTAACTGAAGAACTTTGTCTCTCTTTTGCTGCTACTAGCTTTTCTGTCTGTTTTGACAGGCCAGAT
>NW_017728948.1:24790385-24817638 GCF_001723895.1 Crocodylus porosus
GAGCTGTGACACCCATTGCCTCTACTGAGGGCTCCTGCACTGATTATCAGCACGGTTACTGCTGCCCTCCTTGGTGGTCCTGTTGGTACCCCATCGGTCCTCCCTGCCATGGGGACAACTTGCAGCTCCTACCATCTCAGCCCCCCTCGGTCTTCCAGCTGGCCTCCCTGTTCCCCAGCTGACCTCTATTCCCAGCAGGGCTTTCTTTGTGGCGCTGGTTTCTGTGGCTGCTGCTTCTGCTGCTGCCACCGTGCCCCAGGTGCTGCTTCTGCCGCTGCTTCTGCTGCCGCTGCTTCTGCCACAGCCACTTCTGCCACTGCCACTGCTTGCTGTGGCCACACACCTCAGTCTCCTGTGGCTCCTCTGCTCCTCAGTGCCCCTCCTGCACCTTTGGGGGCACTTCATATTTCCGCTGGGTGGTGTCTCCCTGTGCCGTCACCTGACCTCAGCTGAATATAGGCATGGGTGATGAATCATGCAGGTGGTTTCCCACCATGCATTTTTCCGCTCTTCCTGGTCCCTGCAACAGGTAAGTTGTTATTTTTTCTTCTTTCTGCTTGGGGTTTGCCTCTGAGCAAGGCTTCCCCCTTTTCTGGACCTGTGCCCCGGGACACAGAGAAAACTAGGATCCCTCTTGATCAGTTATTTGGATTTAGGTACTTAAATTATGCCTAAATTATACTTTAGGTGCCTAAGTCTTTTTTTTAGCTTGGGATCAAAATGTTTCAACATGGAGGATGACTGCAAAATAAGTTGTGCGCTGTAAATTCATTCTATTTTTTGCATATTCATCTCTTCATGTTGACAATACCTAGGATTCTACAACTGATTCCTGCATCTAAAAATATAACCCTTTCTAGTATATCTTCCACCTCTTCTCTTGAAAATATAAATTCACACCTTTTATTCTCATAAAAGAAAGCAGCAACCTTCAATGTTTTATTCAGAGAAGCCATTTTTCAAGATTTAATTGCCAATACACAGAAGTGTTTTAAGCAAACACAACCCACAGGTACTTCATATCACCAAAGCTGTGGAACATAAGTGTTGTTAGGTTTTCTGCCAAACCTGGAAGGCAACACCTGAAATTAATTAATCTTGAAAAAGAGACAGAAAGTTATATTGTATCATCTCTTGTATGGTAGATGAATATGTAGCTGCAACACGTAAGTGGTGGAAGTGCATTGCTGAAGAAAGCTTTTAGCTGAAACTTGCTGCTTTTTCTCATTTATATAAACAGAAACTGTCAAGTCAGAGTAAGTGTTTAATATCTATTTGGAATTGCTTTTTTTCTAATGAATAAGTTTTGAAAATTTTTAACATGCATATCATAAACTATTTGGGGGAACTGCATGTGTTAAGTTTCTAGTGCATTGTGTGATACTAACAAATCAAATCATTAAGAATTGAGATGATTTAAGATAAACAGTTTCTTATTTTTGTCATGTAACACATAAAACTGACTAACATTGGGTGGGGGTATATGTGTGCGGTCTGTTGCAATTAGAACTGTACATCAAACACAATGATGTTTAAAGCTGTATCTCTGGCTTCTTATTATAAACTTACTGAAAACCCCAACAGTGTTCATTCTCTCAACCTTGTGATTTATGAATCTTTCTAACTGAAGAACTTTGTCTCTCTTTTGCTGCTACTAGCTTTTCTGTCTGTTTTGACAGGCCAGATTTTTTTTCAAACAGTTTATTTTTTCCTTCACAGCTGTGTAAATAATATAGAAAAAGCTGTTCTCTGAAATTTCTAAAAAAATAAATAATTGTATAAAAAAGGTCAAAGAGAATTGAGAGAAAGTAGTTAATATCAACATGTTATAGGGACAGTGTTGTATTGGTTTTGGCCCAAAACTTAGGTTTAGTATAAATAACGCTTTTAACCCCTTCCTCCCCAAGATGAACAAGGTGGCCCCTCCTCTTCAAAGGAGATAAATTTGTGTTTCTCATTGAACAGTACTCTGAAGTCCAAATGTTTGTTTCATGAAAGCTAGAAATTAAGCTCATGTAAATATGATGTAAAAATAAAAGTGAAACCAAGTTATCTCAGTAGACTGAGGTACTTAAAGTGAATAGTAAAATGTGAAATTTGAAACCAATTTTTATTTTAATGGCTCAGTCCTGCAAACACTGACTGGTTTATTTCTATTAACTTCAGGGTACCTGCATTCGGTTAGTAACTCAGGTTAGGAGGTCTGAAACAACAAAGAAGCTGTATCTTAGTTACCTATGTTTTGTTAGCAGTAGTAGACTTGACTTATTTAAAAATGGATCTTTCTGGGAATACTAGGTATGTGGATAAAAGATGGGTTATAATCAATACTCAAAACATGGGGCAAGTCTATATGTGCAGAGGCGTGAGCTTGCACTTTGGCATGCAGAAAACTATCCTAGGTGGAGGTAGGAGAGGCTGGGTCCAGTACCTGTGCTACCCCAGCAGTATTACCTGGTGTCCTGGTGCAGCAGGGGCACAGATCTGGCAGCATGGAGCCTGGCCAGCAGCCAGAGTATGATGACCACATCCTTTGATCTAACTACCTCTGTGAGCTGGTCTAGCTCTTCCCCTTGGCTGGGTGGTCTGTAGTAGACCCCCACCATTAAATCTCTTTCCCCTCAACTGTCCTGTATTCTAATCCAGAGCACTTCAGAGTGCCCCTCCTCTGATTCTTTGTTAATTGATGAGGATATGTATTCCTCCTTAATGTAAAGTGCCATGCCCCAACCTTTCCTCCCTGTCCTATCCCTCCTGTACAGCCTATAGCCCTTGATATTCACCGCCCAGTCATACGTTGGGTCCTACCATGTTTCAGTGAGCCTCACTATGTCTGGGTTAGTATCAGCTAGCAGGAGGGTAAGTTCCTCTTGCTTGTTTCCCATACTACGAGTGTTTGTGTAAAGGCATTTGAAGCCTCCTGTGGATGTGTGCACTGGCCCCCTACTTTCAGCATTACCCTGGCCCCTGTTGCTTACCTGTGTATACGTTCCACTTGTCGATCTAGGCTGGGCTGTACTTGTGGGTATTGCTTGGTTTGGTAGTCCAAGGCTTCCTCCACCCTTGTCTTCCCCTTCCCCTAATGAGCCTAGTTTAAATCCCTCACTTCCAAGATGAAGTTTTTTTTTTTCTGTTCAGCATGGGGGAGGGGGAAGCCCCTTGTCTTGAATTTGAGTACAAGGTAGGGGGGAAGGTGGTTCATGCAGGTCTGGCCCCAACCTGGGCTCACACTTGGGTATGGAATCAGAGCCACAGTTTCTCCCTTCCCATGCTACCTCTCCCCATCCCATATGTGTGCTGCTGCTGTCTCCTCCTGCTCCACCTGCCCCTGCCACTTACCCTTAATTGTGTCTCTGGCTCTTCTCCACCTGGGGACATGGAGCACATAGAGCACGTGGTGGCTCTAGCCCTCACCTGGCCAAAAATCAGTAGCAGTGGCAGTGGCTCCAGCCTCAACTCCAGGTCTAACCTGGGGCTGGGGCCAGAGCTGCTGCCACCACAACCACTATTGCATAGCTGGGTAGAAGCTGCAGCCACAATGTGCTCTATGCCCCAGCCAGAGTGGGATTGGAGCTGGAGCCATGTCTGAGGATAAGTGGCAGGGGGCAGGCAGTGGGGGTGGAGGGAAAGTGGTAAGTAGGAGGGAAAGTGACAGTGCCAGGGGACTAGGGGGTGTAGTGTAACTAGCAGTGGGTGACCAGTGCACAAGCCTTAGGCACCAAGGTAAATGAGGCACTTTTGACACAAGTCAGAGCAACAAGCAGAGAGGGAGTGGAGTGGAGCTGCATGGTGTTTGGGTCCTTGAAGATAGATGCTACCAAATTCAGTGTTGTCATGGTATGTGGGTAGTAGAATTTGGTAGCATAGAGTCATGGCAGGAATTGTAAGGGCAGTTAAACTCCTGACAACTGAAGATGCCATACTGAGACTTCCTCCTAGCAGGAGCATCATTTCTTATGGTAGTACTAAGCTTTGCACTCAGGGCACAAATCTCATCAGTTATGCCTCCATTAACTTTTGACTAAGTTAAAACTGGCGACACAAACTTGTGATGTTTGTTTCCACTCCCCACCTCTTGCCCACCAGTGAGGGGGAGCAATTAAAGAAGACACAAAGAAGACAGAGTTGCTCAGTGACTATTGTGCATTAGTCTTCAAAATGAATGAATGAATTCATGTACCGAGACCAGAGGGCTAACAAAAAAATAAGCAAAGAAAAAAAAGGGCTCTGGGCCATGGTAAGTAAAGAGTGCACTGGACAGCTACTGACAAATCTGAATGAATTTAAATAATCTGAACCTGATTAAATTAATCTCAGAATACTAAAGGGACTGTCTATAGACATGTCGGAGCTACTGGTGATAACAGTTGCAAAGTCATAGGGTGCCCACAGATTAAATTTAGAGGCCATATGCTAACACATTGTGCTTTATGCAAAGTGCCATGAGTTAGAGCCCTCCCCTGCAATGCAACAGATGTTCATCAGGGGGGCTCAAGCATGTCTATACAAGTTCTGGCCTTCAGTAGTCTTTGAGGAAGCTGTTGAACTCCTTTCCCCAGCCCCACATCCCCCCAGCTTTGGCTGCGGCAAAGTCGAGCCAAGAGGCTTGGGTGGGTTGTGGGGGAAAGGGGGCCTGCATTCCTTCACCCCTGGCTTGAGACTTTTGACAGTAGCAGCATGCAGCTTTCCAGCTTGAAGCTTCCAGATGGGCTTTGCCATGGCTGGAGGTAGAGGGCAGGAGGTGGAATGGAGCCCCCTTAGCTCTTGGGTTCCCCCAAGTACACTGTCTGAGGTACTGGGGTGACCAGTAAAAGTTTCCTGACCTAGGTTTCCAGAAGATAGAAGCAGGAATCCTCCCTTTTGTTTCTAGAGGTAAATCCTTGATAAGTTTATCTAATTACTCCTGGTTTTATACCATAGGGTCCCCTTTACAAGTTTGAAAACACCTCCCTGAATGTTACATTGTTGACCTCAGGACTGCTGTTCTCAGGCAGCAAAATTTAAAAAAACATGTTGAACAGAAAATCATCCACAAACTGGAATGTGTTAAGTATGTTTTAACCCCTCCTTTCTTCTTAAGTCCTTGTGACACAATATTTAGCAGAATTCACAGATTCAGCGGTATCTTACAAGGGCTATGCTGTGAGCACTTCTGCTATGGCCTTGCACTTGTAACCTCTATACTATCAACAGTGGACCTTAGTACCTTCACCACCCCAGTTCCCTAGCAAGCTTAAGCAAGGCCTACAGATTCTTATCCCATCACCTGGATTATCTTTTGTGATCCCTTTATTCCTGTGATTCTTTCAGTGATGTACGGGTCTCCAGTGCCTGGGGGCCAGTGCTTGCATTTGCGTCCCCTCCTCCCCATCCTTCTTGTAGCAATACATCGTATAATATGAACTCTGAAGGTCCCAGCTGGCACACCCTGCAGGCCGGTATCTGGGGGTCATGCCTCCCCGCTGCCCGTTGGTCTGCCACTGGATTCTTTTTATGTTTGCTGCTCCTCCCACTCATTCCCTCTTTTTTCCCCTCCTCACTCATTCTAGTTTATACACATTCTACTATAATTGTCCTTTCACAGCATCTGATGAAGTAAACTTGAATTCATGAAAGCTTATGTTTTATATATCTCTGTACTTAGTCCATAAAGTGCATATCTACTCTGTCTTCCGCCTGACTTTAGACTAACACAGCTAATTACCTCTCATTGCACATATCTACAGGTACGCTTTAATGCACAGAAGACTTTTTTATTGTGCATTAGAGCATCACAGCAGAAACTCTGCTAATGCGTAGTAAAATTAGGCTACTTTATGAGCTGCCTTTTGTATGTGTGCTTTTTTTCTCTCCTTATCTTGTCTCCACCAGAAGTTTTGAAACAAATTCCCTCCTCCTCTCTCTGACTACGATTGTGCTAAGTAAAGTAGGTCATATTGAGTGTCTGTTTATACTCTTCTTCTCACAGGAAGAGTTGCTGATGGCTCCTTATAGAAGAAGCCTTAAAGGCTGGTAAAAAGGAGGAGGGATGATACCCTCTGAAACATCCTAGGGCAGCATAATTCAATATGAGTCACAGAGAGTCCCCCTTGTGGAGAGTTGGAGGCAGGAGAGCAGAGAGCAGTCTACCCTGGGATGCTGGAGGATCTGGCCAAACTATCACTGTGTGTGACAGGTCACATGTTCAAATTAAAACTTAATAGAAACCATACAAAAATGTTCTACATTTTTCAAGCAACATCTTTGTGGTGGTTGACCATTTTTATGACTGGGTTGCAATTTTTATTGTGTAATAAATACTTTGCACATCTAGCATATTGAATTCATCATGCAATTAACCAGTTAATTAATTGTACAGTAAATGTGACATGTGTCAAGTGAGTTTCCTATTTGTTTCCCTCCTTTTTAGGTTGCAAAGTCTTTGGGTTATAGGGTCTTCCTCTTACTATAGTCATATGTGATGTTTAGTAGAATGGACTTGTGCCAGGGGCACAGGATCAGGAAGAGGAGAAGCCTCGCCCAGAGGCAAAACCTCAACCAGGGAAAAGAAAGAAAACAATGACTTACCTGTTCCAGGGGCCAGGAGGAGTGAAGAAGCTCAGGGCAGGAAACCACCCACATGATTTGTAAGCCATGCCCATATACAGCTGGGGCCGGGTGACATCATAAGGAGACATCACCTGGCAGAGATTAAAGGCAGCCATGAAAGCGCGGGAAGTCTGCCGAGGGCTGGAGAACTGGTGGGAACCCACTGGCCAGGAGAGGACCAGCCACAGTGGACAGCAGATGGCTGTGGAAGTGGCAGCACCAGCATGGACACCAGCAGCCGTGGTGGGAACGGTGACAACAGCTGTGGCTGCAGCAGCTGTGGAAGCAGCGGGGAATCCCTGACCCAGGGAAGCCCGATGGGGACAAAGGTTGTTGGCGGAAAGGCCAGCAGTGGCAGCTGCAGCATCTGGAGCAGTGGGAGTGGCAGGAGATCCCCAAGCCAAGGATCGGTGGGGATTGAAGACACCGGTAAGGAAGCCAGTAGGAAAGCTGGCAGTGGTAGCCGCAGTGGCAGTGGCAGGAGCAGCAGGGAGCCCCAAGCCGGAGAAGCCTGACGAGACCCGAAGGAGCTGGCAGAGGAGCCCATGGTAACCTCGGTGTGAATCGGTGGGCAAGCCTGCTTGCAGGCAGTGAGGGACATAAACCCGAGTGGAGGCAGAGCTCAGAGAGGGGAAGAGAGGGATCACGGCTAGGGCGAAGGCATGGGTCCTGACCCACAGGGTGCCCAAGGCTTAGGGCATTGAGGGTGCTAAGGGGTATGGAGTACAGTGGGTACTCTATTTTCTCTTGGGTCTTGCCTTCTTTTCCTCTTGTTTTTTTGTCCGCTTCTCTTCCTTTGGCTACACCTCACTAGTAGTCACGGTGGAGGGTTTGTTCAGTCGGTGTCATAATGGGTGTTCCGGGGAAGAGGGGTTTAGGGTCCAGGCAGTGGTAGTAATCCCCTCTTGGGCTCGTTTATCTCCATCACCTTTGCAAGGGAAGGTGGGCGAAGTCCTCAGCATTAGGTGAGGGTGGCCAGAACCTTGGGGAAGAGAAGAGAGAGAGAGGTGGCACAGAAACACCTTGGGAGCAGGCGCTAGGGGCACCAGAGATGACAGGCCTGAAAACCAAAGGTGTCCAGGCCCACCCACCGGAGTTCAACCAGGGGTCCAGGGTGACCGCTGTTATGTGACACGGCCAGAGAAGATACCTGTGGGGCTGACCACAAATTAGACCTGGAGGCCCGTCTCACAAGGATGGCATGTGGCCGGGGTGTAGGGGAGGTTGGAGCCCCCGTGAATGCATGCTGAGATGCATGACAACCCTGGAGGCAGCTTCAAAGGGGACCACCTCCACTGAGGAGTCATTGAAAGTCATGGCAGGTGAGTTAGGGGGTCTTCCAGAAGACAACCGAGGTATCCTCTGGGGTCTGCACGTGGGACCTAGGTATGTGAGATCAATTGTCTGGGCAAAGGCGGCGCGGCAACGGACAGTAGAGCAGAGACAGGCACAGGACTAGTGCCTTTGTTGCAGCTTCTTGCTATTACTGAGCATATTTTTAAATCTGTGTGTGGAGGAGTCCGTCCGTCTCCTGGGCTGCAAAAGTCCCACTAGGTTCCCTGGCAATGTAGAGTACTCACTCAGGGGCTGCACACGTCCAACTCATCTGCCATGACTTTGATGATTCTCCAGTTCAGTGTATTGTCTAACACGTGCACGTCCAAAAGTGAAACTTCAAGCTGCGCAGGGTCCATCGCTGTTAAGGGCTCCTCCACCCCTCGCCCGGGCCTCCATGTGGGTCCGCCACTGGTGAGCTGCTTCAATCCTCCAACTCTCCCCTTTGGGAAACGCAAAGCTTAACTAAAAATAGCAAAAGTAGAGCCCCAAATACCGCTTCCGTCTGGAGCTGTGGACTTTGGGCTCTTGTGTTTGCTCTTATCAGAGTCCGCCTTTCCCGCTGTTTGCTCCCCTTTTCCTTTTGTTAGAAGGGGGCCTTCTGCCCCACCTGGGGCCCCATCCCTTCCAGGACTACCCGGTTTCTCACTGCTAAGGCCGTGCTAGCCAGTCCGACTGTGCCCCCTCCCCCCTGCCGGGGCCAGCCACTCCCAGCCCTATCAGTCCGGCTTTAGCATCTGGGGTCACAGCCCTGAATCGCACAGTCTCTCGGGGCCTTACCCCTGCCCCAAAATGTACGAGCGCGGAGAGTGCTGGCATGCATCTGCTGCTCTGGGCTTTCCCCGGCATCCGGCTCCCGTCCCGGCTCTTCTGGTTCCATGCCCTGGCTCCTTGGTTCCGGCATTTCCTTTATACCGCCTGTGTCATTTCCCCACCTGTAACAGGTAAGTGAGTGTCCCGCCCCCCGGGGCAGCAGGCGGCCTGTTACTGTGGGAGTTCCTGCCTCACGTGTCTCAGGGCTCGTCAGCTCCTCCGCTCCCACACACTTCCCGCCCCTCAAGATGCAATTAGGCGTTCTTTCTATCTGTTTCTCCCTTTCCACTTTATCTTTACCAGCTTCCTGTCCTTCCTCTTCGCACCTGGACAAAAAATCTGCAACTGTATTCGTTCTCCCCAGCTTGTATGTCACTCTAAAGTGGAAGGGCTGGAAAGCCAGCGCCCAGCGCATTATGCGCACATTGTCTGTTTTGGATGTGTGCAGCCATCTTAGTGGAGCATGGTCCGTGATCAATTTAAATTCACGGCCAAGGAGATAATACCGAAAATATCCAATCCCCCATCGAATGGCCAAGCATTCTCTTTCTATGGTGGAGTACCTTTTTTCCTGGTCGTTCAACTTTCGACTGGCATACACAATAGGTCGCTCCACCTCGTCTACTTCTTGTGATAACACCGCCCCAAGGGCGTGCGCCGATGCATCCGTCTGTAACGTAAATGGGATGGCAAAGTTGGGGGTATGCAAAATTACCTCCTGGCACAAGGCTCTTTTCAGCTCGTCAAACGCTCTCCGCTGTTCTTCATTCCACTCTATTACACCCGCCCGTCGACTCTTCGTTGTCTCTACAAAGAGCCTGGCGATTTCCGCAAACTTGGGAATGAAACGTCGGTAGTAGCTGGTTAGCCCTAGGAATGCTCGCATATGCCTCTTTGTTGCTGGGGGCTTATAGTTCTTAATAGCCGCTACTTTATCCGCTAGTGGCCGTACCCAGCCTTGTCCTACTAGGAACCCCAGGTCTCTTGTCGTCCCAGAGTGCACTTCTTAGGGTTGGCTGTCAATCTTATTTGTCTTAGCTCCAACAGCACAGCTCTGAAGGCCTGTAAATGTTGCTCCCACGTCTCTGTGTAGATGACAATATCATCAATATATGCTGCCGCATACCCCTGGTGGGGGGCAAGGGCCCAATCCATTAATCTTCGGAAGGTGGCGGCCGCCCCATTGAGTCCAAAAGGCATTCTTTTGAACTCAAAAAGTCCCCAGGGCATACTGAATGCAGTCTTAATTTGATCCTCTTTTCGTAGTGGGATCTGCCAGTAGCCCTTAGATAGGTCGAGTGTTGAAATAAACTTTGCCTGGCCTATGTGCTCTACCAACTCATTCACATGTGGCATCGGGAACGTATTGAATTGGGTCAGTGCATTCAGCTTTCTAAAGTCCACACAGAGTCTTAAGCTCCCATTGGGCTTCTCCACGGGTACAACTGGGCTACACCATGGGCTTTGGGATGGCGTTATGATCCCCTGCTCTAGCATTTTCTCTATCTCCCTCTTTATCAGCGGGCCTTTATGGAACAGAATACAACGCCACTTTTCTCGGGCTATCTGCCCTTCTTTGGTAATAATCTTGTGTTCAATGCCAGTGGCTTTTCCTGGCTGCTCCAAAAAAATGTCCTGAAACTCCTGCACTAACCCCATTAGCTGCTGGCGCTGGTGAGCTTGTAGTTGTTTCCCTAGCGGTACTGTTTCCTTTTCCCGGTTGTTATCCAGGTAGCTCTCAGCCTGCATCCCTAACTCTTCTGTCCCTAGATCAGGGGAGATCAAGAGCCCCTCAGGCTCACGCCATTCCTTCAGCAGGTTAATATGATATATTTGCCGCTCGTGTCTGGCTCCGGGTCGTGCTATCTCGTAGTTGACAGGGCCAACTCTCCTTATTACTGGGAATGGCCCTTGCCTAGGTGTCAGAAACTTATTAGTGGAGTCCAGTAACAATACTAGAACTTTCTGCCCTACTTTCAATTCTCGGGTTTGGGCTTTACTATCATAGTTCTCCTTCTGTCTCGCCTGTGCTTGTTCGAAGTTAGCCTGTGCAATATCTTGGGCCACCCGTAGACAGGTCCTCAGTTCACGTACATACCCAGCTGTCCTCTTCCCAGGCATAGGATCTGCTTCTCATCCCTCCCACCTAATGTCCAACAAGCTGAGTGGGCAATGTCCGAACGTTAGTTCGAATGGCGAATAGCTCAAGGAGGCTTGTGGGGCATCCCTTACCACAAATAAGAGGGGTGGAAACATCAGACTCCATTTCCTGGGCTCCACCTGTGCACACCGTCTTATCATTCCTTTTAATGTTCCATTAAAGCTCTTGACTAGCCTGTTAGTCTGGGGGTGATATACCACTGTCTTTAGATGTCAAATCTGGAGTACTTTGCATAATGCCCCTAATACTGCGGACATAAAGTTGGACCCTTGGTCTGTCACAATTTCTCGGGGAATCCCAAACTTGGATACCCATTTCATCAACTCTTCTGCTATTTTATTGGCGGTTACCGCCCTCAGCGGAATAGCCTCAGGAAACCTGGTGGCATAGTCTATAAGTACTAGGATGAATTGATGCCCTGCCACATTCCGTGATAGCAGGCCAACAAAGTCCAGAGCTATCCGGGAAAATGGTTCCCGCACCAATGGCATCAGTTGCAGAGGTGCTCTTGGAGGTTTATGAGTGCTTACTCTCTGACATACCTCACAGGTGCGGCAATATCGCTCCACATCCTCATAAATGTGTGGTCAAAAACACCATCGGGTCAACCGGGCCTCTGTTTTATTCTTCCCCAAATGCCCCCCAAGGGGATGCTTATGGGCAAGCCACAGAAGCTGCTCCTGGAAGGCGTGTGAGATAATCAATTGTGCCACTTCTTCCCCTTCTAGTTTTCCGTGTTTCACCCTATACAATAATCCATTCCTTATCTCTATTCTGGGGACGCCTTTTCTGCGTACAGGGGTGCTTACCTGTGCGCTGTCTCTCTGTGCTTCCACCTCCCAAAAGGATTGGAGTTCCAGTTCCAATTCCTGTGCCTCCCAGAACTGTTCTGCCTGGGCCCAGTCGTCGGTCTGTAGGTCATCAGGCATTCTGGATTTAGTGCCCATCAACCCCTCTCGTTTGTTCCGGGGCCTCATATGTATCACGATGTCAAATATTTTGGGCCAATCTCTCCCCAGGATCATTGGATATAAGATTTCTTCTTTCAACCCTACGGGGATTCTCCTCTGGACCCCCCTCACTTGTACCATCAGCAACCGTCGTTCGACGTAGCTTCTTTGTGTGTGCAGGCACACCAAGCAGATTCCGGCACATCGGGGGGCATGTTCCCACCAGATGAGTGAGGGTCGGACTAGAGATTGGGTGCAGCCAGTGTCCACCACTGCCTGAATTGGGATCCCTTCAATCCACGCCTGTACTTTGGGCAAAGGTTGGACTTTATCCCTGCTCTGGCTGCCTACCCCACAGTCCATTGATTCTACCTCTGGCAGGAATCCCGGTACCGGGTGGTAATCCTGCCTATCCCAGTCCTTAGACGTGCCCGATCGTACCTCCTGGGGTCAACTCCGGGCAACATGCCCCCTTTTCCCACATGCAAAACAGGTAGGGCCCAGTAAGCTCCCCTTTTTGTTTCCCTTGTTTTCCATGCCTCGCCTTGCAGTGAGGTCCGTACCTTTCGTCCCTTTATTTCTACGGTGATCTCCTTGGGCTGTGTCAAATTGTTCTGCCCACTGTAAAGCCTCACGAGATGAGGCCGGACAATGACATCTTACCCAATTTTGAGTATCATCATCTAAATCATTAATAAATTGCTCCATGAAGATCTGATCAATAATTTGTTCCTTAGAAGTTGTCTCCGGTCTAAGCCATTTGTTCAGCAGATCCGTCAAGGCCTGCCACAACACCCGCGGGATTTTCATCTCATTCATGTGATTGACTTCAGTTAGTTATGGTGTACTCATGGTATCCAAGCAAAAATTGTCCCTTAACACCCTTATTTTAGCTTTAACCCATAACACCCTTACCAAGGTAAAGCAGAGAATAGATGGCAATTGAATGCAGGAAGAATGGCAAGAGTAAGACAAAACAAGTGAGCAAAGAGGATGTCGTAGAAGAGATGCAATGGCAAGGCAAATGGTTTGCAGAGGCAATATAGGACAGGCTGAAAGAGTAGACAACAATAGATTCACTGAAGATAAGAGTGAGGAACATCATTGTGGATTGATGAACATGGTGTGCCCATTTTGTAACTCTTTAAACTTCCAAGCTGAAAGACCGTCAGATGGCCAATTCTGTAGTTGTTGTCATAAGGGTAAAGTGATTCTGCCTCCAAGATAATCATGTCCAGAGTATTTGTGGGATTTGATTATGAAATGGAACAACGAGCATTACCAGAACTTTAAAACAAATATTCAGTCGTACAACAGTGCATTTCCTGTTGAGCAAGATCATTGTGACAAGATGTATGATTCACGGACTGCGTGAAAGATTGAATCCAAATGTACAGGAAATCACCTATGTCTGAAGAGGTATCTGAAGGAGTTTAGAGAGGAGACACTTGGAAATGTTGATGGATACTCATTGTATAGAAGAACAGCTCAAGTTGGTAATGACACAGTGGATAACAGAAAAGTGGTGCCCTTCAACAAGTAGCCTATTTTTACTCATCATTTGAGTGGACTTTTATGCTACTGTTCTATTAATTATTATATGCTCTTTTTTTCTACAAAAGTAGTGTTCTGAATGTGTGAACCACAATATGGTCCCTTTGCTTTATGAAAAAAATGAAATCCTCTTCAGTTGTAAATAGGTAACTTGAAATTAGTGGTCCCAAGTTTTCCTGACGTAAAATTATTGATTAATGTTTTCCCTTCTTACTTATCTGAAGTTCAGTGTCATTCATTTGCAGTACTGCATGCATAAGATACTGTCTTATACAGTGTTCTGAGTTTTTTTAATAAGAACTTTGCATTTTAGCCAACAGTGAGACCACCTGAGATAATTTATGAACTCTTTTGCTCACAAATTAAAGTGACTCAGTTCTGGGGAAATCCATGGGCTATTTTTTGTGTGCAACTGTGGTTACATGTTTTTGTGATTAAGTGATACTCTCCTAAAACCTCATCTATCTGTAGATATTAGATATAGAAACTCTTCACTTTGCTAAAAGGGATCTCTTTGACTATTCCACTCATGCTAATTTAACTGTGAAGGCCAATTAGCTGTCTTAACTGCAAAAATGGGTCACTAGTAAAATATCCATAGTAGCAAGGAAATATCCATTGTCAATATAAATCATTGTTCCTTGGTAATTATTCAAACAGAATGCAGATGTCTGTGGGATTAAATACAATTTACCCTGGGAGTGAGGTGGAACCCACAACTAATAGAGTTTAACTAACTTAAATCAACATGCTTGCTTTGGTTAATTTATCCAGGACTGTAAAAGTCTTATCTAGGGAATATAATGAATAAGGACTCAGTATTGGATCAAAAAGCAGATTCTCCTGAATTTACCCCTGTCAGGAGGACTAAGGCATTAACTTCCCGAGTGCTGAGGTGCTGGAAATAACCCTTCTTTCTTTTACCCTATCTTTAATAGTGAATGATTGTTGCAGGCTTAAGCAAAACTTTTGGGGAAGGTGATGAAGTTGTCAGTGATGAAAACTGCATGCTTAAAATTTATATCCAAAGATTAGGATGTGTTTCTTTGTGATGCCCTTTCTAATGGGTTAGATTCCAAGGGATTCTAATTCTAATCTAGCCAATCTAGGTTTTGTATAATTCCCAGCACTATGCAACTGACCCAAATCTGCCATGCAATGAATGATTCAGTTATGCAGTAACTTTGGAGGAGAAAAGGAAATTCTGTATAAACATTACTGACTACATAAATTTTGTTCTGTAGTCAAAGTTATGCAGGCTTGTACAAGTAAATTATTACCTTTTAAGACAGAGCATATTTGACTGGGTTTTCTGCATCTGTTTTGATTGTACATGCTCTTTTAAAAGTACTGTAAATCTAACTGTCCCCTAAATCACATTAAAGCCTCTTCTTCTGTTGAAAAGAAAATAATTAAATATATCAAGAGTATTCAAAGGCTTGTGTCTTTGTGAATATCCTAAAGCTAGCTTTAGTCTATGTTTAGGATAATACAAAAGAATTATTGATTTACCAAAAAACCTTCAGAGACTCTACCTGAAAGTGTTGAAAGGGACTATGGACTGGAGAGAGTGAAGTGTCTGTTGTCTAATTGTTGATATTCTGTATTTCTTTTGTCTATAGAATATTTACTGCCATCTGGTTATGTCAAGGTATGCTAATGGCTTACAACTCAGATGAAAACTACTAATTATCCCATTACTACCATTAATAACCAACAGATACTGTGTAATCTCTCATGTATGTTTTAAAACAGAATTTTGCAATTGAGCCCTGACAGATGAGGAAGTAACTGAGAGCCAGGAAACAGCTTGAGATTTTCAGAGCCAACTAGGTGTTTTAGCTCACTCACCTCCATTAATTGGCTGCACTGTTAAATCTCTTTGGACATGTCTGTATGGGTATGGGTATCCTCCTTACCCTGAGTAAGCTTGCTCACTTGCTCCTGCTGACGCTCATCAGAGACTGGCAATCAGAAACAGTTGATGGCTCACAAGGGGCCATGAGTGGCTCGGAGAGGTCATGAGTTTGGCCCCTGCCATGCTTGCGCTGTTGCCAGGCACTCTTGAAACAGAAATCCTTCGTGTAGCCTGGTACACACACAAAGGGCTGCTCCAAGTCATCTCTTGGCTTATCTGCTAGCTTCTGGTGTGCATCAAAAGGAGATAATGTATGAATTGTGGGGTGGGGAGGGAGTTTATTTTGTCAACAGTTTGGGTTTTGGGTTTGGGAGGGAAGCCACATATATATGCCCTTAGTGAGGTATGAATAATTTAACTACAGCCTTCATCTCAGTCCACTTGACAATTCAAAAATAAAATTAAAATTAAATAAATAAAAGATGTTTCTAGTTGCTTGTATCTAAGACTAAATGATCATCACCTTTTCCAAGAATGACCACTATCTTATGTACTTCTTTTCTATAGACAGGGAATGAAACTGAGGTTGGTAATAGAGTATATACAGAACAATTTTTAATTAATGATAAACCATTCATACTCATGTAAAATTTCTCAGAAGAACAAGGATTTAGATGCTCAAAACAGTAGGCCAAATTAAAATCCTCAATTACTTTCTTGACCAAGGAGTAACATTAATTTTTGCAAATGAATGAAATATTTTGCAAACAAAGCTAAAATGACTTGCCAAAAGCGTCATAAAATCTTTCTAATTTCAGTGAATGTTATTTCCCTTAGCTTCCACTTCTATGCCATCATGTCAAATCATCTGTCTTATAGTCTTCTACCAGTGGGACCACTTAAAGGTAGAAAAATCCATTGAATGACCTGAGTAACAGCTGCAAATACAGACCCACATAGTAAAACAAAAAGGCATTCTCTACACATAGGACTTTTTACTCAGCATGCATTTAATCAAGACTATATATTTTTTACCTTGATGGTTCAGGGTGAAGATAAAAAGATATTTTCTCCCATTCTTTTTTTGTACAAATGTAGTTACCCTTTAAAACACACACCCCTTAATTCCTTCATAGTTTTCTATTGCCAACTGACTACGTATTATAAAACAATAATTAAATTTTGTGTTGCATTTCATATAGAGAATGTGATGCAAGTTATAAAAGCAAGCATTAATAATTCCTCCCTAGCCTTTTATTTAATTATTTAAATAGTAGGAGACACTAAATCAGTAGGAGAAGCTAAATCAAATGAAGATTTTCACAAGCCACGTCAGCAGCCATGGATAGGTATAGATCCTAAGTCTCCTAACTTCTAAGGAACTATCCCCTGAATCATATTAAAGTCTCTTATTAAAGAGAATGAGATGAAAGCTATAGCTAGCATTCCAAAGTATCAGGTCAATATTGCATTAATGGATGTAGGTAATGTGCCACTCCTAGTCTAAGGAAGTTCTACTTTTTTATTAAAAAGGACATTAACACCTGTTCATAACTCTTGGATTCAGTTGCAGCTTAGAGGCTATAAAAATTACCTCAGATCATGCAGCCAGGATGATCATTTTAAAAAGCTATCTGCTGCTCATGGCTTACTGAGATCATGAATGACTTCTTAATGCAAACCTGAAGGGTGGAAATCAGTGTCTCCTATATGCTACCGTAAATGCTTTTATGTCTGCACTAGTGAAAGCAAGCAAAAGTTCTTCTGTTAAACCACAAAACACTCAAATTTGTGGCTGACACAGAAGGTAGTAACAAATTGGACTGCTTTATTGTGGCCTATCTGTGTTTGCTTATGGTAGGCTGCCTGGAACAGCCCGAGCTCTTCAGCCTCCCTGGGGCAGGAGCATCTTGGGCTTGAGAGGCCTGGTCCTATACACCCTAGGAGTTCCCAGGCAAAATCATCCCCTTCAGTCCTTGGGAGCTCCTGCCTCACTTTTCCCACTTAGCCAGATGAATCCCTCCAGGGACATTCTGGGTATGTAGGAAAAGTCAGGGCTTCAGGGTGAGTTGAAGGGAAGGGGGGGGGAGGTTCCCTGCTAATAGATATGCATACCTGCAGAGATTTCCTAATGTATGGCTGCAAGTGCAGAGTGGGGATTTGTAGGTCCCCCCCACTGCACACCCTGGGCATGCAGATGCATGCAGGGGAAAATTCCTTGCACTGTGAGTTCCACACACATGCCTGCAAGCATAGAGTAGGACCCCAGTTCAAGTTGTCCTCCCATCTTCCCCTCCCCACCACCACACCTTGCACTTGCAAGCATACACAAAAATCCTCTGCAGGGGATTCTTCCACTTCCCAACATGGGAGGAACATATGTAAGTGGGTGTCGGGGAGGTCCCCCTGTTTGCAGAGGGGCCCCAAGTTGGGTCATGGCAACCAGTGACATATATAAACATCCCTGAAGCATGATAATGGCACAGCTATTCACGTTCCATTGAAGATGTCTGTTTCCAGCTTAAGTTCAGCATATATTTGAAGGAAGCACTTAGGCTACTTAGAGTTCTCAGTTTGGGCTAGATTCAACATTGATGGAAGCCTATGGAAAGAAACTTTTTTGAATTTGATGTGCATTGAGTCAGCCCTTATTTTAAGAAGGCTGGAAATAAGGATGGTCATTTAATTTTTTTCCATATAAACAGACATTTAAAGGGTTTGTTTGTTTGTTTATGCAGTTTATAACCCACTTCTCCCAAAAAAGGGGTCACAACTTCCCTCCAGGTGGAGTTGGTGAAAGGTGCCCCTTGCTGGTACCATCACCTGGAGGTGAGCAAAAGATCCTTTCTGGAGCAAAGGATCCAGAAGCACCCTAATATATGAAACTGAGTGTCAAGGGAAGGTTAAATCCCTTCAATGATAGGGATCCCAGTCTCCCTTCAAAATTTAAGCTGTCTGCCCACTACCATCACTTCTATTTTGTCTGGATGCAGTTTCAGTTCTTTCATCTACCAACAACCAGGCACTGGGAAAAGATTTGAGATGAGAGGGCCAGGATAAGAAGAGAAAGAGAGGAAGAGCTGGGTGTTGTTGGCATACTAATGGCATTTCAATTCAGATTTCTGCACAGTCTCTCACAGAAGTCATATATACTTTGAATAGGAGGAGCAACAAGATGGATTCCACAGGAAAGATCCCAAGGGAATGATGTCAAGTGTTTGTTTCTTAGGGGTGTGGGATATGGGCTATTGCAGACCTAAGAGCATCTAGCTCCCTTTAATCACAAAGAGAGGTGCTGACACCCCTTCCAGTAGTGGCCCCAGTCTTCCCCAGCTAGCTTTTACAAGTCAAGACAGGCATGGGTCCAGTAACACAGCTGGTTGCTTTTTCCTCCCAATCACATCCTCTGCATCAGTGAGTGATAGTAATTCAAGATGATCCATACAAACAGGACAAGAGTGGGCTTCCTCAACTCCAAACTCTGATTCTGCAGCAAAAGTGGTGGTTCAAAAGCCAAGCCAGATATGGGCAATTTTGTCTGCAAAGCAGGTGGTAAATGCATCACAGCAAACTGAAGACAACTCAGTTTCCAGGCAGAAATAAATTGAATTAACTAAGCCATTCATTACCTGGAACAACTTCACTGAATAAGACTTTGCAGATGCAATGGAAGTGGGAAATAAAAGCCTTTTTGCTGCCACCACAGTTGCATTATAGTGCTTCAAGAAATATCTTACTACAATTGACAGGCTTCACCATGGGTCGAGTCACCTGTGTGGCAGGAGGCTTGGTGCTCCCGCCATTTTAAAAGCTGGCAGGCCCAGAAGAGGGGCTCAGAGTACTGAAGAGCCCAAAGTGGGGCTGAATGTACTGAGGGACCAGAGAGGTGCCAAGTGGGTGGGATGAGCAGCTGAAAGTGATGACACCTGTGAGGCAGGGGGTGTGGTGTAGGGGTGGATTGGAGCCTTGCAAGTAGCCCTTAGGGCAAGAACCACAGACACCTGGTGGCCATGTGTGAGATCAGGTTGGGAAGCCCTGGGGCATCCTCCTTTTACATAAGAAACAAAACATCAAGGCATAGCAGGAAAGAGAAGAGGTGACCGCCCAAAGACAGCAGAGTGAGCAAGGGCTGAAGGAACTCCACAGTCACCTCTGGAGAGGCACCCTGCTACAACCTGTACTCTAAATGCCAACTCCCCGCCCTTGCTTAAGTTGTCTTAGCTTCCCCATATACTGGGAAGCCTGTGTTGCTGCAGCCATGGGGGAGGATGTCTTGATGCCACTGTATCAATGGCTATGGGCACTGTGCTGTTCCACAGATCAGTCAGGCCATCGAGGTTGGTGAGAATGTCTCCACAGAGTTCTGGAGTCCTATGGGCTCCAGGAAGCACTGGAGGCAGGCTAGCCCAGCCATTTCACTGCCCTGACAGGGATGACTTGGGACAGGGGATGGTTAAAAAGGCTTGGAAAGGAACATTGCCAGGACAGAGCAACAGAACAAATGCTGTGAATGAGATAAGCTCTTCAAACTCGCTGATCTCCATAAAGCAAATTTCACTTAGTGTGATCACAAAAGTTGCCTTGTCTTTAAACTAAGCCCAGCAAAAATAAAAGTAAGACTGCTAGGCAGATAGATCAGTCAGCTATCACATACACAACAGGAAGCATTTGAAAGAAACATTTTAGAGCCATCCAAACAGAAGATAAAGCTAAAACAGACTTTCTTGCCGACAACCAGTATCTGTTCACTATAATCAAAAAAAAAAAAAAATCTTAACATTCATCCTATTTATCCAAAAAGATTCTGAAGCACATTTCAAACTGTGGGACAAATCTTGTTATTAGATGCACATGTGGAGTTCACAGTGACTGTAATGAAAATTATTTGGAAGTATATCCAGTGAGAGAGACTGTGATTCAGCACATTGCTCAATTTAAGCACGTTGTCTTTTATTAAACCTAGTAGTAAATTCAGGATAGTGGTAGAGACAGTGCAGAATGATTCAAACACAGAGAAGGAGTTAACAACATTGATTTAAATGTATTTTGGAAGGGCGGTATTCAGTCTAGGTGGCTCACTGATTTCTGACATTATCTAATTATCAGACTCGTACTTTATTGATGCAGTGTTGCATTTTAATTCAACCACAGACCTAAGACAGGACTCTCAAGCTAATAATCTCTAGATTTGTTCACATGTGTATGCAGGGCACTTTTAGCAATGGCTTTCCCCATGGGGCTTTACCCGTTGCCCTGGCCAACAGCCCAGTTTCACAAAGCTTTGAAACTAGATCTGGAAGCAGAAGATTCATTTCTTGGGCCAACATTTCTGTCTTTCTGGTTGATAAATAGCCAGTGGAATCTTCCCCTCAGCCAACTGGACAGGCACTGCCCATGCACTTTAAAATCAGCTTTGAGCTACATTAAGCTTGTGTATATATTAACAGGGAAAAGAACTGCACGTTCTGGTTATTCAAACACAAGGTTTTCTTCTCAACCTTATTTTTTTCTTCCTACTTCAGTGCTGTAAGTGTCAATATTTTTCACTGTGAAGACATAATTCTGACACTGGATGAACACAGATTTCTCCCACTTAAATAATTAAAACTAAACATATTCAAGGGCAAATTTTTGCTTTAGATTAATACATTTTCCTTGTTGCTCTGGCTGAGCCTGCTCTAGGCAGGCAAAACATGCAACAGTCTGGGAAAAGAGAACAAAAATTTTGTGTCTACTAGGGAATACTTCTCTCCAGGGCCAGCATTTCTACCATTTCCACCCAGTCAGCTGGGGTTAGATGACCCCAGCAAGATAAACATCGAAACGGAACTTAAACATGTCCAGAGTTGGTGCTTGCACCACTTCTGGGAGGAGTCTGTTCCAGACTCTGGAGACTCAGACGGTAAACAAGTTTTTCCTTATGTCCAGTCTAAAATGGTCTTCCAGCAGTTTGTGACTGTTGGACCTAGTGTTCCCTAGGAGAGCCCTGATGAACAGACATTCTCCCAGGTCCTGATGTACACCCTTGATGTACTTATAGCTGTCACCAAGTCCTCTCGGAGCCTACACTTTTCCAAGCTGAAGAGTACTGTGTCTCTCAGCCTCTCCTCATAAGGCCTGCTGTCTTGAACTCTGATCATGCATGTGGCCCTCCTCTGGACTCTCTTTAACTTCTCCACATCCTTTTTAAAGTGTGGAGCCCAGAATTGGATGCAGTACTCCAGCTGCCGCCTCACCAAGGCCGAGTGAAGTAGGAGAATGACATCGTGGGTCTTGTTTGAGATGCATCAGTAGATGCAAGCGAGTGTTTTATTTGCTTTGCTGGCTGTGGCATCACATTGGTGGCTCATATTCATTTTGTGGTCAATCATGACTCCCAAGTCTTTTTCGGATGTAGTGCTAGTGAGTGTAGCACTGCTGAGCCTATAGGTATGATGTGGGTTCTTTCTCCTGAGGTGGAGGACCTTGGATTTCTCTATACTGAAGGTCATCAGATTTTTGTCTGCTCATTTTGCGAGCCTAAGTTGGCTTCAATCCTCAGCCTGTCCTCTAGCGTAACTGTACTCCTCCACAGTTTGGTGTCATCTGCAAATTTTGCCAATCTGCTTCTGACACCCAAATCCAGATTGTTAGTAAATATATTTAGAGTACTGGTCTGGGTACTGAATCCTGAGGGATGCCACTGGTCACCATGGACCACGTTGACTTGGTTCCATCGACTATCACTCTCTGGGTCTAACCACAGACCCAGTTCCCCAGCCATAGGACTGTGAGGCCATCAAGGCCACAGTTCCCCAGTTTTGCCATGAGGACATTGTGGGAGACCAAGTCAAAGACTTTTTAAAAATCTAAGTATATGATGTCCCCACACCTCCCCTGCCGCTTCTACCCCCTGGCCAGGTGACGCACTTTCTGGTCATAATAGGAGATGAGGTTGTTTAGGTATGACCTACCTATAATGAGGCCATGCTGGCTGTCTCTCAGGATGGTGCCTTCTGTCAGCCTGTTATCGATGAATTCGTTGATAATTTTCTCAAAGATCTTTCCAAGGATTGAGGTCAAACTGATTGGCCGGTAGTTCCCTGGATCTTCCCTCCTTCCTTTCTTGAAGATAGGCACCACATTGCTCCTCTTCCAGTCTTTAGGAACCTCACCCAAGTGCCACGAGTGTTTGAATATCCACACCAATGACTGAGCTAAGATGTCAGCCAACTGTTTTAGCACTCTTGGGTGCATTTTATCAGGGCCCAGTGCCTTATGGATGTCCAGCCTATCAAGGTGCTCCCTCACAATGTCTTCACCAAATGTAGGTGTATGGTCACCCATACCCTAGTAGTCCTTTGTCCTGTCAGGCAGGGTCATCCCCTTGGGTTGGTGGAAAACTGATGTAAAATAATCATTGAGGTGATAAGCTTTTTCCTGCGAGTTGGTCAGCTGCCCCAATTGATTCAGCAGGGGTCCAATGTTGGACCAGCATTTGTAACTCTGCAGCAGACTCCCAGGCTGTGCTGGAGCTGGAGACACTTGGAAGCATAGAGATCTTAGCTCTAAGGATTCTAGGTTCTGTAGTTTTTGGCCAGCCACGGAGAAGGCACTGAATGAAACCTGGCTCCTGTGAAAAAATTGTATGTGATCATGTAACTGAGGAATGAAAAATAACAATAATTCAAAATAATACATATTCAGAAGGGGGCTGAATTAAGGTCGTACAGGCAATTAATTGTGGCATTTTCAAAGTCATGATTTTTTTACTTTGAACTTTAGTCATTTGTTCTGAGTGTGGATGTATGTGAATATGGTCTAGTGAGTAAGCTGAATAGCTAATATGAAGACCTGGGATCCCCAGGCTCGATCACAGAACTTAAGCAAATCAGTTAATCTTTTCAAGCTTGTTTCCCTTTCCCACGACATCTACCTTGTTTGTTTTACACCATAAATAGTAAAGCGGTGGCCAGTTTCTATCCCAAGCACAGTGAAGCCCTACTCTCAGCTATAGCCTCTGTTCAGAACAGTACAGTACTGTTATATATATGTATATGTATATATATACACACACACACACACACACACACAGAGTTTATATATATACTATACACTTAATATTATATATGTTTAGACATTTTGTGATATCCAGAACAGAAAATCCTTTACATTTAAAAGATTTAAATTGTAATTAGGAAGATCAAGCATCAGGATAACAGATAAAGTTAGGAAATCCCATTGGAAGTCTTCATGCAAAGGGAATGTTTTAAAAAGGGCTCTAAAGAAGCTGGAAGCTACTTTAGTCACAACATTTGAGTGATGTAAACAGTAATTTTCAGTAAATAGTTAATATACCATCCTTTTTTGTTGTCTTGAAGGATATATAGGACAAACATATGCTCTGTTTTACACTCTTCTGCAACAATATAAAACAATGCTTTCACTAAAATAAAATGATTTCTGAATTGAACAAAACTAATGTATAATAAATTCAGCACGTTAAATCTAGCAGCAGCAGATCACAAGAAACAGAATTCCCACAGAGAGGCAGGATGATGCTCCATGTGAATTTGTGCTGATCTTCTCACTCATGATGAAAAGAAATAGCTCAGCTCTATTTTAACCCTGAATATTCTCATTTCCATAACAAAATATTGGCAATTCCTTTATATTATCTTTATCCTGTAATATTAAGATTACTTATCTGAAATGAATGCCTGCTGGGCTGAAATTATATTCTCCCAAGATTACATGTTTGCATGTGACTTACTGTTTTTCATCTTTACTTCTACTTTCTACAGCAATATTTATTTTCCAACACTTTTATTGTTTATCCAGTATCTATTTTTGTGGAACTCTAGGCTTGTGTTTCTAGCTCTACAATGTGCAGCTCAGTCAAATATAATACATAGAAAATAGAATTGTTTAATACAGTTCTGTAACAATTTTGCTAATATAATTTGATACAAGAATTGTAAAAGATTCTTGATACATGAACATCTGCATTTGAAAAACAAGTTTTCATCTTAGAAAAACATACTTAAGGGTCTCGTCAAGCGAATTTCTGTATCTGTCTGGTGTGCGTGAGCCTTGGGAAGACATGCTGATTGCCTGTACGGTAAGGTGACAAAATCCAAATGCAGGTAAGCTTGGTGTAGCCCCCTGGTATACAGTGAGGTAAGGGTTATTTGAGACTACCAACAGGTTTGGTTGCTTTTCCTTAAAAGAGGGTGCGATCTTTTGATTGCAGAGTACATAGCCTGCAAAAAGCCCATTAAAGTACATTTCTGTTGAAAAGGGGCTAAGGGCCAGCTTCTGGTCTCAGTAAATTTCATGAAAATCTGGAGTGGCTTTGTTGACCCCATAAAGAATATACATGACTCAGTTTTCTTGACAAAACTGAATTTTCCAAGGATTGTTTCCCTCGCCAAGTGACAACCCCTAAAGTATAAGAAATATGTGTTGGGGGCATTACTTTATTTAAAAAATAGAAAACATTAATGACAGGTGCCTAAGGGCTCCAACTGAGTAAAGTCCTAGGGAGTGCATGAATGCATAATGAAAGAGACTCCCTTCATCAAGACATTTTTAATCTAAAGTTGACAAACTGGGCTAGAGGGAGGTGGAGTGATTGATCACAGAATGTGCAAATGATGGAGCAAGGACTAAGAGCCAGGGTTCCTGTTTCCCAGCCCAGCGCCCTAATCCCTGGACCAGGGTATCTCTCTAACTAGTCCTAACTAGTTCTCCAGAACACCCAAATATCAGGGGTCTAGGGACATGAATATGACTTTGTAGAGGTGGGGCAACATATTGAGGTTGCTAAGACCACACATTGGGTAGAATTTGGCAGAGTGGAGCAATCATGCTTCCTATACTAATTCTCCTCCATCATGCAAGAGCAGATAAGGCAAATCAATTTCTGTAATTCATGGCACACAAGAAAGAGGTGTGGCTACCATCTTCTTTAGCTGCCTTTGGCAGCTCACTCTAAAATAACCTGGTTAACAGCTAGGTTGACTGGGAGTAGGTGGGGAAGGCAGAGCAACCATCAATCTGCATTAGGAGTAAAGCTTAAACTTGTGCCTTGGGAGTTACAACAATGTGTCTTAACCATGATGCCCCCAGTGCACAAACATAATAACTTGAACTTAACTCTTGCTTTTCCCTAAGCCATGTTCAAGGAGTTGTATAATGCATGTGATTGCCAAGGGCAGGGATGAGGCACAGAGTAATCTATTGTTATACTTCCTAGCTCTTTAGCAGAATCTCAACCAATAGGGAAGCCAACGCACCATGACAAACAACATATTAAAGTGTGATTCCTCTTTGAAAAGTAGCTGCAGAAAATGGCATTCATTTCTCATGCGTTCTGATCCTGTGAGTATTCAATTAGATTTATTTACCTAAGTGGCTAAAGCAGATTGGATTTCTTTTTCTTATGTTTAACTCTGCAAGGCTAGCATGACTAAAAGATAATGCACTGGATTACATCACCTTCTCCTTCACATCTCTCAATAATATTTTTTACCTTCAGGACCTGTAAAACCTTATCAATGACCTGTCATGAGCTACAGATAGCAAAATAGCAGAGTATAACTTAAGATATAATTAAGCTTGCAGAAGCCTTGCCACTGGTGATCATATGTGGAAAGAATTCAGCATTACTCTTAGCACTGAGGATAATTGACTTTACTCCACTGTAAAAGAGGAACAAACATACAATGTATAGCCAATATATAGTTTATATATGGTAAGGTTGTGCAAAATTTCACTAGGTGTTTCACTTTGAAAATATTTTGATGCATTTCGAGCTTGAAACAGTGAAATCTAAACAAAACAAAAGGCTTTGGCACAGAATCAAAACAAAACAAGAGCACTTGAAACATTTTGAAAGTTTCGCGTTTCAAAGCCGGGCTTATTTGGCTTCAGCACCAGTCTCAGGTGGCAGGGCCAGCCTCCTGTCATCTGGCATGCAGGGGGCTGCCATCCTTGCAATTTTCATCGTATCAGGCAAGAAATGATAAAGGTTTAGGCATTTTCATGATTCCCCATTATAGCATAGGGGAAAAACATCAAAACACGTTGTCACAGGGTCACACAGATGCCCTGTTCCTAGGAAGGAATAAGGGCAGCTGCCCATCACAAGGGCAGCTCAGGTGATGGTTGCTGGGGCAACCGTGCTGGTCAGGTGACCAGAAGGGGGCAGAGCCGGGCCTTTATACACAGCCCAGGCCGGAGCCTAGTTAGCAGTTCTTGTCTGGCAGCCTGAGGTGCAGGAGCTCTGCAGCAGAGCAGAGCAGAGCAGAGCAGAGACGGGTGGTGCGGCTGGAGCACGCAAGGGGCTGCACCATGGTGAGGGTGGAGAGAACCCTGACTGGGATGCTATTGCTAGAGAGCCAAGTGAGCTTAGATCCTATGTTATAGCCAGGAGGCTTGTTGTTGTGTTACAGCCGTTTGGCTTATGGTTCTGTTTCATTACTGTTACACCGGAGGACCGGGTGAGGCTATAAGAGAACAGAGGAGGCCTCATTTAGGAGCGCCCCAGTAGAGTGGGGGTGCTCCCAGCACCGGAGTCTGGTGCTACATTGCGGGGTGTACTACCCCAGCCCTGGGGAGGGGCACAGTGCCGGTGAGGGCACCGTAGTTAGGGTACAAGACCCCAGCCCTGAGAAGGGCAAAGATGATTTTGGGGCCAGGCACGGCTGAGGCCACCTGAGCCCCACTGGCAAGGAACACCAGTGAGAAACCTGCAGGGGCTCGTGTTAGGCTCCAAGGGGAGAGCCACATGAAGAGAAGCCCAGGGTGGGTGCTACTAGAGAGACGAGCCCGAAAAGGGCAAGTCCGTGATTACAGAGAGCCCGGAGAGGGCAGAGAGAAGCCCCAGGAGTGGGCGCGTACTTGAGGGAAGCCCCACAAGAGGGCGTGTACAGAGAGAAACCCCGGTGAGGGCAAGTATGGAGTGAAGCCCCAGGAGGGGGCGTATACTATTGACAGAAACCCCAGGAGGGG
>NW_017728948.1:24817776-24860203 GCF_001723895.1 Crocodylus porosus
GAAAAGGACCTGATAACATCCAGAAGAGCTGTGAGGCTTGGGGCGTGCTAAAGGGGAGGTAGGAGGCACGCATAGCCCGTAAGGCTGGGGTGCACCAGGTCACACCATACGGAATGGGGGACAGTATAAGCAGAGCATGGTGTCCAGGGTGACAAGAGGCAGCCTCCCTTCCAGAACCATATACCAAAAAGACGTGGCGGGCGAGAAAAGAGGGTGCTGGATTGCCTACTTGACACGGTAGGGGGAGCTAGAGGGATCACGGCCACCCCTAGGCCCCACTCCGTGACACGCGTCAAAACAGCAAAACAGTTTCAATGAAACAAAACAGAACAGTGCTTCAAAACAAAACAAAGTGACAAAATGAAACACTGTCTCTTCAAAATGGCAGAATGAAAGTCGAAATGAAATGGTGCTGTTTCACACAGCCCTAATATATGGACTAACTAGTGTTAGTCATTCCTTTCTGGGGTAGAGTCATCCCTCAGAAAGTATATAACTGGGTTAAATTACACTAGGGTATTGGCATGTGTCTATTCCACTCAACAGTTTCATCCTGGGGTAGTTGTTTTTTCAGTGGAAATTGACTTTCTCAGTACCTGCTGGACAGTAGGGCTGTGTGAAGTGGGCCCTATTTGATTTGGATTTGGCCCGAATCAGGGACAGTGATTTGATTCGTTGATTTGTATCACCATCCCTAATTCAATACAGATGAATCCAAATCTGAAGATTCGATACTGATTCATAGAACATAGACACACCTTTAAAAGTTTTTTCTGCATACTTTGAGGTAGCAGGCATGGCTCATGATTGCTGTGATGCTGGGGTGCATGGAGCATCCCAGAGGAGTGTGTGTTGTGTGGGGGGGCCTCCACATGCTTGGCGGTGAACCCAGAAGTGGACTGGAAGTGTGTCTGGTCCATTTCTAGGTCTCCTGGGGAGCGTGCGGGGGGCCTCCCCTATGCTTCCCTGGCTCAGTGGCTGACTGTGGGGGGACCCTGGGTAGCCCCCCAGAGCAAGGAGCCACTAGTCACTGAGCCGAGGTGGTGTGTTTGGAGGGGAGGGGCCCTGCGCACTCCCCGGTGGACATAGAAATGGGCTGGAAATACTTCTGGTCCACTTCCGGGTCTGCTGCTGAGTGCACTGGGGAGCCCCCCATGCTTTTGTGGGATGCTCCATGTGCCACAGCATTGCAGCATTCATGATCTGCCTGCTACCTAGAGGTATGTAGAAAAAACACTGAAAGATGTTTGTTCTGATTCAGTTCAGAGGGATTAAAGGGTCCTCTGATTCGATTCAGAGATTCAGCCACTGAATTGGGCTGACTCTCTGCCAAATCAAATCAGGGACCAAAGCTTCACACAGCCCTACTGGACAGGCACTGTAAAAGTACCTACTTTTGGCCTGCTTGGGAAAGTGGGTCATATATCTGTTCTTTATTACAGAGTAAATGTACTTTGCAGGAAAATCTGGGATAAATTACTCTGGTGTGATGATAAGTTATTGTGGTGTGTACTGGCACCTTAAGAGCTAAAATTAAATTGACTATGGACTATGGAAACAACAACTTTCTTCTTAACTGGTATGAAAATCAAGGATAAACCATAAATGTAGCAATTCCCTATGCCATTTATAAAAAAAATTGTTTCTATGGTTACTATTATATTTTAAGTGCAATTGCCAGATACAGTTTTGGCTTTTATCCATGCCAGTATTTAGGCATATGCTTAGTATGAAAAGAGTGAAGCCAATGAACATAAGGGAATGCCTAAGGTTGAGCACAGGTTTAAGTACTAATAGAAATACTTTCCTCTATTTGGGCCACTGAAAATGTTCTAAATAGAGAATATAAACTGCTGAACTGTGTGAGAAGGTGAACTCCTCAGGGGTTTGTGAAATATCCTTTGGGTGCAGTATGGTATTCATTCCAAATGATCTATCTAGCTAACTAAGTTGCTCTTTAAGTGTTTTAAGGGAATGAAAGTTTTCTCTGCATATATGATTTAGCAATTTATAGGAAAAGGGAAAACTCCACCAGAGAGAAGGAAATCATCCCTTAGGTCTGATAAATTTTTAACAAAAGCTCCTGAAAATCATAAATTTGCTATCATCCAAGAGGGGATACAACTTACTGTATTTATCCCAAAACTACAAGATTGTGAGGGTAGACAGTTAAGTGTTTGCTTATAGAAAATCTAAAACAGTTTATTTATTTGTTTCTTACACTCCTATTTTTCAAATGAACCTCTAATGAGAAGAACAACTTAGGCATACTTAATTGAAAATAAGAAAAATAACCTAAACATTTCTGGATGGAAATTTTATTATAAGGGGAAATTATTTGTATACATTTTTAACATTTTGAATATTTCTTGGATGCAACTTCTATCTTCCTGAGCTGCTGAAACCATTTAATGTGAGGTGAACGAATGAAAAAATATATACGTTACCACTATTCTAAATTCCAGGTTGACTCCATTTATGAACCTTTTGTATTGGTTTTAGGTAAATATTTTATTATTTCTAGTTTAGAAAGTTATCCTAAAGTTCAGAATTTCATGTTTTCACCAAGAGCAAATATCAAATAGTCCATTTAGCTGCAGTATGCAGAATTATAGCTGTGCATAATTACAGACTTGCAGAAGATTAACTTCCTGCAATATGTGCTAACTAACCAATACAAGGGGAAGTTCAATATCCATCACAGTCTCATCACAGACTAGCTTTAGACCAAGAATGAATTGCTGAAGACCTGAATGAACAACTGTGAAGAATGACTTCTGGGGCACAGACCGAAGTTACATTTGTTGTGTGATTGGCCCCCTGAAAGTGCTGTATAGCTATTCTGTGACACACATGCACAGATACTTTAAAAGTGGTTGATTGTGTGACAAATTAAACCACATTAAATGAGGAAGCAGATGAAAGTGCTCCACTTTGGAGGGCCTTAGGGAACTTTTATTCCCTAGGGTCAATCTGCATGATTGGGCCTGGACTGATGCAGTCTAGCACTGCTCGTGGGCTGTCTGCAGGAAGGGCCGGGGGGGAGGAAGGAAGGGAGAGAACTGAGGGCTTTGGTTTGCCTGGCTTGTGCTGGGGGGTACAGGTGGACTGGAGCCCCCCTGCCTTGAATGCCCTCCCCCACTTCAGCGCAGGCCAGGCAAACCCGAGCCCACCTCTCACTTCTTCTCCCCTCTCTGCTTCCCCTTTGCCTTCTGTCCTCTCTCCCCTCCTTTTCTGCAGATGGCACCAGAGCTGGGAGGGCAGGGGCAGGGCTGGGGGAGAGGAATGGCTCCTTTGCTGCAGGAGGGCTCCTACAGGCAGGATTGATTACCCCCTCCCCCAAACCAACAGGTGAACATCTGCTGGGGGTGGGGCTCTAACCCATAGCTCTTTATGTAGGGTTAGAGTGGGTGCTGGCACATCTGTCAGCCTTGTACATCTAGTAAATGTCATTGTCTGTTTGCAAAGAGTTCATAAATGGGAAAAAGGCAAACATTTTTCAACAAATAATACATGATAAACTGCTAATTCACCTTTAGTTGATATCTTTTTCCACACAGGTTATTCATTACATCACCCTGGACCTGATCCTAAAAGATAATGAGCACAGTTCTCACTGGTTTAAAAGTAAGTGAAGTGTCCTTAGAATCTTTTCAAAGGTACTTGACTCCTCACTTACCAGTCTGGTCTCTTAAAAACACATTTGTCCTCTATTCAAATCTCTCTGCCACTAAAGTATATATTTTTTTTCCAATTTCAAAGGTTCTGATTTTTGCTAATCTATGCTAACATTGATGAAGAACTATTTATGCAATTTATCAAATTCAGTGGGACTGTTTATATTTACGATTGTTCTCCAGTGTCAATAAGGGTAACACAAATGGTGGATAAAGCTATTCTACTAGTGACCTTCTAAATGTTCACAAACATATTTAAAATAAGCACCCAAATTTTGGGCTTTAAACCAAATATTTTGAGGTACTCTATCTCTGCCTGCGGCCCTTTTGTATCCATACATCCCTTTCTCAGAGGTTTTTCAAATTACTGATCCTGAGCTAAGTCAGAATGATATAAAGCCAGACCAGTTTCTGCTGTATCTATAGGGCTACTCATGTAAGTGTGAATTTTCAGACTTAAGCCCAAACTAAATAAATGTATAACTAAATAAATGTATACACACATTTCCTTGTCAATCAGAAGCAAGATATTTAGTGGATGCCTTCCTTTGCCTGAATAAGAATCATAGAATCATATCAATGGACCAGAAGGGACCTGGAAGATCATCAGGTCTGGTCCCCTGCCATAGGCAGGAGGTTCATGAGCTAAAACTATCTCAATAAGGTGTTTATTCAGCCTCCTCTTGAATACCTCCAAGGACAGCGACAACAGCACTTCTGCCAGGAGTGTGTTCCAGGTTCTAGTTGCCGTTACAGAGAAGTTCTTCCTTATGTCCAGTCTAAATCTTCCCTCTGTTGCTTTGTGTCCATTGGTCCTCAAACTCCCAATGGGTGCCTTCCTGAAGAGTAGCTCCCCCAGATCTTGGTGCTCCGCCCTGACATACTTGTAGGTGGCTTTCAAGTCAGCCTCCTCCTACTCAGACTGAACAAGCCTAGTTCCCAGAGTCTGTCCTCATGGCTATCTTCCAGGCCCCTGATCATGTGAATGGCTCTTCTCTGCACCCTCTCGAGCTTATCTGCATCCTTCTTGAAGTGTAGTGCCCAAAATTGGGCTCAGTACTCTGGCTGCAGCCTCACCAACACCGAGTAGAGGGAAAAGGACCTCTCTGGATCTGTTGGCAACACTTGGGCTGATGCATGCCAGAGTTCTATTAGCCCTGTTGGCAGCTTCATTGCACTGTTGGCTCATGTTCATCTTCTGGTCGATTGTGACCCCCTGGTTCCATTCAGATGCTGTGCCAGCCAGTGGGCTGCCACCTATCCTATAGTTATGGTGAAGGTTCTTCCTACCCAGATGAAGAACCTGGCACCTTTCTGTGTTGAACCTCATCTGATTCTGATCAGCCCATAGAACCTGTCTGTCTAGGTCATCCTGGATCCTTGCCCTATCCTCTGGTGTGCCCACATTTCCAGACAGCTTGATATCATCAGTAAACTTAATCATATAGCATTCCACCCCTTCATCCAAGTCATTAATAAATATATTAAAAAGCATGGGTCCAAGCACTGCTCTCTGTGGGACACCACTGGACACAGCCCTCCAGGAAGAGGCCATCCCATCAATCATAACTCTCTGGGACTGGCCTCTGAGCCAGTTATCCACCGACCTCATCGTAGGCTTGTCCAGGCCAGTACGCTCCAGTTTAATTGTGAGAATTCCATGGGAGACCAAGCTTAAGGCCTTACTAAAGTCAAGGTAAATGATGTCTACCGCATGCCCCTTGTCCAGCTGGTAAGTTAACTGGTCATAAAAGGACACCAGGTTTGTTAGGCATGATCTACCCTCCGTGAAGCCATGCTGGTAGTTTCTTAATACCCTGTCAGTTAAAACTTGTGATTGATGGCCTCCTTAACAATTTTTCAAAAGTTTGTCCTAGGACTTTTTGTTGTCCTTAATTTCAGCTGCTAGCTTGATCTCCATGCCTGCCTTGGCTTTCTGTATCTCATACCTGCAGACCCTGGTTATATGAGTGAACTCTTCTCTGGATGCTGATCCTTTTTTTCCATTGCCTATATGTGTCCTTTTTCCTTTTCAAAAATTCTCTAATATCCCTGTTGGGTCTCTTGGCTCCTTTTCTGCTTTTTGGTTTCATGGGAATGGCTTCTTTTTGAGCAAAGAGGATTGCTGTCTTGAGAAGGCACCATTGAACATAAGAATGTTCGATAAAGGAAGCACCAAGAACATAAGAATAAGAGGAAGGAGTAATAAGCTCAAACAACTGAGAGCAGGAGAGGTGTGATGAAGGCAAATATTAGGTCTTTTGTCCTAAGAAAGTAAATATTCGATTTTCAACCAGGAATTCAGTGTTGTGCTTGATTTTAAATACTGTTTGCCTTGTCCAGTTAGCTTTGAGCAATAATTTGCATTATTTTGTAAGACTAAAATGAAGTTTTCTGAATATTGGGTGTGTCTACATGAGATGCTGCACCACTGTAATGACGCACTACAGCAACATAGCATCGGCAGGCACAAACCGTGATGCTGACACTGTTACCATAGCAATGAGCTACCTCATTATACCATGTTGCTATGGTGATGTAACTGCTAAAACCAGTGCGCCTCTGGCATGGTGCAGTAATGGTTGTTACTGCACTGTCATTCAGTACTTTCTCAAGCAAGTATTAAATGATGATGCCAGAACAACTGCACAGTTATTTTGAGCATCTACACCACTGTAGTGACACAGTATAATGAGGTAGCTTGCTGCCATGGTGATGTAGCATCATCAGGGTTTGTGCCCACTGTTGCTATGTCGCCATACTGTATCGCTAACAACTGTGCTGTGGGGGACATGTATCGATGCGTCGACTGGCTCTATATTTATTTAAGGGAGAGTAAGCTTTCTAGTACCTTTTATTAGCCCATAAATAGACCATGTTCACTCAACAATCATTTCAAGTATATGACAATGTCAAAACTGTTGCACCAAATATGCATATATATACACTGCATTAGCAAACTGGAAAATCAAAGGTGCATACAATTTTGTAAGGTGACTTCAATGTTTATGAAAAAATCTGGATTAAGAACACTCAAAAATAAAAAAAGCAAAGCCTATTTTGTATCTACAGACCATACAGACACTGGCAATGCCAGTTTTCCCACTCTTCCTCATTATCATGCCTGAATCCTAGCTTGGCAGAAACGCTTGAAAAGGGGTTTATATGTTATTGTTTGTTTCAAAATTTCAGTTTCTTAAAGCCAAAAGAGCTAAAACAGCCACAGTTTGGTATGCTCTGATAAAAAGGTCTGGTACGCTGGGAAATGTGTGTGAACTGACTCAGATTTGGGGTTTTATAAGATAACTAAAGAATTAGTAATCTTTTGAGATGGCCTTGCACTGAATCCCAGTATCTGAACTTTTCAAAGCAATGGAAACTTTGGAATCTGAATCTTAGCCCACGTCATCATGTGAAAGAAAACTAGCATAGTTTGGCTAGCATATGAACTCAAACTGTAAACTTGTGTTCATTATTTCCTCTCTTTGTTCTCCTTATTGTCAAGGTTTAGATAAATTGTGAACTAAATTTAACAACAGACAAGCAGACAAAACATGAATTTTAGATTCGTAAAATGACTTTCCAACAGCTACACTTGTACCCAAATCACTTATATCTTGATTTCATTTGGTCCATTACCCCTTTTCTAAGGCAGTAAACAGCAGTGTCCAGTAATCGATTCTTATCTATATCTTTCATTCAGAGGGGAAAGGCTCCTTATTTTAATATTGTACTGTCAACTCAAAAACTGCCTAAACCTAATAGCCTGTCACGTTAGTACGGTTAAGGAATAGCAGTTTTGATAGCCAATGGCCCATAAGGAAGCAATTCAATTATTATTCAATTATAATTCCCAAACCCAAGTGAATAGGTATGTATTCACACTTACGTTGAGTGAAGGCAGCATTTAGCACAAGTCTAGGGTCTAGGGTTGGAGCTTGAATTCTTGCAGACACTTTAGCTACTCTCCACCATATACAATACAGTGCTCTACTGTGCTGACAGCTACTTTACAATAATCGTATTTATCTTCAGTTTTTTATTCACCCAGCTTCTTGTATCTAAATTCCTTAAAGGCATAGGCATCAACTTTAATTTTTACAGGGGGAGGGGAGGGGCAGCAACAGTCAGGACTTCCAAAAGAACAAGAAACAGACCTGAACAAGTGTACCATAAGACTGTGGGACAATGCTGCAAATGCCAAACCGTGAGTGGGGCTGAGCAGATGGGAAAGGGGAACTGATACAGTTCACAGACACCCACTTTTTGGAAGTAAACAAGGGTTGATGGGGAAACCAGGCTAATGGACTCCTGACAGGGTTACTGTGGGGGAAGATTGTCTTCATTTGTTGTTTATTCACATGTTACCATGTTTTCTCAAGTTGATGCTGTGTTCCCTTGCCCCTAGCAAAGTTGTCTGTACATATGTAGCCCCAATGGGAAAGTATAGCCTTGCAAGGGCAACCAAGGAAGGGTTTCAAGTTTCTAGAGATTACGGGTGGGGAACTCATACCAGTGGTATCTATTAGTTTTACCCACACTACTGTCATTTGCACTGCCAGTTATAGCTGCCTGTGGGGCTACAAATAGATTTATGGTATTTGCTGGAAAATGCTGATATATTTTGGTTTATATTGGCATTTTGGTTCTGTTTAGTCAAAAGAAATTTGAGAGAAATGTTAACAGTATATGTTATTTTCATACACTTCAGGTTATAAAATATTTAATCTATATAAATTACAGCTTTAAGCAATTTTGGAAGAAGTGCTACACATACTCAGTTCTACAGAGTCCCACTCAGGGGAAAAGGATTCCTCATTTACTTAAACACTTGATTAAATGTTGGCTCGATTAGGGCTTGGAACAAAAATGAGACTCTATAGGTCATGGTTTACAGTGAGTGTGAAGGTGCATTGTTGAATTCTGTTTTTGCTTTTAATATTTTAAAATGCAAAATGTTCTTTAAAAAGTAATAAATTAATTTCTGGATGGGTAGCCTTGAACCTGGTGGATTCCTTTCATTCTATTCTAGAAGTTCATTATTGTTTTTTATAAATATATTTCCCAGGGTTCTTTTATTTTTTTAAATACATTGTTGTATTCCTATAATTAACAAATATTTTGGTTTGGTTTATCTGGCTTGGTCTGTTTCTTTTTCCTCATAGAGATTAGCTGTTAATCCAATATATTGAGTATATTGTTTTGAATGCCTTTAATTATGTTGTTTTTCAAACCATATTTGTGTCACTGATGTTTAATCTTGCCATTATTAAGACAGCTTCTAATACCTTTAGCCACTCTGAATATTGGAAGTCCAGTTGAAGCAAGCCAAACAATGTTCTGAGGAAACAGTTGTTCTTGTGTTGTTGCCTATTGCTGATATCAACATTAAAAACTCTAAAAGAAGCTGTAACTCTCATTTAAAGTGTACCCCGTTCTTGTGCTTGTATTAATGTTAACTGTGAGATGATAAAAACAATCCTGTTTCTCTTGCTGAGTAAACCTCACTAAGGCAGAAGGACATGCCTAATCTTTTAAGGTTGGGATTTTGCCTTGTGATTCTCATTGTGGTTAATGAGAACCTGGAGCTAGTCTGAACTCTGGCCTTTCACACTGTATTAAAGATCCAAATCAACAGAAGGAGTGCAATTCTATCTGTGGATACATGCTTACCTGTGGGTAGAACTTGGCCCCTGGGGAGGAACAAAAAGCAATTGTAAAGTATGGTGTTCAGTGATTTAGAGCAAGGCAAGCAGAGCCAGGCAAGTGTTGTCATTGTAAACACCAAGTGCAGTTTTTATCTGGCTTTCACTCTGATTAACGGTAGTTCTGTATGATGCCTCAGTAAATCAGAGATGTCAGCACGAAATAAAGGAATAATATTCCATCTTGCAGTAAAAAATAAAATACAATAGACATTAAACATTTTCAGAAACAATCACTATGTTCTGCTGCACACCATTCCAAGTGTAATTCACACTTGGCAGTGAGCGTGTCCAAACTTTAATTACATGCTAAAATTGCAGCCTCCACTTGGCCAAAGATCTGGAAATCTTATTAAAAACAAAGGCATCTAATTCTGCTCTTGCTAACCCAGATTTTACACCATAGTAACTGCACTGAATTCCCTGGAGTAGCTCCTCATTTACATGCACAGAAATAAGGGCACAATTGGGTCTTCATAACTTACAAGCATGAAATGACTTCGAATGCAACAATTTTTGGGTGTTTAAATAAGGAAAAAGTAAGAGTATGTGGTTTTCTGCTACATCCTACAAAAGAAACAAAACCTTGCTGTGAAAAGCACACAACTTTAGGAATCACTGGGCATGTCTACAGGTTGCCCTGTGGCAATCACACTTGTCTACTAGGGCTGTGCGAAACAGTGCTGTTTTGTTTTGACTTCCGTTACACCATTTTGATGGGACAGTGTTTCATTTCAAGTTTCACTTAGTTTCAAAAGCACTGTTCCATTTCATTTCATCAAAACTGTTTCACTGTTTCAATGCTGTTTTGACGTTTTGCCCATAGGCTATATTGGGGAAGCACAAAACTGCCTATAATTTTGTTGTTTCTTGCCTGAATCAGATGAAAACTGCAGGGATGGTAGCCCTTTCCGTGGTCATGAAGCCTGCCAAATTTCAAGGAGTCTTGAAAGCAAAACTTGTGTCAAGGCACAACAGGGTGAAAACTGCAGGCATGGTATCCCCTGCTGAGGCCACGAAGTCTACCAAGTTTCAAGGCGATAGGTGCAGGGGTGTGACATGACATGACCTAGGGGTGCCGTGAAATCCCCTAGCACCCTCTTCCTATTGTGCCAAATTGGGTTCAATGCACCCTCACTATCTCACCTACCACGTCTTTGATGGTAATATTGTTAAAGGGAGGCTGCCTTTCTACCCTCTTTGGCATGGTGCCTTGAGATGTCTCAGTCCATGCCCTGCCTTCAGGTACACTCTAACCTCTGGGGCTATGTGTGGGCTGTACAGTCTCTTGGGCCCTCATGGTTTCTCCCTGGCTTCCCTCACGGCCACCACCCGCTCTGGGGCCTGTCTCCTGTGCTCTTACCTGCACTGGGGCTCTGCGCCCTCTTAGCCCCCACTGGGGCCTGTCTCTGTGCTCACGCCCACAATGGGGCCTTGCCTCACGATTCCCGCAATCGAGGCTTAGGTGGCCGTAGCCGTGCCTGGCCTCCAGACCCCCTTCTCAGGTCTTGCGCCCCACTGGGCTCCTTACAATCAAGGCTCAGGTGGCCATAGCCATGCCTGGCCTCCAGACCCCCTTTCCGGGTCTTGCGCCCCACTGGGGCTTCTCGCCTGCACCCCCATTGGGGCTTTACCCTCATGATACTGCCCACATTGGGGCCAGGGTCAATACACCCCAAAACACAGCACCCTCTGCAGCACTAGGAACCCCAACACTACTGGGGAGCTCCTATGAGGTCTCCTTCAACCCCTACAGCCTCACCCGGTCCTCCGGTCTAACACAACAACAAAACAGAAACCTACCATTCCTGGGCTACAACATAAATTCCAAGCCAACTGGCTAACCTTCATTCATATCCCTATCAGGGTTTCCTCCACCCAGCATCATCAAGCAGACACTGCTCAGGCCCTCAGGCTTCTCTTCCCTGCCTACTCCCAGCAGAGCTCCCTCTTCCTCAACTGCCAGAGGGGAACTGACCTTCTGGCCTCAGCCTGGCTTGTTTATATAGGCCAGGACCTGCCCCCTTCCGGTCAGCTGACCAAACTGGTTGTCTCGGCAACCCACACCTGTGCTGCTCCGGTGACTGGCAGCTGAGCCCATACTACTGTTTGTCAGTAGCAGGCACCTTAGTGCCCTGCTACAAGGGGTTTCTGGAAAACTGTACCTCAAGCTGCTGACAAGCAAAACTTATGTTATGTGACTCTGTGTGTGTTAAGGCGCAGCTGTTTTTCCATCCCTTCCCCAGAGCACTGGGATTGGAAGGGACCTCAAGGAAGGATGACAGTCACTGGTCAGCTACACAGTCAATATCAGAGCAGTTCTTCACACTTCTTCCTCCTCCCTCTTCTTATTTTTTGTATCTCTGCAAGCAAGCCCAGCTTTAAAACTTGAAATGTTTCAAAACTTTTGAAATATTTCTACTGCCCTCATTTCATTTTGAGGCTGTTTCAAAGCCTTTCATTTTATTTCAATTTCACTGTTTCAAACTCAAAATGAGTCAAAACAGCATTGAAATGAAACACCTGGAGAAATTTTGTACAGTCCTAATGTCTACATGTGATTGCCAGCTATGTCACCATAGTGGCATGCTCCCCCAATATAGCGCATCATTATGGTGACATGGTGTATGGTTAGATGTCACCACTATGCCCACAGTGCAATAACCATCTGTGCTGCATCGTGGAAGTACTTCCAAAAGGAAGTACTAAAGTACGGCGTCATGGCAACATCACCATACAGCAACATGTAGATGCACCCATTAAGTTTGATCATGTAAGTCTGAGTCTCCAGTGAGCATAATTTTAATTAAATGTTCCTAGGTAAGAAAATCAATAATATTAAAATGTGTATTCATGTACTAAAAATCATATTTAATCTGTGGAAAAGTAAGAACAAAGTACCTACTTGCTTTTGCAAAATGCTTTGAGATAGGTAGTGAAAATCACTATATACAAGCTAGGTGGTAGTCATAGAAATAAGATAATTATTTTTTATTACTATTTGTAAAGGTCTAGCTCATCAAAATAAATATGTAAAATGTGCAGTTGTATAGAGTAAATAGATTGGTACTTTACTTGATTATTCTCCAACTAAAGAATCCATCTACAATAACATCCTGAAATGAGCACTGTAGTTCATATAAAGTGGGGGGAAAAAAGTAAAGACCCCCATCGTCTAGTTGGACCTGACATGGCTGACTATGACAGAAGAGCTTTCTAATGCATACAATGGATTAAATGTGTTGGACAACCCCTATTGTTGGTACTATAGTAAGGAATGTCTCCCACCCTGCATTCTAGATATTTTTTTTTTCCTCTCTTGCTGTCTGATGTGCATTTTAACTTGTCCTAGTTTACATGGATCCTTGAAGATTTATAAAGGAGAGCAGGATTGTGAGGAGGGGCACAGCAAACAGTCCTTGCCACATAGTTGAGCTTATACTTCAAGCTGGATAAAGAAAAAAGGAGGTGGAGCTTTCTAGCAGGACAAGCAGGTGCACGTCATGAGAAATGTGGCTTAAAGCCTTCTGCACTATTAAAGGCAATGGAATATCAAGTCTTTGATGTAAAGTAGTGTGAATATAAGTTAAATCTCTTTTCATAAGATGTAATTTGCTATTCATCTGGATTTAAAATTAAAACAGAAACCCAAAACAGCAACAAAAAACGTATCCATTACTGACATGTTAGGGAAGCTGAATTCAAATAAAAGTCTGTGGACACACGGTTATCACCCACATTACCAATTATGGTTGGGGTGGTCAACCCCTGGTACATGTGCCACAAGTGCCATGGACACCATCTGTGTGTGATGTGCAGCTGATCAGGGAGGATGCAGGGAATACAGCAATAAATAGGGCAGGGAGCAGAAAGCATAGTAAACTGTAGGGCAGGAAGCAGAACAATAGATTGGGCAGGGGAAAGGGATCAGAGTGGCACTGAGGAAGGGTGAGGGACTTATCTTGTGGCCAACTAAAGAGGATGACCCCTACTGGACTACAGCATTGATTAGGCAATAGTTGGAACTGTTGAGTTCAAACTGTGCTGGAAGATGCTGTGAAAGTGAAAATACATGAAGATTTATCTTTGCAGTATACTTGTATTTCTTGAATACTTCCCCCATTAGGGAGATTTTTAGCACACTGACTACCTAAGAAATATAGAATGAAGAACACCCCCCCAGCCTATCAATCCTATCATTATTTTTATTATTTCTACTTCGTTTTCACTGTAATGCTGAATACTTTTTGCATGCAGAAATATTTGAAGTAATTGCCTAAATAATTTACATTTTGACTATTACTTCCCTCCTTTGAAAAATAGGTCCCTATCAAGGTTGGTGCATGTGCTTAGTTTCCCTTGCTGAAGCCAGGGCTACTGCTGGGCAGAAAAGTAGAAAGGTGAGCATCTTTGCAAGACTAGGGCAATAACTCTATAAGTTAATTTTCTATAAGGTAGCTTCACTGCTTGCTGAATTAATTCCTTGTTTCCTAGTTGGCTCATTAACATTTTATCAACTTCAGAAATGATTAACATTGACTTTCCCCCAGTCCCTTTCGTAATTTTGAAAGTGGCCAATACATCATTTTAAAGATAGCTTGTGTTAGCAATGTAAAGAAATTGTAACTCTCTCTAATTTTCCTTAAGAAAGAAATTCCTACTTGGTATTTTTCTTGCACTGTTTCCTGAAGGGAAATGATCTTTTTCCTGTGGTTCAGTAAGCTGTATTTCACACAATATTGTAAATATCTACCTCATCCATTTACTTTGTCCATAGACTGCATAAACTCAATTTCTGTCAAATCCCACGCTACACTTTTGTATGGTTTATAAGAAGCTCTGATTTTTTTCAAATAGTTTTCTTCACTAAAAAAACAGGTCATAGGTATTGCTTTTCAGCATACCAAGGCATCTCACAGCAACTCTTGTTTTAGTGATTTCTTTTCTTCATTTTAAAATACTGGAAAAAAATCTATTTGTTTTTACTTGTTTCATTTTTTCCTCCTCCTCCATGCTTTTCCATGAGAAAGGAGTACAACTAAATATACAAAAATATATTTTATTGAGTTTTAAGCCAAGAAAAAAACAGCAGTGTACTTTCCCAAGGGTAAGACAGAGGAAGGGTGGAGGAAAATTCTAAATGAATTTGTTTTTTGAAAACTAACATTTTCATTTTTTAGATGTTCTGTTCAAAATATTCTTGTAAAAATATAAAAGAAAATCAAATGGCACAAATGTTTCTTCACATTTTCACAAAACATGTTTATGACCAGGTCTTGTAATTAGCAGTCTCTGACAGCACATATGTTAGTCTGCAGTTGTAACAGAAATGAATTGGTACCTTTAAATTTAAGGATAGGGATCTCATTGGTGATGGAGTCACAGGGTAACATTCTTTTTGGCACTACCCCAGAATAAAGCAGATTTAAAAAATAATTAACATAGTGCAGGTCAGCAAAGTGTACTTTCTTTCCAGAAACACAGATTTGAGATAAATTTACCATAATTTTATATAATTAACCCCTTGTCAATCTCTTAGGTGTAATGATAACTAGATACTAGGGTTTTATCTATTTTAATTTTCCGTTTTAACATCTATTTAGAACATCTTTAAAGAAAAGGCCAGTTCATTTCTATGCAGTTGGGAAATTTGTCTTTAGAATATTAAGTATAACAACAACAAAAAATCCTTTGCTGCTTCCTTGCCTGTGTATTTGCTAATAACTATTTTTTGTTGAGCTGTCTACACAAATCTATTAACCACACTTCAAGGAGTTTTATTTTCATGCATTAATTTATTTGTATCTCTTGAAACCTTTAAGTCAATAGATTTTTTGGTCAACTTGAACTGAAGCAGAATAAAGATGCTTGTTATTACCTTTAATGAGAGTAGAAACAGTTTTTCATCTGTAGGTCTTAAATCATGAAGGAAACTGGCATAGAAAAGTAAAGTGATTTTACCAAGGTTGCACAGTAGTTTGGTGCCAGAACAGGGAATGGGACCCATGACTGTGTTGAAATCGGTGGTGAAACTCTCTTCAATTTCCTCCCCGTTCCCTGACTTCCTAGTTTGTCCTTGGGTCAGGATAGACATTTTGTTCTCTGTGGCTTTTCTGCGTGCCCTTGAATGAAACTACTAATTAGGACCCTAAATGTATCAAGGCCAGGGCTGACTTTGTACCAACTAATATCATTTTGGTTGTAACATTATAAACATTTTTGGGCATGTTTACATGAAATGCTATGTCACTGTAGCAATGAGACACTGCTATGGTGACATAGCATCGGTGGGCATTAACTGTGGGTGTGTATAGATGAAACGGGTTTACTTCACCTTAAATTGAAGTGGTGGGTTTTTAAAAACAGCACTTCAATTTAGGGTGAAGTAAACCCCTGTACTATGTATGCCCACGTCTCACCTGCCTCTCCAGCAGTGGGGAGCGGAGGGCGAGCTGCTTGTGGGCAGAGTGGTTCCTGGACTGCAGCAGGGGGGAGGGGGCTCGTGCTTCTATCCATGACAGTGGCTTCCATCCCCAGGCAGCACCTGCCTGCAGGCACCCGGCTCAGGTGGTCCTGGGGGGTACTGCAGCTGTGGAAGGAAGGGTCAGGTCCTCATGCAGGCAGGCAGGCTCCGGTGGGGGGGAGATCAGCTTTCCACTTTTTTTTTTTTCTTTAGTGGAGCCTGCCTTCCCAGGATGCCAGCATGGGCTGCCTGCACAGTCCCTGAACTGCACAGAGCCCAGTGCTTCACTCTGCAGCTGTAGGGCAGCAAGCTAAAACTTCTTGGAGATGTTTTAGTTTGCTGCACCCCAAAGTCATTTAAGGCTCATTACACCACTGAATGTGCTATAGCTGCTGGAATTAATGCATAATATGCCAGTGATGCAAACACCAAAGCCATTAAAGTGGTGCTAAACCATTTAACCTGCTGTAATGTCTTGTGCACACATGCCCCTCATTTTGTCTACACACACACTGTAATGCTGCCGCTATGTTGTAGCAACGACATAGAATCTAAAAATAACCGTGCACCACTGGGGAATCAAGGGGAGTATTTATAATGGGGTACTTTGTAATGCTTATAGAGGGGAAGAATTGATATTGAATATTGACCCGAGTGCTAGAAAATTTTAATGAATAACTGGGGTTCTTCAGAACGAAGAAGGAATCATAATAAAGAAACTTATTGGTATTGCAATAATGAAAAATAATTTATGAACTTGTAAGTCTGCAGTTTGTCTGCCTCTGCCCTGTCAGTCCAGTTCAGCCCTAGGTTTGTTACTTAGCCCTAGATTTTTATTAACTATGTTAGCTTCTGAGACTGTTGGCCTCAATTTCAGTAATTGCAAATGGGAAAGATGGATGGGGATTGAATTTAGCTGACTGAGCATGCATAAGAGTAGTAAGTCTTGAGACAACCAGACGGGGGATGAATGACTGGAGAGATCTACGAATGACTGGAGAGATCTGCTTACATTGAACCACAGAATGCACCAGATATTCTGAAGAAGCACCCGTTGACTGGAGACCTTGAGAGTTTTAGAACTTGAATCAGATGCTCTGTGCATTTTCTTCAAAAGAATACATTGCGAGGGATTGTAGAAACAACTTAAATGTAATATATATTGATATTTGTAAGGTTTTAAAATAAGAGTGATCAATAGACTTTCAAGGACTGTTGTGCTTCTTGTAAATGCTGTATTAGACTTGAGGAAACTGATTTTTGGGGGGGGGCGGGGAATGCTGTCTATATGTAACCATTTAAAAATTCTTATTGAATTATATTCTTTTTAACAGGACTAGTCAGAGCACAACACCCAAAGCATTTTACAAGCTCAGAACAGGTCTCTTTTTACTCTCTTTCAAAATACACCTTCTCTTACTGGAAATGCAACAAACATTGAACAAGATGTATCAAAATGTTACATCTTTTTAAGGGGGAGAGAGAGGTAGTGGGAATTCAGCAGCACTGGGTAGAAAGAAGACTGTGCAAAGGTTCCACAATGGATTTGAAATGAAAGATGAATTTGGCTATTCAATCCTCCTTTATTTTTGTATAGAGAAAATTTTGCATTGTGGGAAGAAATGTACCCAGTAGTATAAATTAGCTCATATGCTGTCAGTGAATTGCAGCTGGTGGACAGGAGTAAGATAAGAGACAAACAGTAGGATATTGGCTCTTAATATGAAACTAGAAGATGCAGTCATTTTTATGAGGTTAATTTATTTCTAACACTGACCAACAGTAGTGACTATTCAACTGCACTTAAGAGCTCTGTTTAGGAGGAAATGTGAGCTGTGTCAGTCATAAACACCAAGCACAACTATAGAAAAGTGTCCAAAGGTCTCCAAGGTGAAATAGTATCTCTCATGGCCAACTTCTCAGTGCCTTGTGATCTCTCCTGGACATAATGTTTGGGCGGCTCTCTCATAAACTTTCCATGGCTGCTTCCTCAGTCAACTACTACTAATATTATTATTAGCTTTTATTAGATATTATTAAATTTTGAGCTGTCCTACCACCCCCTGGTGCTTCTCTCCTGCAACTTGCACTGGCACCGTGTTGGAAAGCCCTCATAGTGTGTTAGACTGCCTAAAGGAGCAAGGCCAGAGCTTCCTACGTTGAGAAAAAAAGGAAAGTGTGTGGAGAGAGAGGAGGGGAAAGCAGACACTGACACTGCAAAATCTTGTTGAATGTTTTTTTTTTACCTTCCATATCAGTGCAGCTTAGGTCTGAACAAAAATGACAAGCTTGATGAGCAATACATGGACAAAAAAGTAGAAGAGTGGATGATGCTGGCTGCGGAGGTTAAAGCTAACAAAAAATTCTTGATCCCTCTTCTTTTGGTTTCAAAAGTTTGGGAGTCGATAGATATCATAATTTAGTTTTTCTTTGGGTGACTTCAGTTTAACAGTAGGCAGGAAAGTTGGCTATAATCTGTCTGGGACTGTATGGCTCAGACAATGAGGACAGAGGAGAGGCTCTGGAGTAAAATGTCAATACAGATGGTGAGATGTTACAGAAGGGAGATAGAAGTTGACAGTTCTGCCTTTCCTGCCAAAACTGTATTCCCCTTTTTGTAGCTTTTCATCTCTGTCTCTATGGTGATAAACACATATCATGCCTTGGAGCAGGATCAGCAACATTCACTGGGCAAGACAGACGTTGCCTGTTTCCTGAGTCAGAGCACAGCAGCACAATACGTGTACTTCTGGAATTCCCTGGCAGAGGATTCCCAGGGTGCACCTCTGCAAGTGCTCCTGGGGCTTCAGGGGTCCAATCCTACAGAGAAATCCCAGGACACACAGCACTCCATCTCTGAAATCCTAGGAGCATCTGCCTAGGGTGACTGGAGAGCACAGGCAGCTTTGGGTTGCCCATACTCTTCCACCATAAAGCAAAAAGTCATTTGTTGCAAAAAAAGCAGCTCAGATTTACACCAGCTGCTGTTATGGCTATGACTGGGGCATTTGTGGTGTGACAAGTTGCATTGACGTCTGTTTCCTTGGGCTTTGTGGTGCCATAAAATTTTTATGATGGCCCAAAAGTGATGACTATTTCCAATGTATGTCCTTCTGTATAAACCTAAAATTCCTTGTCAAGTCACATCTCTTTGCCTTTTCTGTCTCCAGTTATCTGTATTCCTCAGCTTACATCCTAGGGTCTGATAATTCACCATGTCTTGTTATTCACCCAATTCTTCTTTTCTCTCAAATCATCCTGTACTTTCTTCCTCACTAATAGCCCTTATTCCTTGAATATCCTCCATGACACTTCAACCTTGCCATATTTTCTTCAAGACTTTCTTTTCCTTGATGCCTCTAACACTTATTGTACTCTGGCCCTCTCATTGAATTTGCTGTGTCAAATTATTGAGCTTGGAAAGAATGATTAATTTAACTTAATACATTAAAAAAACACCATAAACAGAATTAAAAAAAAATGAATGAGACGTCAGATTCTGTTCCCTTGAAATCATTTGGAATTCTGTGAGGATTTTGTACAGTTCATCTTTCATACCATTGCCAATTTCTTCCATTTTTATTTATAAAAATATTCTCCTATGAATATTTCATATTATTCTCAATCCTGTTCATATTTTAATCAATGATAAAACTGCCTTTGACTGAGGAAAACCTCAAGTCAAATTTTCAACAATGCAGTGATATCAGCAAAGAATTTGACCTTCTGACTGGAGGAAATGGAAAGCTGCCTTGTTTATTGTAAAACACCATATGTAATTATGGCCCTTCAGAAGAGCATAAGTATAAACCCCACCCCTCCAAAGTCCATGCTATTGCCAGTGTTCCCTAAACAAATAAAAAATTGGCAAATTATCATTGTAAGGCAAAATAGGATTGCTAAGTATGGCTATCCAACTGACTGATGAAATTCATGACAAAATCAGTGTGGGAGAAGAGTCTGATGCGTGAGTGGCAAGCCTTCCCACAGTGGCTACAGGTCCACTCATTAGATGGAGGTTGAAGCACACTCTGTTTCCGGCTTACCTGTGGGCCTCAGCCTCGGCTTTCTGACTCTTTATAGTGACTGCACCAGCTTTGACCCGGCTTCTTCAGACTGCACAGCTATGGGCAGGATTCTCCCAGTTGTCAGTGGGAATGTTGAATTTCTTGAGACCTTGTTGACCATGTCATTGTATCAGCGCTTTGGCCTTTCTCTGCATTGCGGGCGGGTTTTGAGTTGGCCACAGAGCACAGCCTTTGGCAAACGATCTTGAGGCATGCACTCCACATATCCCGATCAGCAAAGCCTACAAATATCCAGCATAGTATGCATAGATTGTTGGCCAGTCCTCTCAAGAAGGATCTCGTTGGTAATTCGTTGGTCTTAAGTGACTCCAGAGATTTTTCTGAGACAACAAAGGTGGAAGCTGTTGGATCTCCACTCCTGCTTTGAGTGCATAACCTAGTTTTCACAGCCATAAAGGACAGTACAGAGGACACACGCCTGATGGTCGCCTCAGGATTAGCAGCTTGTTGTTCCAAACATGTGAGGTAAGTTTCCCAAAGGTGACAGAGATGTTGCCAATTCTTGCATCATGTTCTCTATAAAGGCTAAGTGAGCTGATAAGAGCTGAGCAGAGATAATAGGAGTGGTATATCCTGTCCAGAGCTTCATTATTAACATTGTTTTTGGATGGGATGTTGGTGCCCTGTAACATTACAATTGTTTTCTTGATACTAATTGCCATGCCAAACTTGCATCAAAGAACTTGTTCATCATGATCTACAGTTCATCTGGTTTGTTAGAGACTAATGCAGTGTCTTCTGCAAAGTGCAGAACCCAAATAGTGAGCTGGGGATAAAATAGGACTGAAGATCGCAGAATTCCCTCCCCTCCAGAAGATTACAAAGGACAAGAAGACATACAAAAAACTAGAATTCCTGGTTCCAAAATGATACCTTTTATTAAACCAACTGGAAAATTGCAAGAAAATTGTCTTTTCTGCAAGCTTTCAAGATGAAAGTTCCTTCGTCAGACTCTGGGAAAAGTGTAGATGGTACAAGATGGTAAAACATCCTCATAGTTGGAAATAAACTTCATTTTTGCACAGAGGGAGCTGAAGATGGAAGGCTGTCCCTCTGGGTCCATGAGAGTGTCTTTGTGAGCTGTGCTGAGTAGCTCTTTGATGTGTTGATCAGGTAGAATTCCTTCTCTGGAGGTGTCAGATGGCAGGCAGGGAGGTAAAAAAACTTCCTTGTTCTGCAATTTTTAGTTTTTTGTATGTCTCTTTGGCTAAGACCAACACAGCTACCAAGTACACCCCTGAAAGGACAAGAAGAAATTTTAAATTGTCTTGAAGAATGGCTGGTAGTTATGTACTTGTCCATAGTGAATCAAAACCAAAAAAGATCACACCAGGATCTGTTTGGAGACAGATGATAAAGAAGATTTTAGAGAAACCAAATGTTACTCATATGAAAAACTGAAGGTGCAATATTCAGAAAGAGTGAAAGATATGGTTGTTCAGAACCATTTTTATAAAGCCTTCACATGAACGCAACGCTAAGAAAATTAGAGGAAAAAAATAATACCAAAATAACATGAACTCACCTAGATGTTTTAAAAAAAAAATCTCACCTGGCTGATCCAAAGGCAGTTTCTGATTATACTGCCAAATCACTGGCTCCATCTTTTGTATTAATTTCAGAGGTTTCACCAAGAATCTTACAGTCCTAAATTGAAACTCCAGTCAAAGAATTAAGAGAAAGATGATTTTAAGGATCAAGATGATAAAGTTTAAAGTATATGAAGATTAAAAATTACTTATAGTAGTTAAAAGGAACAGGTGATGGTGATAGAAGGTGGTAAACTAGTCACAAAACTGTTTCAAGTGGGAATAAGACAGTGGGAAATACCAGAAAATCAAAACAACATTTCTGTGATTATTTCTCTGCAAGAAGAAGTAGATAAGACCATATGAATTATACATCAATAATTATACTACATTTTGTTTGTAAACCACCAGGTAGTTTGTGTTGCTCATTATTGCTACTATTAGTGAAATTCATTGCATACCTGGAATCCAGCTATCTGTGAGAACAAGACAGCTTCAGAAAAAGAAGAACACCATTAGCCAACACAACTTGAGTGGCATAGCCACATCACTGCCTTTTTTGTGTTCTTTCGTATCAAGGTATTTAGCAGAATTCACAGATTTTGTTGGAATCTGACAGGCTGTGCTGTGAGCACTTTTTCTGTAGCCTTAAACTTGAGACCTCTGGGCTGTCACCTGCGGGCCTGAGCATGCACACCACTTTGCCCAGTCTCATCACTATGCAACAGAGTAAGTTAACTCCAGGCATCCATTCAATGAATTGGGGTTTTGCTGTTTACTTCAGTGGAACAAGAGCCTCAATCCATGCAGCATGCTTTTAGTGAGTCACAGATGAAAAGGTCAGAGAAGTAAGGGGGAACAAGGACAAGTAGAAAAGTTCAATTGTGAGAGAAGGAGGTTCTAACCAACAGTGTCAAAAACACCAGAGGACAGGGTGTTCAATCCAGACGCAACAATATGACCAGGAAAATAGTTAGTAACTTGTTAGTAATGTGCTGAGAGCTGTTTCAGTGCAGTGGGCACCTTAGAAATCATTCAGGTATGGTTTTGGAGAAAGGAACCTAAAGAAATGCTCATACAGTTGTTTTTGTTTCTGGATGGCTATGAAGATAAGAAGCTTTTACAGCAAAGACAAAAAGCAGGGAAATGTTTGCTCATTTTAATATTTTGACTCTTTTTGAAACTACAGGGTTTCTGTCATAGACCAAGCACAAAGAAAGTATCTATTTCATGATATGGCAAATCCAATTTACTATTCCTAATTGCCCCATTCCCTTGCAACTTAAATTCATGTACTCTATAAATGAGTGAAATTCCATAAAATAAATTATGAAAGCAAAGAAGAGTGAGTCGATCTGAGCTGTCTTTTTGCGATTCAGGCTTTGTTCTTGAATTTTTTACTACGGCAACCCATTTTTTTTACTTGAAAATTACTTCAGTGAAAAACTTCAATACAATGTAGTGTATACAGCCTGCTGTCTGTCAGAAATATAATAATTTTTCAGAGATGGAAACTACTGTGCAGCATAAAACTTTGAACAAGGAAATGACCTATTTTCTTGTTTTTTATGCCATTTACTACTTGCTTTTTTATTGCTTGCAGCCACAACAAGACATATTATGGGATATACAGTAAAGTATTTGAAAACTTCCCTTTCCCCCTAAATTTATTGGCTAACACCAACACCTTTTAGTGTTACTTTTACTATTACTCCTTTTATGTTGAATGGAAGTCAATGCTGCTGCCTGTCAGTTAGATGTACTAGTTCATATAGACATCTAGCTTTTGCAGAGCTGGATTCCAATAGGATCTCTTCAGACTTAGCCAACTGAATCCCAAGATAACAGAAGTGCCTAAGATTGCCTGCTGAGAGGATGGGAAGCTTTGTGACTTCCGGGGTGTAACAGGGTATGCATCTAGAGGACAAGAAACCTGTCTGTTGCCAGAAAGGAAGAGCCCTGAGAGCCTGCTGGAGGAATAGGATTTGTCTCTGGAGGTGCACTAGGCTACATGTTGGGAATGGGAAACCTATGTGTTTCCTTGAGGGACAGGGGATCTTATCTTGAGCACATACTTTTGGAATGAGTGGAAGTTATGTCCTTCAATGGTTAGCAGTTAGACTAGGCTTTGGGCCAAAGCATACATTCAGGGGGATCATCTGAAGGATGCCAGCCTTAGATTCACCTTTCACCTTCTGGCTAATCTTAATTCTGGACCACTATCTAAACAGAGTAAAGGGTACTGGAGAATAGGAAGTGGAATGGGACAAAGATACAAGAAATCGGTTGGAATACCATAATGGTGTGTATATAGGGAGCAGAAGAGCAAACAGGGCAGATATAATCAATTAATGTAAAAATAAATTAGTAGTGGTTAGGTGGGGGTGAAGGGCAAATGAGAAAAATGACTTGAGGAATAAACAAAAATACTGAACAAAAATATGAGAAAACATTTAGATTGAAAAATTGGATTGTGGGAGTTTCCTACTAGACCACCAGGACACACTAGGTGTGTCTACACAAGACGCTTTACTGTGCTAAAGACTAAACTACTAGGTAGTAAAACATCAGCATCTACACATGCACACAATTAACTGCACAGTAAATTAGCCTACAGTGCAGTAAGCTACTACCTGTAAATATAGGTAGTAAACTAATTGTATAGTAGACACTGTGTAGTAACTCATGTGCAGATGCTGACTTGAAAAAAAATTGCTGACTAGGAGCAAATGTGCTGGTGCCATGCAGCCCAGAGCTGGCTGGGAGCTGCCCCATAAAGGACAGTTCCTGGCCAGCTCTGGTCTCCTTGGGGTAATCTTCACCAGCCCAGAGCTGGCTGGGAACTACCCCACAGGTGAGACACCTCTCAGCCAGCCCCAAGCTCTGCAGGGAAGCCCTGCTGGGCATGGGGCTTGTCCCCATGTGCACAGAGTCAGGAGACCTCTGCAGCAGCAGCTGTCTCCTGGCTCCATGCACATCAGGACCCCTCCCCATGTGTACAAGGCAAGAAAACTCGTTGTAGCCAGCAGTACTCTTGTGGCCTTTTGTGCATGGGGCATGGGCACTTGCCCTGTATTCCCTGCCAGCTACCAGGCTAGCACCCTGGGGGGAGCATGGAGTTCTTCCAGGCTGCTGCAGGGGGGCAGAGCAGTGTAGGAGCAGACCCATAAGGGGTTGCTCCTATTAGGAGCAGAACTGCTCCCAGGGGAGGCTTACTGCACAGGATTTTACTGCACAGTAAGCCTTTATAGCATTAATAGCAGGTGTAGATGTGTCCACAGATGCTTTACCACTGCTCCAGAGAGATAAAGAAGATGTAAACCCAGGCTAGCTCCACAGCTGAACTTGGTTTATAGCTGCATTGCTTTATCAGCACTGCAAATGGCAGGCATATGTATGGCTCTGACCTACTGATCCTAAGGCAGGAGAAAATTTGTCTGTGTTGGTATTAGGACCAGGTAGATGAGCTGCTGCCATAACTTCTTTGATAAACACTATTTTTCCTCTACTGACTGATGAGAGACTGAGGGATTGTATAGACAAAACAGGGACCCTAAATTGAAGTTGTGGGCTTTTAAAAATGCCACTTCAATTTAGGGCCTTTTAAACCCCCTAGTCATGCACACACTCACTTACCCTGCCTCTCCAGTGATGGGGAGGGGAGCGTGAGCTGCTGGCAGGAGGAGTGGTTCCTAGGCTATGGGGGGGACTGGTGCTTCCCTGTGCGGCAGCAGCAGTTCCTCACCAAGCGGCATCCACCTGCAGCAGTCCACCGGGCTCAGGCAGTCCTGGAAGTCACCGTAGCCACAGAGGGAAGCATGGGGCCCCCACGCAGCTCAGGCAGGCAGGCAGGCTCCAGGAAAAAAAAAAAAAAGATTGACACTTTTTTTTCTTGGGTGGAACCTGCCTTCTTGGGCTGCTGCCAGGCTGCCTACATGGGCTTCCTGCAGAGCCCCTGCGCTGCACAGATCCTGGTGCTTCACTCCACAGCTGTTGGGCAGCCCCAAGTCATTTAAGGTGCATTACACCCCTAAATTTGCTACAGCAGCTGGAATTACTGTGCAATACACTGCTGACACATGCAAACACCATTCAAATGGTACAAAAGCATTTGACCCGCTTTAAAGTGTTGTGCACACATGTCCCTCATTTCATCTACACATGGCCTGGGACTGGAACAGAATAGTAAGCAAACACCACTACTGTTGTCTATAAAGAAGTCTTTAGAAACTACTACTGGAGTTGGCCCTTGTTCTGTAGATACTTTCTAATACTACATTCTTTTGGAGTTGGGATCTTTTTTTTTATAGCATAATCATAGTAGTTTGCACTTGAGACAAGGTAGGGCCAAATCCTCAGCTGGTGAAAATCATTGATGTCAGTGGCACTAAAGCACAATACACCAGGTACAGATTTGAAGGAGAATTTGTCTTCTGAAGGTTCTGAAAGCAAACATTGAAAAGTGGTTAAAAGGTGGGAGGGTGCTCCTCTTCCTCACTGCTTTTTTGTGGCTCAGTCTTAAAAGGTAAGATATTGCTATATTTCAATACTCTATGTATTCATAGATTTTCAGGGATTTAAATGTGTGATATAAAATCACACTTAGGTGCCTAAATCCACTCACATGCCTACTAGGGGAAACAGAATCTGACCCTAAGTGTATGTGTGAATATTAACTTGCAACAGATTAAAATTGTGCAAGTACAGTGGGGGTACATGGGAGGTTAAAATATGTCAGGCCCTTGGTCTTATAAACAGGATAGTGCACTCCTAGGAGGGTGTGTGATTGAACATATAAGCTCTGTGTTAACATGACAGGGTTAAATCCTGCATCAGTGATTAGTAATCTAGTATTTATTGGATTAGATTGTTTTGGTCTAACTAAAATGAGACTTTGCTGTGAAAAGAGGTTAACTAACCATGCATATCAAATCCATTTTAGCTACACATGACATACCTGAAGCAATGTCCAGCATTTGTCCACAGCTTAGTAAGCATGGATTTAAGCAGTTTGCAGTGAAGTACAGGTTTACGCACATAGTCAATTAGTTCCCATTTTTCCTAGTCAATTGGGTTGGTGGAAAATGGTGTTGAAATAACAGAAAGGCTTCTGGAAAAAGTCTGCAGTCAGACTCTGATCAGCATTTAGCACTGTTAAATTACTAACTGGTTCCAGTGAAGCCTGGGTTGTTACCAGCTGACATCTGGTTCAACAGAAAAATGAAGAAAAGAATGCCTGCACTGTTATAAACTGTTGTTAGTCTCTGGGGACCAACAGACGTATAAGGAGACAGATGAAGCAAAGCAAAACAAATGCATATGATTTGGAGTCCCAGGGGTTATCATTTCATAAAAATAATATTGGGTAAAATCATCTGCAGTCTAACGTACAGATTTTGGATCAGCCTCCTCAGTCATCTGTGGAGTCACCAATGATGTCCCTATTTACTGGAAGACTGTTAACCTGGTGTCAAGGGACTGATGATGAACCTGCAAGGATACAAAGGGAAATAATGGTCAGGAGGAAGAGTGGTATAACAAAAAGTAGCCCTTTGATTTAATGGGGTTGACACCCAAATAAACACACATTACAAAGGAATAGGCAGCATCTCAAAATTTAAGGAAAGGAGGTGACAACGGGCACTGAGGAGTTGGCCACCTTGTCTGGGGATCTTGAACAAGATATATTTACATCAGTATAACCTGCCTTTAATTTGATGTAAACAATGACAAAGCCAAAATTAAACTCTAATTTACTCAACTCCAGCCAAGATTACTTCTGGAAAATTCAGAGGTAAAGCTATACCAGGATAAGTCACATCTGTCCATTTCCATGCTGGGGCAGTAATGCAGTGCAAACAGGCTGTTATCTGCTCATTTTCTACCAAGTAATAGTGCCTACTGTGAGCAGAATGGCTGCTCATTTCTCTGCTGTGAATTCAGGCATAATCTATTACAGCCTAATGATCTAAATTACACAGGTGTAAACGTGCTGTCTGTCTTAGAAGTCTAAGGCCTAAAAAAAGTCTTCAATGGGCAACAAACACAGCAGGTTAACAGCAGGGCAATATGAAGCAGAACTAATGGATTTCCCATAGCCTGACAAGTTGTGCTGATATCCCCAGGGAGACTTGCATGTACATGTGGCACTACAGTGTACCTGACAGACTAATTAAACATTATTAGTTAATTGCTTGCTTATACGTATTTGAAAATTTATTTTAATGTATTTATTCACATACCACACAAACCTTCTCCTCACTTCCAAATCATCCCTCCAAAACTGGTGTGTTCAACTTAAGCAGGGAAGCTGCTTTGTCTCAGCTGAAATAGAAAGGAGGAGGAATAGAAGAAAGCTCTAATGCCTGCTATTGTCTCTGGCCCCAGCAAACAGAAGGGGCAGAGTCCTTCGTTAACTCTCTCTCAACCTATTGGCTGAGCTTGTGCCTAAAGGAGTAAGTGAGCTGGCCCAGGGCAACTGAGCTGCTGCATGAAGTCTGTAGTATCTTGCTGAGGCTTGTTGTGTGGAAACAATACTTTATCTTACAGGAACTTACAAATAAGTATTTATGGTGAAGAAGCAACAGGGTTGCTATTGTCCTTGCAGGGCTAGGCCTAGCCTAGATGCTGTCCTGCTACACCAGAAATTTCCTGCTGCCTCACTCCAACTGTTCCTGGACACTGTATGCTTCCAGGAGAACTTACTGTGTCACACAGTTGGCCATGATTCTGGAAACCCTCCCCACACACACCTTTTTCTATAGTCTGCTTTCCAAAATGAGGTCTCTCTCTCTTATACGGGAACATATGGTATGTGAGAAAGAAAGCTTATGCTCATGTTGAATGTAAATTTTTGTTGTTGCTTTCTTTGGGGAAGGATGATTCAGGGAACGGTACCTACAAAAGGCACACATTACACAGGTCCAATTGTACAAAAGGCCCAATCAGTTCACAGGAGACAATTTAAATAGTTCTTTGCGTTATTTAGTGGATCATGTTACACAGTGATGATCAGTTAGAAGTTGATACTGAAAAGCAGACCTTTGTTAGACATTGGCAAAACACCGACTCTGCAGTGCACAAGGTAGGTAGAAGGTGAGTTGAGCTTCTTATCCCTTGCGAAGGCAGGCTCCATTTTGTTCACTGTTAGGACTTCCTGATAGTTTCAGAGAGGCAGTGGAGACTGAATGGCAGCTTGAGAGACAGTGTAATAGGGTTCTATGCCAGAGGTAGCCATAATGCCCTTTAGCCCTTGCCAAACTGGCTTCCTTTGGGCAGTCACCCATTCACTCACCTGACACACCTTCATGAATTTATCTTTTAGATAAAAGGAGGCTGTCCCAGGGCTTCCCAAGCCTGATCTTGCTCTCATGTCCCGAGGTGCTTGTGCTCATTGCCTTAAGACCTAATTATGTGGCACTGACCTCCCTTTTAAACCATGCCCATGCCTCTCAGAAAATACTCCTTACTCTTGACAAGCCCCTCCTGGGCTATAGGCACCCATCCCAAGTCCTCACCCCTCTTGGGCCATGGGCTCCTTATCCACCTCAGTCTCTGGCTGTGACCCCTGGTTTTTGGACCCTCTCTCTAGCTCCTGGCCCTGCTTCTAGGCCAGGCAAGACTCCTGGCCTCCCCTGGCCTTGCCAGTCTCTGGCAGTTGCCCTCCTTGGCCTTCAGCCCACTTTTGGGCCCTGACCCTACTTTTGGGCCAGTGAGACCTTTGGGCTGTCTGGCTCTGCTAATACTCACCCCTCCTGGGCTATAGACCTCTGGGCTCTCTGGCTCTACTGACGCTCATCTCTCTCTGCCCTGTAGGCCCTCTGGCCCCACTCCCTGCCCTCTAGACCCTAAGGCCCCATCCTCTACCCCTCTATGGGCTCTGAGCCCTCTGGTCCCACACTCTGCCCTATTCACAGGTTCCAACCTTGCTCCCAGGCCTCTGACCCCCTTCTGGGCCTCTTGGGACCTTCTCCACCCCTTAGCTCCTTCCTCGAAGCTCCAGTTAAAACTATATTCCCAGTAGTAAGCCCTCTGGCAGGCACCACTAAATCCTCTCTTGGCACATTTCCATGAGCAGGAACATGCATTTCCCCAGGAACAAACAGCAGCAGAACCATATGTGCCATTGCTACTTATCCTTGGGGAATGCCTGTGCATGTGCGCCCTGGTATGCGGCATGTTGGCCCAGGTGGAGTAGGTAAGGGAGCCCTTACCTGGAGTTCTGGGGACCTCTAGGGGATGAAGCCATGGTGATCTGGCAGCAGGGAGCCTTGCCAGCACCCGGAGCTTGGCTTCGGCTGGCCAGGTTCTGGTTTCTGGCAGTGCAAGCTGCTGTCACATGTACCACACTGATTTTTTTAGGCATGAGTTTTTTGACACTGGGATCTCCCAATGTAAAAAAAAATGCCCTGTATTGCAAATTAGCAGTGCAGGGAATGTCTGCATGTGTGGTGCCTGTGGTGTCCAGTGCTGCAGATGTTCTGTAGTGCCACGTACTGCATGCGCCTTATGGATCTAAACCTAAATAATGGCTGTCTACCTGCATGACAAGGCCTCTTTGTCCCAAGTAATATTCCCCTGTTCCCAGGCTTGCAGAGTTGTTTACCCCAGCTCTAATGTTGACCCAGGAGCTCTGCTGCCAGGAGCTCCCTTCCCCGTGGCTCTCAGGGATTGACTGCCTGACTAGCTCAGGCCCTGGTCTTATATGGTTCAAGCCTGGCCCCCTTATAGTCAGATGACTCTCTAATTGGCCCCCCTGGCTACCTGCAACCTTTCCTATTAAAGTGACAGGTACTTCAAGTGCCTTATCACAGACCATCTTATTCCTATTTGTCATTCAGAACAGAGGGAACAGATGTTTACATTAATGGTCCTTTACTGCAAAGCAAAGCAAGGAAAATATACAATATGAAAAAGAAACAAACTTAACTATTAACAAGCTTATTTCCATATACACTGCAGAGTACCAAACTCAAAGTAATTACAAAATCCAAGCAAGTTTATGTTAAAAAGTTGAATAGTTTATTTTCCTTATTTGCACCTATAATCCTTTTTATGGTGCTTAAAATATATAACGAAGACAGGAAATTTGATTAACTAAGCCCAATAACACTGGTATAATAATTTAATATTATGTGGTATCCAATTCAGATGCCATATCTGTATACTAAGTGAACTTATAGTTTCAATGGTAACAACAGCTTCACTGTCTAAGGCAGTGATTCTCATACAGGGTTCCTCAGCACCATGGGGTGTCTTGAGATCATCTCAAGGGTACCTCAGGGTGCCACATAGCATTAACACTGTTAGGGGTGCAAATGTGATTCACAAGGGGTGTGTCTAATAAGCCAGATTTAAGGTACATTAAGGCCACATGTCTACATGTGCATGCTCTAAATGCACCTTAAAAATGGTGATTTTAGCCTATTCATGCCTAATTTGATACCTGCAAAAGCAGGTATCAAATTTAGGTGTGAATAGCTAAAATACATTAATGCACATGTAGATGTGTTAAGACGCTTTAACGCTGTGTATGGACTGACTTGAGACTAACTTTAGTCCTTAATTGCCTTAATACATATTAAGTTAATATGCATTAAATCTAAGTGCACCTAAATGCACATGTAGACACGCTCAAACTAAACCCAGAGAATTCAAATAAGAATCTATAGTGTTAAAAATCTGGCCAGGTTCTGATTTGTCAAGGTTTTTTCTGAGGTAAAAGAAAAGAAAAATAAAAGAATTGCTCTATTATTTTTCTGTAGTCAAAAAATTGAATGAAAACTAAGACCTGGCATTTTCTGAGGTGTGCCTTGAGTCTAACAAGGTTGACTAGTCTAAGACAACTCTGTAAATTTTACCCCTCATTAAGTATTCCATGACTTTTGTGAGTTCAAGTCTAGTTTCTTTAATGTAGTTTTTAATGAATGAATTAGTACTAAAAGCTTATTTTCCTGGATAAGTTATAGCTCCCATGAAAATTCAAGAAGTAACATCTGAAAATATGAATACCATTATTTTTCTTGAAGTAAAAACTTGGTACTCATTTTCTATTTTTTTTCATGGAACAAAAAGATCACAAGAGTATGAGATTAAATAGTGCACCATGAAGGAATGTGAATGGGATGGACAGTATAAAAAGTTCTATGTTGACTTCTTCAAACTGTGCCTATTGCCACTAGGATTAGCACCCCATGAAAAACAATTAAAGCTATGTTAATGAATAGGAAAATAATACCACTAATTATTTAAGTAACTTGAACTTGAAATGTTATCAACTTTAAGGTGCAACAATTTTAATAGTTTATGGATATATAGGGCATGTCTACATGTTGCTTACAGCAATGTAGTGATGCACTACATCACTGTATGGCATGCTACAGCAGTGTGTCTACATGTGATTGCCAGCTATATCTCTGTAGCAGCGCACTCCCCAGGTATATTGCACCCCTATGGAGACATAGTGGCAAAATCTACCCATGTGCCATATGCATGTACCCACCCATACTGTGCCATGCTTTAGTACTTCCAAAAGGAAGCACTAAAGCATGGCACCATAGCAATGTCATCCTACAGTGAAGTGTAGACACACCCATAGAAACGATAACCTTTTACCAGGTTGCAAGGATTAAAATTCTTACATAGTAATTTAAATACACCTTCAGATGTTAAAATGCAAACCACTTGGCAATATAATGTATCTTGTGTGACTATCTCCATTTAGAGGTCCCTGTTTGCTAAAGACAGCTTATACAGGCTTAACTCAGAATTCACAGTCATGCTGAGAAAAGTATCATATGCATTTTAATTCTCATACCTAAAGAAGTGGGGCAAATGAATAGTACATATAAAGTACTGAAGCAAGTGGACCATATCAGTCGATATCAATCTGATTCCGATATGCAGCCAAGCAGCTTGGAGAGCAGTGTTCAGCTGTAAGTCTGTTGTGGGGGAAGGGGTGAGGGGGGAGCAGATCAAGCCCAAACAGTGAGGGAGGGTGTGGGGCTGGGGCAGGAGCAGGCACTGCACAACTGGGGTGATGTGGGGGATGGAACCATGAGCAGCTTGTCTGGGGAGCGTGCGTGTGTGTGGCGGGAGGGGGGCTTCTGCCCTGCACAGACCCCGGGAGGGCATGAGGGCAGGTGCCTCTGGATCTGCATGTTGGGCGAGGGTGGACTGCAGGCTGGGGCTGGGGCTGGGGCAGTACAGGGCTGTTTCCTGTGGGGGGCTAGGCTGGGCTGGGCTGTGCTTGAGGTGGGCAGTGGTGACTGTGAGAGGGCCTATGGCGGGGGGCTTCAGCCACCCCAAAATTCACTGTAGCCATCCCTGCTCTGCCCCGACTGTGCAGTGCCTGCCCCAGCCTGCTCCCTCTCTCACTGCGGGGGCCTCAGTTTGCTCCCCTCACACCCCTTCTCTCACAATAGGCTTACCAGCCAGACCCAGCTACTCGCCACACTGCTGGGCTGTGCTCCTGGCTGCCTGTGTGCTGTGCTGCAGCTGCACACGTGCACAGGGCATTTATTGGTGGCATTATCGGCCACATCAGCCAAAAAAAGCCAATTGCCAATACAGTCAATTTTCCTTATATCAGTGCCAATCCAATATGGGACTGATGTATTGGTGCACCTCTAGAATTTACCCATGCCATGTTTGTGAATGCTTTGCACATGAGTGTCTAATTCAGCATATATTAAAGAAAGGGCCATAACTTTAGTCTGGGTTATGATTTTAACCCTGTTACAGTCAAAGCTCTAGCATTCAGTGTACTTTCTGTGTATGAATCATTTCTGTCGTTGTTCCAGGCTGTTACAGTATTTTGCTTTCTTAAGCCCTGGGCTTAGCATCACATAAACAAGCAAAAAGTACACCGACACAGGTTGACATTGGAAAGTGTCCATGTTAGAATTACTGATAGTGTCCCCTCTAGATCCACAAATAGAGGGAATCTCCACATTGTGGTCTTATCCCTCCTTCATGGAATGGGAGGATAGCCCACTCTGTGGCAGCATGCCCTACTTCTCCTGACCCTTCAGATTCTCTCTCAGCACCAATCACAGAAATTACAAAATTTAGACACAACTGTATAAAAAATGCATTTCCTATATCTATCTATCTATCTATCTATCTATCTATATATCTTCTGATTTAATTTGTGACATTATCAGCTTGCTTGGTCCAATGCACAGGGATCCTAGAAATCCATTTGCCATGGAAAAACGCAGAAAACCATTGAATTCAAGTTTTTGCAGAGAATCTTTAGAATTGCTGGGGGGAAAACAACTTACTAAAAATAAAATGCTGGCTTTCCACTGGAAGCCAGCTATTCTCACAGCCGTTATAGAAGCCTACCATATACTCTTAAGTATATATAACTTGGAGCTCATTTCAATTTTTATTTAAATGCCTTTTAATGCAAAATAGATCTTTAATTAAAAATAAAATTTCCACAAGAAGTATCCATTTACAACTTCATTTTGTAAGTTTTATTTTTTTTTGTTTAAATTTTGGTTGCTAAACATTTTAAATTTCAGCATCTTCAAAAAAAATCAGTTTAATGTTTGTGGTCTAACTTTGCAGAAAATATTTTTTTTATTTTGTTTAACTGATCTTCCAGGTATACAGGTGGTCTAATAAAAGATGTTGCAAAACAGGTGCTTCTCATTTGTTCCCTGGACCATTGGTGGGTACAATAACATAATGATTTTACAATAACATGCAGAAACTTGTTTGTTTTTTATTGAAATTTTTCACAGGAGAAAAAATGTTCTGTCCAGTTCTGCTTGACAGAACAAGGAGCAATGGTCTCAAGTTACAGCAAGGGAGGTTTATGTTGGATTTCAGGTAAAAAAAATCTCAGTACGAGGATGGTGTAATATTGGAACTGGTTACCTAGGTTTTTAAGGCCTGGCTTGAGAAAGCCTTGGCTGGAATGATCTGGTTGGAGACAGTCCTGCTTTGAGCAGGGGGTTGGACTAGATAAACTCCTGAGGTCCCTTCCAACCCTAATTTTCTATGATTCTATGAAATATATACAAGGAAATTGTGACTATTAATACTTCTTTGATAATTACTTAAACGCAATTGCCCAACAAGAGCTGTGGCCATTGAAAAACACTTGCATAAAAAAGATAAGTACAATATTCCTCTAAATATTATTTATTGAAAAAAGCAGCAAACGTGGAAAATTAATTAAATCCCATAATAGTGTGCCTGTCTGAAACCTGTAATGACATCCTAATCTATTAATCTGTCTACTGGATTCTGGGAATGAATAGAAAGTTTCCTTCCGGGGCTGTTTGTGGAAAGAAATGATATATGTTTCTCCATTCTTCATTCATTTTCCCTGAGGTTTTTGCTTATGTTGATATGGCACCTATGCAGGGTGCTTAAAAAGAGAAAGTTCCAGTTTTTTTACTTGACCACAAAATCTTACTTATTAACATTGCTGATTTTTTCTAGTTGTCCAATTCTGCTTCCTTCCTATGGGAAGCTTTACTCATATTCTACGTAACTGAGGTTCTGGGGTCAGATTCTGGGGTCCCAAGAGTTAGTAGAAACACCCCAAAATATTTAATGTTGTTGCAATATTTTACATCTTAAAATATGTCTTTCCGATGTGTTTTGTGAGTTTCTACTCCTCTCCTTTCTCTTTGGCTTCTTACTTCTCTCTATGGAAAAGACAAAGCATATTGTGATACTTCAAAAAAGAAATAAAACCTGTTGCACAATCTGGCATATGCTACTTTTACCATATGATGAACATTTTTTTCACACTATTGTATGTGACTGGTTTCCACTAAAAATTAAAAAAATATGCTGATATCATAAAGTTTCTTAGTTTGTTATTATTAAAGGGTACAATCCTCCTAGTGAAATCAATGGGAACTTGACCATTCCCTTTACTGTGACAATGCTGAAGGTCCAAGGAGCCTATAGTAAAATAAAAGTCATTCTACTGTTGGGCAAGATGTTACAGTGGTTAAAGTAATGGATTGTGACTTAGTAAATGTGTGAGTGTATTTTGTGTGTGTGTGTATTTTAGGTAGGGTTGTAATGGTAGGTAGCCATAATGGTCAAGGAAATGTATGACAAGCAAAGACCTTTTGTTTGTGATACCTGTTCTTGGAGCAACTGTCTCATTGGGTGAGATTTCCAATATCTCTCCCACTTACACAGTTGGTCCAATAAAAAAATATCACACAGCCTCCTTCCCCCGTGCCTTTCTCTTATTTTGAGGAAACAATGGGTTCAGTTTTTTCAGACCCTTTAAATTCATGTGTGACCTTGGGCAAAGCCCTTACTTCCCTATGTGTTTCTATGAGAGTATATTAAATGTCTAAACTATTGGGTCCCAAGCTTAAATATGACCTCTAGGTGGTATCATAACACTTATTTGTTATAATACTACACTATTCAGCCATGTGCTGGCTGGAATATACTTCCTGACCACCCTGTGCTCCTAACAGCTTTCTTTCCCTCTTGCAAATCCCTTCTTACTGCTCATTCCTTCCCATTAGCTCATCTAGTGCTGCCTTGTGATAAACATCCATGCTTGCCCCCAGTCTAGAGACAGAAGGACAGAAGCCTTCCAAGAAGATGTATGAGGATGTCTATATCAGTGGTTCTCAACCTTTTTGACTCAAGGCACCTCTTGTTCAGCTTGAGACACCCCTTGGAAAATGCCTGCTCTTACTTTTTACTTGTTTTTTGACTACAAAAAATATGAGAACAGTTCTTCTGTTGCAGAGAATTCAGAAAGTCCACAACAGTCAGAATGTTTTTTAATGCTATGGATTCCTATTTGAAATGTCTGAGTTTATCTTGTGAATCGTGTTCATATTTCTAAGAGTGCTAACATTATCTGGTGACCCATGGCACCCTTGAAAGGATCTGAAGGCACCCCAGGGTGCTATGGCACCTTGGTTGAGCATCACTACTCAATGAGTATATCCCATAGGCACTGACCTGCTTATCCATATTCCCTGCCCCAGTCTCTGCTATCTACTGTTGTGTCAGGTAGACCTGAAAAGTGGCCCTAAGTTACAGCCCCTTAGTGGAGGGCATGGACTTGAAATTATGGTCTTGCAATTATCACTGCAAGTGAAAGGCAATTATCATTCTAAGTCAGTGTTTCCCAACCTTTTCTATCCCACCACACACTTACCTGGTCTTTTCCATCCCACAGCATACCAGTTGAATGCAGACCAAGGGGGAGTGAGTGGAGAGCGGTCAAATGCGGGGGTGGGGGGTGGTGAGCGGCCAAACATAGAGTGGGCACAGAAAGGTGGGGGAGGGTAACCATGTGGGCTTGGCCAAGGGCACAGTGGTGGCATGGGCTGGCGGTGGCGCCACTGACTGTAGCAAAGCTCTCCCCCCCTGCCCCCCAAGATTCCATGGCACACCTGGACGTGTCCAATGGCACACCAGTGTGCTGTGACACACTGGTTGGGAAATGCTGTTCTAAGTCACCACACTGCAGAGTGGGTTATACTTTATAACAACAGGCAGTTGCAGATGAAAATGAAACTATAAATCCATAAGTCCAGTCCTGTCTTTGCAATTTTCCTAACTCCTTTGGTTTTTACATTCCAAAGTGTACTAGCAGGAATTATTCTTTACATAGGGGAAAGTGTAGTTTATAGAAATAGGGCAGTATCCCTTTAAATAATTTGTGTGCCCTCTAGAGGTGCTCTCTGCCTTCTGTGTTTCAGAAGCTTGCATGAACTAGTCTGAATAGATGGGTGTACATGTGTGTAGAAAGGCCTGTTTGTATTTAGTTGGTAAGCAATGTTTGGGACTAAATTGTGCAGGTTTTTCATTCCTTTTGTTTTATGAAAGGTACAAGACACAACAGAGGATCTGGGCTCTGTGACTAACTGGCCCCTTGGAAAGTGCGATGTGAATATGTGCTTTTCCTTTCAAGTCCTTTATACACTTACAAGCAGGGAAAGCCACAATCTGCTGAAGTCCTTGGGGCAGAGCCTGTCACTTTAATTGGTCAGAACTATAATAAATGCATCCCTGGTGAAACTCCGTTGACTTCCACTGTATATAATAAATCATAATACTGTATATGAGCTTTTCAAAGCACCCTTTTTATTCAGACTTGCTATCAGTTTCCATGGAAAATTATAGCAGCCTTTATTAGTCTCCCTGAGCATCTGTTAATGCTGCCACACACAAAAATAAAATCCACATTAGTGGCTCACACTTTTCACCTAACTTCTCTCCTAAAACATCTGCTGAGCTATTTTTCTCTCTCTGTCTCACTGATGTGTTGAAGTAGAGTGAGGTGAGCAAGCAGCTTGAGACTTTGGTCTTGAAATGTATTAAATAGGAAATGCTCAAAGGGGAAACATCTGTTGAAGTGAAAAAACCCATGTGGGGTAGTCAGAGAGGAGTACGGCTGGCTGAGTGACTGAGGAGTAGAAAAAGAAGCTTTGAAGTAATGTCAGCATAATATCTGTTTTGTAGTCATTCTCCTAAGTTCTTTAATGTTCAAAATCAGGGTCATTTTTACCACAGTGTCCAGGGCTTATCTTCCAATGACATCTACCTCTATATTCCTTCCAACAGGAGAACCATTTAAGTATGACAATTAAGTACTTAAATGCAGCACTGTGGTGCAAGTATGTGGCACAGAAGGATGAAGCCTTGAAGTTAATTATTAGCTTGTTCTAACTTCTAATTAGATGCTTTAGTGTCCTTGTAACAAAGAGTCCCATCATGTTTTACCATTCTTAGTTTCCTGAGTTCAAGAATTCACATTTCTTTAAGGTGTAAAATATAGCAGGTCATTGATATTAATTTCCATAGATGCCACCCAAGCTAGTAACAGTACTAAGCACACATGTAGATGATGCAAGGACAATTTGCCCATTAATGTAAGGAACATGAAGATATATGGCCTATCCATCGTGAATCCTTGCACTACTACTTGTGTGCGTGACATCCCAACACAGATCTCAGAAAAGAGCACTAGGAGTTGGCATAGTCTGGGCTTAACTTAGTCAAATGTTTTGACTTCAGACAATTGGTTAGGAGGAAAAAGGGCTATCATGTGTGCTCATGGTTGTCAACTGTCCACAAATTTATGGACGCTCCATAAAAAGTTCATAAAAAATCTGTAAAAAAATAGTTTCTATTCTGTAAAATGGTCCTGAAAAGGAGATGGAGCTCAGCACCACCACCTGCTGCCTGGGTGGAGCACAGCACCCTTCACAAAGTTGTTATCAGGGCTTTGCCTCATAGGAGCTTGGTAGATCTCATCCCCACCTAGCAGGATATTGCAACTGGTCCCTATGTTTATCCAGTGCTTCTAACAGCCACTCACATTAAAGCTACAGGGCGTGAGGCCATGCGGCCAGAACAGAGGTGTGGGCTGGGAGGGAAGAGTCAGTAGGGGTCCAAGGTAGGACAGGAGGAGCAGGGCCAACAAGATCTGGCTGGGGGAGGAAGCAGCATGTGGGGTGTACTCGGGGGTGTCAGAGTGTGGGGTGAGTAGGGGTCTCCTATGGTGGGGGCAACAGGGTGTAAAGCCACCGCTGCCATCAGACAGGGCTGCCAACCTAAGAATTTATTTTACTGAAAGTAAAAATATATGTCAGTAGAAAAACGTTCTGCATCAGTAAGAAATGTATAGATTATCAGGAAAGGTAATTTCTTACCTTTTGGCAACTCTGCCTCTGCTATTGGCAGCAAGTGAACATGGACATTAGATACCAGAATTTCTACTTGGCACACTGGGTATGCAAAATACTTGATGTGAATGGGACAAGAGAAGATTGCACAGAGAGAGCCTGAAATTCCACCTACTTCATACTGGTATAAACCAGGAGAAATTCTGCTGATGTAATACACTTGTAGTGTCATAAATAAAAGTAGAAATAGATCCTCTGTCTGCAAGATAGCTAGTAAATCTGTTATATTGTATGTCTCTGTAAGCAATCTTTTAAATCTGAGATTCTGAGAGTCTTAAGCAAAGAGGACTGGAAAATATTTGAAATCTTCTACAACTTCTTAGCTTGCCTCTCCTGCATTGTCCATCTTTCTATGAAAAATTAAACACTTTAATAATCCCTTCAGACATTGGCTAACTTTCCTTCTATGAAATAAGCAATCAGGGAATAAACTACACTATTTAGGTGACCAATCATGCAACCAACGATCAAATACTCTAAGGAGTTCCTATAATGAACACTCTGCAAAGAATTTGTAGGTCCATTTATTAAAGTAAAATGAATTAAATGACTATGCAAAACAAACACATGCACTAAATGTAAATTGGTTTACTGAACATTGAAAAACAGAATAAAAAGTCAAATACAGCCATCAGTTTAACCTTCTTATTCTTTCTTATTCTGTGGATCAGATTAGACCTGGTGCATCCTTGACACTGAGGAATTTACAAATGATACAGACACCTGAAAAGTTTGTGAGTTCATTGTTGGATACATAAGAAATTTTGTCTTAGTCCAAGCCAAGGAACTGACCTAGGAAAGTATCACTGAGTTTATGAAATGAGTCTTCGTCCTGAACCAGCTTAGTACAACCATACTTCCATGTCTTACTGTCAAAGGGCTAGGTCAAGTCTTTAGCCAGAGCTCTGAGCAGGAAGCAGTGCTTACAGTTGGCCATTGTCAGACCAGCCCTGGGAAGGACTGTGCTTCAGGGATATGTTTCCAAAGCCCATTTCTTCTCATGTTCCCTTCTTGTGTTGTGGATAATAGAAAGAGTCTTGAAATCCTTTTATATAGCTCTGGGGCAAAAGGATGGCTATGTCCTTCCTTTTCTTCCCTTAGAGGAGAATATGAATTCTTGTATTTTAACCATATTGGAAGCTTCATTTCAAGCAGTTCCTATGAAGCTAGGCACAGGGGTTTAGGGACCATGCTCCATTTCCTGACTTTATTCAGAAATGAATGCAGTAGTTATGCAAAGGGACTAAATTTGTCCTAAACAACATATTTTACAACTGACTAATATCTTTCTGTTTGCCTTCATATGTCACTACCAGCATGTACTGGGAACAGTCCACTTGAGGAAAAAAAGCCAGTTTTTATTTTAGGTGTGAATGCTGAACCATTACAACTACACATGTTTTCAGACTCCCACCTAGAAAAGAGTACCTTTTTTCCTTCCTGGAGAGTGTATATGCCATTTCTGTTAGCAAAATCTTTATTAATTTTCCAGAGAGCTTCTTGTTTTGATCATTTAAATTCAGTAATATTTCCACTGCCTATGTAAGTGTTTGAGTTGCTGGCACTCATTTTAGTTAGATAATGCTACAGTGCCAGAAGCCATCTGCTTAATTTTACAAAATGTTTGGATTAAAGTTTAAATCAAGATTTTTCAAGCTCTTTACAAAAAATGAGCTCACCACTGGATTCTTAAATGGAGGAAACATACTTTATTTATCCCATTTCCCCAAACATGAACTACAGTATGTGTAAAAATATAGAAAACAAAACAGGTCAGCTACATAAAAGTGTGATATCTATAGAAAACACTGTGCTAGAAAATGATTAGCCATAGAAATGGCCAAATTAAGCTATGCAATTTACAGATTCAGTTATTAGGTTCCCTTCCAGAGGTTGCTAAAAGCAGATTATCTGTGACTTTAGGAACAGTTTGTTCTGTTCTGTTGGAAGGGAAATCATGATATTATTTTTCTACCTCTAAGTTGTTATTCAGTCTCTGCCTTTCTTGCCCTAGGGTAAGGTTCAAAGGGCTCCTCACTAAAAGAGTTGAAGTCCATTACTTTACTCCTAGTTAAATATTATTTTGAACTAGATTTGTGAATGAAATGGATACTAAGCAGTCTTTAGGTAAAAGACAGATCCCCAAGAGCATAGGATTTTCATATATAGGGATATAATTTCTGAGATGGTAACAATATGCTTATTTCTTTTGTTTCTCATGTGAAGAAGACAAAAGCAAAGAAGGGACCAGCCCTTACACATTTAATTTCAAATTGAAATCTCAGATTGTTGATAGTAGGAGACATCTGCCTATGCTTTATAAGGCCTCAAGCATTGTTTGGTATCCATTCCAGTATCCATCCTCTCTGAAGGGGACCTACTTTGCAAAGTAATCAAAAGACAGATGCACACTTTTCTCTGCTTACACATTTAAAAGGATTAATTACATGGGGCAGGGGAAAGTAAAAAAAAAAAAAAAAGGTCCCAGAATACTTTAGCACAGCATGTAGAAAAGTCAAAAAGTTTAATCCTTTAGAATAGACAGAACTAATTGTTGCCATTAGAGGAATATTTGACTGAAAGGGGCTGCTCAAATCCAGTCCCTTTTGTTCCCGGACAATCATTTACCCAAGGAATCCCTAAAATTGCCTTTCAAGCCATTTTGTACATTATGCAAGGGTATTTCCTATGTCTTACCATGGCAATGACAGTATTAATTTATATATAATATATAATATTATATATTATATAAAGTTATACAATAATATATCATATTAAATATTGCATGTTGTATATTAAACACTCTGTTACATAAAATACAGAAACACTCTTGGAAGCAGGGACCCAACTCAGGATTCCCTTACCAGGTGAGTGCCCTAAACATTAAGTTACAGAGTCAAGCTCCCTTCCTCAGTCCAATGCTTGTTGATTCTTTGCTTCAACAGCCTGGCTTCAACAGGAGGGGAGATAGCTTGGTGTGAGTGCATTCTCCTGGGAGGGGAGAAAGTGGATCTAGTTCTGCATAGGCCTCAGAAGCCTAAGAGTGCAACCTGACAAACGTGCACGTGCAGTTTGTGGTGCCTTAAACCGCATGTAGCACATGTGTACTCAAACTGCCATGCTGCCAATTAGCAGTGTGGGGTTTTTTTTTGACACTGGGACATTCTGACATAAAAAAAACCCCTTACTACTAAATGTCATGGAAATTTTTTGAGTATGTGCTGCCAGTACAGAAGAGGTTAAACTGACATGCGCAGTTTGAAGCT
>NW_017728948.1:24860913-24879234 GCF_001723895.1 Crocodylus porosus
GCCCACCGTGACCTTGGGGCCCGATCCTTCGGTTTTCCCCGACACTAAAAAAGCAGTATAGCTCATGTGGGAGCAGTTTTTGCTGCCAGAAATCAGAACTTGGCCGGCTAGAGCCGTGCTCTGGCTGCCGGCCAGGCTCTGAGAGCCTGACTTGGCACTACTGCTGCCCTGGGAGGCCCCCAGGACCACAGGTAAGGCTGTGGAGCCAGCACAGGTACTGGCCCCAGTCTCCCCTACCCCATCCAGGTCATTTTGCTGCACACCAAAGTGTACATTCAGGGGCATGGCTGGTGACAAATAGCAGTGGCACAAATAGGTGCTGCTTCTATTTGTCTGGCATGTCCCTGCACATCGCACTCAATGGGACATGCTCTAAGTGTCTAAGAGAAGGTTATGGATTCTACTCTAGAGGCCATGTGTCTGTAAGTAAGGTGGTCCAGTATCCTATTTTTAGACACCCAAGTCTTCCATTGGATCTAACCCTAAATCACCACTGATACAAAAGGAATGTCAGTTAAAGCTCAAAGACATCTTGTTTGAGACATCTTACCAAATCTTACAGTATATGAGAGCTATTCTTGACTTTGATGTCAGACTGCTTTGTTGGGAATAGTGAATCATTAAGAACATAGGTGTCAAGATAATTATAGGAAAGACCATGTAATGCAACAATGTAATATTAATATGTTCATGAAGGTGACCCATTAAACCTTATATGGGAAGAAAAGACTAACCATATGTTAGTCAATGTGAATTATGTAGCAGCCATCAAAACAAGCCAGGAGCCATTCTGTATTCCCTGAAGAAGCAGGCTGGTAGCAGATCAGAACCAACTGCAGAAAAGAATAAATAAATAAAATTTATGTTGATGCTTGTTCCAGGTAGTCAGGAATGGTTCACATAAGTACAACTTCTTCACGCTAAGATTATCAAGGCATTGTAAGTTATATTTGCCTCATATAAGTTATCACAAGAAGTAATTTCAAATAATGGTCTTCAGTTCACTTCTGAGGACTCTCTCATTAGAGAAATCTAATAGAACCCACCACATCTGATCAGGAGTGGATCCAGAGGAAGTGTGGTAGCACAGCCACACACCCCTATCTGACTACATGGTAGAAGCAGCTGCCAGGGACATTTTTAAGGCTCTGAAGAAGGTAAGAATTCCCCCATCCCTTCCCCTCTGTGTTCAAAGGCACATTTCCTCCTCTTTCCTTCCCATGCCTTCTCCACCTCCTCCCCATGGAGATGTTACCCTGAGGGTGATGGGAGCTCTTGTTTTGCTCCAGCTGGGCTGCACAGGGGCTAGGCTTGGCTCAGGAGAGCAGCAGCAGTAGTAGATAGGCATATTCCCTTTCTTTGGCTAGTCACCCGGAGTGTTCCTTGCCAGTGTGGGAGTAGGCACGGGAAGGGTGAACCTTCCTACTGCTGCTCCTACTGCTGCTGCTGTCTCAGGTTGAGCCTAGCCCCTATGAATCCCAGGTGGAGTGGGACAGGAAATCTCTTCCTCCTTGGGACAGTGAGGACAGTGGCAGCTGTAGGAGGGGGAGAAAAGGGGGACAAGGGAACATGCTTCAGAACAGGAAGAAGAAAGGGGGAGAATTCTTATCTGATTTGGGGACTTAAAAGAAAATTCCTTGACTGCTTCTCCCATGGCATGGCTTTCCACACTGGTGAGGGGTGAGAGGCTGGGTGCAGGTGTACAGATGCTCCTGCAATGCCAATCACTCCCCTTTGCAAAATCCTGGCTCCATTTCTGCATTTGATGTTTATCCCTCAGCACTGAAAAGACAAACAGAATGCTTTTCACATGTATTTAAGCAGGCAATTAAAGTAGAAAAATGAAGACATAATATCATACTGGAATATTTAATCAATTTTACATATGAACGTTTTATTATCATTGGAGTCCATACCACAATCTTCCAGGTGACATCTCCAAATGAGTTATTTCTAAAACTATTTAGGGTAGTTTTTTTCCCTTAGGTCATATTTAGCCAAAACAGAAAGACGTGTACGCACACGCACTTGTATGAACAGAGGAAGTAAGTTAGTCTAAAATGTGACATAATGACCCTCTTTATACAACATATAGAGTTTTTTTTTTAATAGTTTTATTGTATAGCTCTTCCAGGGAAGTGTGCTACAAGTTGGTTGTCTTTTACAACTTCATGGGTTGTTCAGTCAGTCCAGGGCTATAAAAAATGTTTCATCTTGGTTAAAGTCAAAGCCAAACCAAAGAAGTGACCCTTCATTTCTAAACAATTATGTCTTCTGCATACAGAGCTAAAAATTTCCCTTCTATTTTGTTTTATGGCCTACTCAAACTATGTTCATATTCCAGCTTCAGCCTGGAACCAGTAAATTTCACCTTCTTTCATGCTAACTGGGGAAATTGCATGTAGATCTACTACATGGCTTTTGCATGAGCCCCCTGAGAATTTCTAGCTGTTTTTTTCACCACAAGAGGGCGTCCAACATTTTTACAATCCTGCAATAGAAAGAGGAGAGAGTGACAATCTAATTATGGTTCAAAAATAGCTTCTGACTTCAAACACAATGTATTTATACTAAGGGCTATGTTTTATACAATGTTTTATGGCAATCAGACTTAACTTAGTTATATTTTCTTCCACAAAACTGTTCTTTCAGATTTTTGTCCCAAACTAGAGAGACCCCACATAATACACTGATGTACTTCTTTCCCATTTCATAAGATTTCATTCTTCTAAAGGCTGAAAATATTTTTAAAGCATCTGTTTCCATGAGAGATGCCATATTGGACTGAAATATTTAGAGCAACTGTTCTTATGGGATTTCAACCATTTCCAAATTGGAACTGAAAACAAGAACTTTCAGTATCAGGTTTTATTCCAAATAACAACCTCAAAAGTGTGAACTATCTGGATATGAAATTTGAAAGTGTTTGGATTCTAAAGTCTAATTTTGATCTTTGAGGGGTTAAGCAGAGAGGTTCAAAAAGCTTGAGGAGGAATCAATTCAGTCTTCACAGGTTTTTCTAAGTTGCGTAGATTGGATGATAATGAACTGAACTGATGTTTAGTGTTTCAGTGCCAAATCAGGCAGAAGCCTGCACTGGTCCAGACCAGGAGCCTGGGCACACTCACATGTAATTCCCATCATGCCAGACACTCCCAAAGTCTGCCAAACCCAGCCAACCTGCAGCCCATGCCTGATTGGCTGCTGGACACACACCCTGCCCCTTGCTGTCAGCCTCAGGGAGTGGGAGAGGCAGCAGACAATCTCTTCCTAGCCCTTCCCCCTCATCAGCCACCTGGGGGAGAACACATCCTTGGCCTGGCACCAGCCACCCCAGCAAGGGTCTGCATGGCATGGTAGGGGGAGCCCCCGTGGAGACCATTTCCACTGCTGGCAGCCCAGCAAGCCAGCTGGGAAAGTCCTTGCCCTTGCCAGCTGCCAGCTTCTCTGAAAGGTGGGAGTGAGGGGGAATGCACCTCTGGTCCCCCCAGCAGGGGTATCTACAGGGAACTCCTTTGGGGGCTTTCCCCCCAACCCCTTCACCAACCACTGGCCTCTCTGAGAGGCAAGGAGTGAGGGGGGAATGTACCCCCTGACCCAGCACCAGCTCCCTGCCCCCAGTGCAGATGGGGAAAAGTCTCCCCCCATGGGGACTCCATGTAACCCCCCGATGGGAGCGCTGGTGCTAGGCCAGGAGGTTCATTCCCTCTCTGTCCCCCTGCCTCTCAGAGAGGTGGGCATCTGCTGAAGGGGCAGGGCTGGGGCAATCCCAGGCTGCAAAGGGATAAAAAGCCCTTTCCCCGCCGTACCATGCAAACCCTGGCTGGGATGGGGGGGGGGCTGGTGCTGGGCTCGGGGGTGTTCCTGCCTCTTTCATCCTCTGCCTCTCAGAGAAGCAAGCTTTTCCTCCTCCTATGCTGTGCAGACCCAGGCTACAGGGGTCTGAGGGGTTCCCCACCCCCCACATCCTGCCAGGATAACAGGCATAGTCAGGAAGCAGGCTAAAGAACAGAGAACAGAGGCTTTACTGCCTCAGCTCTATGACAGCTGGGAGAGAGGCAGGCAGTGCTGCACTGGAGAAGACAGCACAACCTAGGGTTGCAAAGCATCCTGGGATGCCGGGGGCTACGAGGTACCCTGAGTTGGGAGGGGAAGTTGAGACAGGAGGGGATCAGAAGTTCCACAAACCAGTTTAACCTAAATCCGTTAAATCTGATACTAGATCCATCCAGGTTTATCTTAAACCAGGTTCAGCCATTTTGAAACCAGGTTATGTTCACTGAACTTGTGTTCTGTTACAGGTTTAAGCCAGTTTCCAATCACTTAAACCGGTTTATGTGTAACTTCTGTCCTTAGCCAGAGAAAACAAAAAGGAAAGTTCCACTGTCAAAGTATTACAACACAGTTTGTCTTCATCTAGTTTATTTTCAAGCTTTTTATCTGATTTAGCCAGTTTGTATTCCATTGTTTGAGAGAGATTCTATTAAAACCTTCTGTATTTAGCCTGGCTAACCTTACCTTTTCTGTCCAAGATAAATAAAACCTATGATCTTTAGACACAAATGAAGTAAAATCATTTATTTCTGGCAAGTATTTATGTACATAATTTATAATACAAAATTACTGATAATTTTAAGTATCCATAATATGTTATGGGGTGATGCTATACAACTAGGAAGTACAGTGATATTTTAAGGGTGCATGTAGTTACACACTAGAACAATTTTTGAATAGAAGTCAATTTTCCATTGCTGAAGTCTTTAAGTAAGTGATTCCTAAGGTGTGCCTTGAGATCCTTTAAAGGTAGTTGCAGGTTCCACATAATATTGACATTGTTAGGTGCAAACATGATTCACAAAATGAATCCAAAGATATCAACTAGGAATCCATAGTTAAGAGAATGCTGACCTGTTTTAGTCTGTCCAAATTCCTTGCAACAAAAGGAATATTCTATTGTTTTTCTGTAGTCAAAAAATGAGTGAACATTAAGCTGGAATTTTGCAAGGTGTGCCTTGAATCTAACAAAGGGTGTTTTGAGTTTAAAAAGGTTGAGAACCACTGCTTTAAATGAAGATTAGCCTTATTTATCAGGATAAATAATTTTATTTCAACCAGAAGTTAGGGTGTATGTATGATGAAGAAATTACTGGGTAAAATTCTATCACATAGGTTAAGGTGAGGTATATAAACATAATACTCCTTTCTGATTTTAAAATCTCTAAATCTATGATAATGAATACATGATTTGAATTTATCCAGAAATGTTAGGGTTATTTGTGGCAGCAGCAGAATGTATAAAATATTCATTTTTGACAGGAAGCTCCTGCCATTGGAAAGTTTGAAACTATATGTAAGCTTTTATGGGAGGCTATTATCCTTTGAAGTTACACATGGAAAGTCACACCTGACAGCTATGCTTCTCTCTTGTGTAGTATTTTACCATTAAAAGAAAAAACAAATAAACAAAAATCCCATAGTCCTTTCTAATTTCCATGCAGTAAATGATCAGCTTGGTTTTCGAGTGTTATAAACTGGTGTAGCTCTTTTAACTTTCTAAGATGTTGATCTTGCCCTTTAGACCAGTGATTCTTAACCAGGGGGCTATGGCACCCTTGGGTACTTGAAATCAAGGGTGCTGTGGGGTAAGAATGAAAATATGATTTGCAAGATAAACCAAGATATTTCAAATAGGAATCCATAGTGTTAAAAATGGGTTGTCTTTTACAACTTCTGACCCACTGGGGACATTCTGAATTCTTTGCAACAGAATAATTGCTCTATTATTATTTTCTGTAGTCAAAAAAGAGAGAGAAAGTTAAAAGCTGACATTTTTTCAGGGGGGTTGAGTCTAATCAGGTTAAGAACCATTGCTCTAGACTTTGTCAATTCTCTGTAATATATACAGCACTAAAAATATGAAAAGCTGTTGCCAAAATATTTGAAATGTTAGATATTTAGTGGTATACTGCCCTAAATAGACAGTTATCAAACACATGATCTATTCATTCAAAATCCATGCCTTTCAATAGAATCAGTGAATATGTGGCCATATCCTTTTTTACCGTGGCATGTTAGATCTCTTATCTGATGCTTGATAAGACAGGTAATGTGATATCTTTTTAGTGGAAAAGAAAACAAGCAGGCATTCACAATCTTTCAAGTGTTAAAGCTCCATGTTAAACATTCCAGGAAAAATCCTGACTTCGGTGGCATATAGAAGTTCAGTTTCTACTGAGAGAGTCACTGGTCTCCCAACAGAAACCATGAGTGTACAAACACTCAGGATTATTTTCCTGGAGCAAAAGTGGCTGCTCTGGGAGAAAATGATCTGGCAGATCTTGCTGGGGCAGAGAATGTCTGTACACTTTCCCTCACCAGGTGCCATGCTCCTGCCTCATGCCCTGTGGAGACAGTGTATAGCTTTGGCTGAACTTGACTTCTCCAGCTAAACAGGGAGCAGAACATGCCCCCTTCACAATCCCTACATTGTGCTGAAGAGAGATGCAAGCTGATCCTGAGCAGTCTGGGTCAACCAATCAGAGTAGTCCTGGAGAAATGTGGGCAGTGGAGTCCCCCAAGGCTCTGTCCTGGCACTGGTACTGTTCAATATCTTCAACAGTGACTTAGATGAGGGAGTAGAAAGCACTCTGTCCAAGTTTGCAGATGACACCAAACTATGGGGGGAGGTAAACAAACTAGAGAACAGGAAGCAAATCCAGGTGGATTTGGACAGGCTGGGGAAGTGGGCAGAGCAGAATAGGATGCAGTTTAACAAAGACAAGTGCCATGTGTTGCACCTCGGGAGGAAGAATCAACACAGCTATAGCCTGGGAGATACCACTCAAAGTAGCACAACAGTGGAGAGGGATCTCAGAGTCCTAGTTGACTCCAAAATGAACATGAGTCACCAGTGTGATGAAGCAATAAGTAAAGCTAACTGCACTGTTTCTTGCATAAGTAGGTGCAAACAGGTCTAAGGAGTTGATACTTCCCCTCCATGTGGCATTGTCAAGCCGCAGTTGGAGTACTGCGTCCAGTTTTGGGCACCACACTTCAAGAGGGATGTACATAACCTGGAAAGGGTTCAGAGGAGGGCCACTCATCTGGTTAAAGGCCTACAGGAAAAACCCTATAAGGATCAATTAAATGACCTGAATCTCTTCAGCCTCCACAAGAGAAGGCTGAGAGGTCACCTTGTGGCCATCTACAAACTCATTGGTGGTGGCAGCAGGAAATAGGGGATATGATGTTTACCAGGGTGCCTATTAGGGTAACTAGAAGCAATGGCCACAAGCTGAAGGACAGCAAATTTAGACTGGACATCAGGAAAAAATTCTTCACGGTGAGGGTTGCCAAAATATGGAATACTTTTCTAAGGGAGGGTGCTGTCCCCTTCCTTGGAGGTATTTAAGAAGAGACTGGACAAACACCTGGCTGGGGTCCTTTGACTAAAATCTATGAAATCTACCCATCTGTCTCCAGGCCGACTCTGGGAGCCCGTGGAGCATGCTGAGATGTGCATGCAGGAGTCTCTTGGCTGTGCAGTATCAATCAGCACAGCAAGCACTCTTCTCAGGGGGCTGAGTATTCAAATATCTGTTCAGGGGTCTCTGGGCAAGTTTTCATACCAGGAAAACACCTGGGAGAATTCTTACACAGCCTTTCTTGAAGCCTTCAGCAGGAATTTAGGTGACTCTAGTGGGGCCAGGTATTCACTGCCCACTCTGACCTAGTAAGGTAAGGACGGTCTCTGCTGGAGCCCAGTCCTACCACATGAGCATTCATTTACATTTTGTGGACAAACAGGGTTTGGAGAGATCTCTAAAAGACTGTTTTCAAAACAAACACTAACATGGGGGTATCACACTTATGTAACCCTGGGCACAATGCTACCTGTGCCCACACCTGAATACTGGGATCTGGGGTACCCAGCAGCTGGTGGCCCTGCTCAGCAACCTGGGTAGCTGCTATAGGGTCCTCGAGCAGAGAGCCTCCCCTAACAACCAAACAATCTTGAAGACTGTAATAAAACTATTCACATAATTTATTTACAAGATAATATATAATGAATACAATAAAATCAATAATGTTACACAAACATACCCAGTGATAGTGGCTTAAGGGTTAATGCTTCTCTGATATGCGTCACACCAGGAGAATGCATACAAATCACCCATGATGAATAAGGAACCAATAAATAAATACATTGATACACAAACTAATAAACTATCTAGAACTTATTTATGCACTCAGTCTATAACATGTATGCTCCAGGGTAACTATGAGGACCCTGTGTGCACTGCTTCTGAGTGGGTCTCTCAGAGAACAGGGCTGTGTCAATGCCCCTGTACAGGATCTGTGTGCAGTCCTTAGTGCTGGCATCTCTCTCCAAGCTCCAGGGGTCTCCGTGCAGCAGTCCAGGCAAGAGAGCTGATTCCTGCTCAGACCCCAGTTCTGGCTCAGCAGGAAGCAGTGTCTGGGCTGCAGGCTGCAGCAGTTTGCCTGCCCAGCACAGCCTCACAGGACCCAGCAAATGCAGCCCCTCCTTGGGCCCTGCCTGCCTCAGGCTTCTGGTGGCTGGAGCAGCCCTGGCTTCCCTAGCCCAGAGCTCCCTTTAGCACCTGAGTCTGCCCCTCTTGGTGCCTTCTCACTCACAGGGCAAACACCAGGGCAGTCTCCAGCTGTCTCCCCTTGGTTCTGCAATCCCTTCCCCTGCTGTGCTCACCCAGCCACACAGGGCTTGTAGCAGGGTCTCCTCACAGGCAACTTCTCTCTTGTGCCTGCCATGGCAGGGCTCCAAGGAGAGGAGAGGCGGGAAGGATGCACTGCTTCTCTCTGGTGCAGCCTTTCACTGCTGCCTCTGCAGGGCTCTTCCAGGAGCTTTCTGAGGGACAGACCTCCAGCCTGTCTCTCTTGCCCTGTTCTCTCTCCTAGGAAAACTGCTCCCCTTTTTAAACAAGGCTTCTCAACCAATCCCAGGCCAGGGCTCTTCCTGGGCTTTTGCTAAGGTACCTCAAACAAACCCCTGCTGGGGTTACATCACTCCTCCCACTTCCAAGAGGGCTTATCTCCAGATCAGCTTTGCCTGCCCTCAGGCCAGACCTTGTCCCTATTGGGACAAACTGCTGTCTCTCTGCAGGGCAGCCCTTCCTATCCCTACAGTTTTAATGCTGCTGCACTTATATGCTGCTACACTTTGCTGGATGAGTTGGGATGGGGCCCATAGGCCTCCCTACTCTCCCCTGCCTCCCATTCCAGATGCAGTACACAAGCAAGTCACATGCCCTGCCCTGTTCATCCCACTCACCTGGTCCAGGATGCTGCTTCATACAGTGTCTGGTCTAGCTGGTCTGGGATCTGCACTGCACATGGCGCCTGCCTTAGATGATCAGGAACCTGTGATGCGTGCGATGCCCATTCTTGTGACTCTGAGATCTGTGCCACACGTTATGCCCCCCCCACCCAAGACTGCTCAGACCTGGGGCAGCACTGGGGCTCGACAAATGGCCTCTGCAAGTAAGATCGTTGATATCCCTACACTAACAAGTTGGACCATGTTATTAACAGAACCATATAAAAATAGAACGAGTCTTAAATGAGGCTTTTTAATCAAGTTTGTTCGGACAGCCTTAGTAATTCAGTACAAGTGATTAGGAGTTTTATCCAACTTTTCTTGTTTAATAATGGGATACTCTAATAAATAATATAATTCATTTCACCAGATTTTATGATTTATTAATGAATATTAATAAGCTGAGATAAAATTCTACATCACAAAGATTTGCATAAAGCCTTCTAGATCTTCAATCCATAGTTACTCATTTTTACTTTAAATATAGATGCTGTCTTCATTGATGATACTGTGGGTGCCTCAAAGAGATACTTAATTTTTGAGCTACAGTTCTCCAATTAAGATGAGACTATATATCATGATATTAAATGACATATGAATATTACCTTATAATTACTTTGACTGCATCTAGCTGAGAGTTTTAGTATATTTCATTTTCACACTTGGTAGGTTGCAACCATTCAGGTTAATCTTTGAAAGATATTGCCTGTATTCAGCATATGGGTTAACAATGGAAATTTGCAATGGCAGTTATGCAAAAGAAGAAAATAATATATTTTTCTAGAGTCAAGTGTTATATATTTAGAAGGAAAAATAAAAACATTCATTGTTTTTGCCAGTCAAAGGAACATCAGTTTTTAGTAGTAGGCCTTCTTTTTTAAATTTATTGTCTTCATGTTTCAAGAAAAAATCTGGTAAACCATTTAGAAGCAAGACTGTGAATATTACAATGATGGGGCAACTGTTTTTTTCTTTAGTAAATTGAATGAATGAATAATGTTATTAACCAAAACAAAATATGAAAAAACCCTTTTCTTTTGCTATCACTACTGGAAACTGCTGATAGTAGGGAAAAAACCCGAGACTTGTTTGATAGTGTTTGCTGGATATGATAACATATTTCAAGAACTAATAATCTTTTCTAAATTGATTTTTTAAAGATTATTATACAATAACACAATGCATTAGCATTATCTGTAATCTGAATCGTGCATATTACAAACTCATATTGTTTGACTCATGAGTTATTTGCACTATCATATAATGCTAGTTAGCATTGTATATAAGGCCTATAAGGAGTACCTTTCACAGCAATGAATGAATCTGTAAGTAAATATCAAGTTGCTAGTTCTTGTCATTTACTATAGGTAGGCTGTCGACAGAGTTGTCCTGAGTTTCCTAATGAGGTGCCTGATCCTGCAATCCCCATTCAAACTGTCTCTCATTGTTATGACCGTTCTTTTCTTTTCTTTTTTTTACAAGACAGTCGTATTTTGATAGTATCTTTAAAAGCACTCAGAGGGTGTGGACTTATGTATGTTTGGAACTGTTTTAAAAGAACAGCAGCTGTTTATGTTCTAACTGTTGTGCATGGACAAGCTTGGGATGACAAAAACGTAGAAAAACACTCCAACTTTAACACTACATCATCTGGTTTTAAAGTTGGAGCTGTTGGAGGCTGAACAATTAATTACATAATTAACTTCACAAAATTGAGGGTGTTACTCCTCCAAAGTTCAGCACAGGAACGGATTTTGATAGTGGGAGCTTTCTCTTGTTGAGGTCAAAGCCTACATCCTGGCTCTACCTCACTGCTTAATACTAATTAGTACAAACAGACAAACTCATTTATTAGTTGAAAACCACAGAACTATATTAATCACTGTACTCACAGTGATTTAACCCCAAGGCTCCCGCTCCCCCAAAAGCTTTCCTCCCTCCTTGGGTACTCAGTCTTCTCTTTTAAGGGAGGGTGATACTTTACCATTCAAGGTAGGGGTGGGCAACTATTTCAGCTGGAGGCCTGATTAATGAGTTTTGGTGAGCTTGTCAGGGGCTTGACAGGTGCCCTGCCCCGGGGTTTCCATCTTGGGACTGGAAGTTTCACCGCTAGCACCAGAAGTCCCCCGCCTCCCCGCGGAAGTACTCCTGTTGGGAAGGGGGTTTGCCATCTTGGCACTAGAAAAATGATATACTAAAAATAAAACATCTACTATAACATTTTTAAATTTTATTTCAAAATTTCAAAAAAGTTTTGTCCTGATTTCTGTGTGTTTGCATAGTATATAGAGGTGATTGCATAATAGCTTAAAATGAAGTCTTACTCTTGTGTATCATGGGGATGTGTGGTATGGGTGGTGGGTATAGGTTTTGTGGGAGGCTGTGTGTATGTATGTGTGTATGCAAGGTGTGAGGTGTGGGGCAGGATGCATGTGTGTGTGAACATGTGTGTGGTTTGTGGGCGGTAATGGTGGTGTGATGTGTTGGATGGGTGCGGGGGGTATGGGTGTGGGTGGGTGGGTATGGGGTTTGTGGGGGGATATGGGTGTGTGGTTTGGGATTCTGGGGTGTGTGGAGGGAGGTGGCTGGTGGGGTGAGAGGGTGGCTGGGAGGTGGGCTGTACACAGGAGGTGTGGGGGAATGTGGATGGTGGGGTACGTGGCATCCCCTCTACAAACTTGCCTCCCTATTGCGCAAAGCCTCTGCCCACCAGCAGCAGCAGTAGATGGCGAGCCATCACACTTATGACCCACAGCAGACAGAGCCCCTTAGGGACACATGATTCCAGTGAGCCCCAGGACTGCTTGTGGCCTGGCTGCCGGGGGGAGCACTGTGTGATGAAGCCAGTAGTGCAAGTCATGGGGCTCAGCTGGGGTGGCAGGGTAAGGAATGGAGCCAGCCTGGCTCCATAGCGTGGAGCTCCCTGCTGTTCCCTATGAGTTGCACAAAGTAGTGAGCAGGCCTGGACTGCTGACTGCATCATGTGGAGCTCCCACCCTGGGTCCCCTCCATCCCCAGCCCTGGGGCACCAGTGTGGGCTCAGTGCTTCTACCAAGCTGCTGTTGCAGTCTCTCCAATTGCCCCTCATCCCATTATCCCGCTCTCCTCCCACCTGCCCACCTGCCACCATGCCAAACTCCCCCTGTCCCCACCCACTGCTACCAGCCTTCCCCTGAACTCACCCCCACTCACTACTGCACCTCACCCCTGCCCACAACTGCTTTCTGCTCACCTGCCACCACCCCACCCACTGCCCTCTCTTCTCTACCTTCAGGGCTGGGGTCAGGGCCATCCCACAGGCAAGGGTGGGAGTACAGTGCATGCTGCCCCTGCCAGAGTGATTGAGGCTTGGACCCATGCAAGAGCAGCAGGGGCTGCTCCAGGGCCAGACCGGATACAGAGAATTGGTAGGCACCTGCCCATGGGCCTGATGAAATTGGCTGGTGGGATGGATCCAACCCATGGGCTGTATTTTTCTTGCCTCTGGTCCAAGGACAATGGTTACTCAGTACTGGTCTCCTGCATTGGGTCCTAAGTTTGTATCACTGGGGAGCCTCACTCCACCCAGATAACCCACATACAACAATCAAACTCTCTCCTTAAGAGTGTCATAGACATATCACACTGACTCAAGCTTTCTTACAGACACAGCCACAACAGTAACCATTCAGCACATCTCACTTGCACCCAGACTCACACTCACTACATGCAGACACTCCTCAGTCATGCACCAACATGCAAACCCTGAGTCTTAGATACAAGCTATTTTATAAGTCCCAATCACACCACCTCTGTCAATCACTTTCATAACCAATCATTCTCTCAGAGGTGTTGTTACAGCCCTGTCAATCATCGCCTGTTCCAATCACACTTTTGATCAACTCAGGAAAAAGGTACTGAATGTATGTTGACTACTCACTAATTTTGGCGTGAACACAAGTAACTGAACTCTGTATGCTTGGACCTTCAAGCTAGGTCATTACCAGGAATTTATTTTCATAGATTCATACATTTTAGAGTCGGAAGGGACTCAATGGATCATCGTGTCCAACTCCTTAACCCCTGGCAGGAAAGAGGACCGAGGTTAGACGACCCCAGCCAGGTGACTGTCAAGTCTCCTCTTGAAGACCTCCAAGTTAGGTGATAGTACCACCTCTCTTGGAAGCCCATTCCAGATTTTGGCCACCCTTACTGTAAAAAATTTCTTCCTAATGTCTAACCTAAATCTACTCTTCACTAGTTTGCACCCATTATTCTGAATAACTCTCTGGGACGCTGGTAAACAGCACATCACCAATTCCCTGCTGTCCTCCCCTGATAAACTTATAGGCAGCTACAAGGTCACCCCTCAGCCATCTTTTGTAAAGGCCGAAGAGATCCAGATCTCTCAACCTCCCTCGTAGGGTCTTTCATAAAAGCCACTAAGCATGAGAGTGGCCCTCCTCTGAACCCTCTCTAGACTCTCTGTGTCCCTCTTGAAGTGAGGCATCCAAAACTGGACCTAGAACTCCATCTGCAGGCTGACCAATGCCACATAATGGGGAGCATCACCTCCCTTGATCTGTTGGTCATGAATCTGCTAACACATGACAAGGTGCAATTGGCTTTGTTGATGGCCTCATTGCACTGCCAGCTCATGTTCATCTTGGAGTCAGCTATGACTCCAAGATCTCTCTCAGCCTCTGAGCTGCTAAGGAGGTCATCCCCTAACCCGTAGGTATGCTGAGGATTCCTCCTTCCTACATGGAGTACCTTACATTTATCTTTATTGAACTTCATTCCTCCCATTGATCTAACCTGTCCACGTCAGCCTGTATCTGCTCCCTGCCCTCCGGTGTATTAACTTTGCTCCATAACTTGGTATCATTTGTGAACTTGGAGAGGGTGCTCTCACACCCTCGTCCAAATCACTGATGAAGATATTAAATAACACCAATCCAAGGACCGAACTCTGTGGGACCACACTACCCACCTCCTTCCAGGCCGAGAATGACCTGTCTACCACCACTCTCTGAGTGCAGTCCCTAAGTCAGTTAGCCACCCACCTGACTATACAGGTGTCCACTCCACAGCCCGTTAGCTTCCCTATGAGAATAGGATGTGAAACTGTGTCAAAGGCCTTCCTAAAATTCAGATAGATGACATGCTCCCATGTCAAGGCAGTGTGTGACCTGGTTATAAAAGGCTATACGTTTGTTAGGCCATGCTGCTTTCCTTTCAGCATCATTTCACCTTCTGGGCCTTCACAAATGTGCTCTTTTCTGGTATTTTCCCCGGGACAGAGCTAAGACTGACTGGCCTAAAGTTACCTGGCTCATCCCTTCTCCTCTTCTTAAAAATGGGCACCACGTTGGCCCTTTTCCAGTCCTCAGGGACCTGGCCAGAGCACCATGAGTGCTGATACAGCTGTGCCAGCACCTCAGGTATGACACTGGCCAATTCCTTCAGCACCTGTGGATGGAGGTCATCCAGGCTGGCTGACTTGTACCCATCCAGCCCTTCCAAGTACTCCTTAACTAAGTCAGTACTAACATTTGGTGGTCTGGTGCCTTTTGGACATCTGTCTAGGTTCAATTTTATTATGGTGATTGAGGCACTAGGCTTCCAAATTGCTTTAAAATTGTAAATATATCAATAAAACATTGTGTTCAATTAATACACATGCACACATACACACACATAGCAGTGCTTTATTTTAATCATGGATTTTGGGGCTTTTAATCAGAGAATTTGCACAAAAAAATTTATCAGAGAATTTGCAATGTTTAAACAGAGAAAACCATGATTCCATTACTTCATTGAAGATAAAAGACTTCATGTTTTCCAGTCCCTTAGTCCACAGAGCACGTGCAGTATTACTCTAACTGCAACTGCTATTCTAATTACTTTACTGCTACACAAAACTACTGACAGTCCGGGCGGTGCATCACCTTGTGGCCTACAGAGCAGTTGTGCTACATTTGTGTCATTCCACAGTTAACAATGAGAGTGTAACACCTGCTGTCTTTTTTAAACTTTCCCCTCCTGAAATGGTTTCTTATGTACGTGTGTCTTTACCCAGAGTCAGCTGAATTATGCTTTTATCAGAGACAACAGGAACAGAATTAGGTCAATGTGGAATGCCTTTGAAAATCCTGCTGTGTGTATATAAAGTACACAACTCTGAGAAATGTAACAGTGAGAATTAAAGTTTAAAAGAGACCAGGGAAACCAGCCTCTGTGACCATGCTATTATTAAGGATGTAAACCGTTTCCCATGTGTACCTGTTTTCATTCAAATAGCTCTCTAAGAATAAATATTCTTGATTAAAAAATACAAGCGTGTTCCCAGTCCAAAGGCAAAATTTAGGGAAAATGAGAACACATTCCATTCAGTTATTTTTTAGTAATGGAGAGAATTGCTCTTTTTGAATGCTATTTCCGTGGAAACTCATACACACACTTACGCAAAAGACCTAAAATCACTATACAAACTTACCTCCTATCTGGTCATCAGTGTTGGCAGGCATTCATGTTACTTCCATGACATAAATTAGGGAGGCCCTAACACTGGGTAACTCTTATCTTGCAGTGAAGTTAAATTAAATTGCACACACCTGGATTTGAGAGATGAGATCCTATCATATCATATCAGGGCTTTTGTCTTTTTTTTCTTTTTTTTGTGGATAATGCTCAAGCTCCTGTTAGTTACATTGTAGGAAGATGAAGTAAAAATGGCACAGAAATAAATGCAATTAAAATCCAGAAAATGAGAGAAAAGGAGATAGAGTGTGTACCCACCAAATATGCTAATTTCCCAAATAAGAAAGCAGCTGCTACAAACTGAGTTCCTAAGGCAAGAGATATTTCACCTGTGGCTACCACAAAAAGGCTGGGTCCTTCTAGCCCCACCTCGTTTGCTTTATTGGGAGATGCAGATGGAAGCAGCAGATGATTGGGCTCTTCGCTTGAGCAACTGCATTAACTGCAGCAGACTAATGTGACTGCGGACACATGTACACTCTAATTAGCCCCATAGTAAACATCTTAGAATCTACACGTACAGGGCTATTAGGCTGGAGTAAACTAATAAACCCTGCACCAAGGTAGTACTTGCATATACAAGTACTATCCTGCTGTGGAGTTTTTACTCTGCAGCAGTGCACATGTGGATGCTTCATAGTTTCATAGTTGGTAGGGTCGGAAGGGACCTGAGCAGATCATCAAGTCTGACACCCTGCCATAGGCAGGAAAGAGCTGGGGGTTCAAATGACCGCAGCCAGGTGTTCATCTAGCCTTCTTCTAAAGACTCCCAGGGTAGGAGCCAGCACCACCTCTCTTGGAAGTTGGTTCCAGATCCCAACTGCCCTGACAGTGATGTAGTGCCCCCTGATATCTAGCTTGAATCTACCTTCTGCCAGTTTGTGATCGTTGTTTCTTGTCACTCCTGGGAGTACTCAGGGGAACAGGGACTCCCCCAGTGCCTGTTGGTCCCCCCTGACTAGTTTGTAAATGGCCACTAGATCCCCCTTCAGCCATCTCTTGTGGAGGCTGAACAGGTTCAGGGCCTGTAGCCTCTCTTCATAGGGCCTGCCCTGCCGACCCCAATCATGTAGGTGGCCCTCCTCTGGACCCTCTCCACGCTGTTCATATCCCTCCTGAAGTGCGGCGCCCAGAACTGGACGCAGTACTCCAAGCAACCTAACCAGTGTTGCATAGAGGGGAAGGATCACCTCTGTTACTTCTCAGCTCCATGTTCTTGGGGAACCCTGACATAGGACGCAGACTGTCTGATGCACAAAGAATCCCCCCCTCCCCCACCTAAACAGAAACTGATTAAGATGCAGTGAGAGACACAACTAAAACCCTCCAGATAAGTGTGACGAGTGAAACAACTGCCCTAGGTCTCATTTGCATCCGAGATTGAACCAGATGACTATTCATTTACATGAGAGATGGAGAACAGAAAGCCTGAAGCAGAGACTGCAGTGAATTCTGGGATCAGAGAAGCAGGAGAGCGCTGCATGATGGGGAATCTGTGCTCCAAATGCTAATCAACCCACACACCCAGCTGAGCATTTATCAGACCAGTTCTAATCTGGATTTACGAAGGACTCCTCCCCCGCCCCCCACAGACACACCTCTAAGCAGAAGTCAAGTTTAATAGGCATCTCAGGCTGTACATTCCCCGGTCCCACTATGGGAGGCCTATGTAAACTTAATTGGATAAAACTCAGTTGTCGGGTTAGGGAATGCTGAGGCAAGACACCGAGTCAGGGGGTATGGGCAACATTTGAACAATGGCAAAGGGTTCATCACAGCATCCAGCCTATTGGAGCCCTGACCGCAAGCATTGTCATACTTTTCCCAGGACGACTGGTGGAAGTCTTCTCCACAAAAGGTTATGAACACTCCAGTAATTGCCTTAAATCTGTTAAAAGACTATAGTAAGATCTGGAAAAGTCATGCTAAGCTGAGGCTTGTTCACAGCAAGTAAAAATCCAAAACCCTGATGCTGCAATCTATCTATTGTTTCTGAAGAAACCAGGAGATATCCCATCAGTATATCTGCTGTCCAAAGGAATGTCAAACTGGCTCCTAAGTAAGTGTCTCCTGAGTATCAGTCAGTTTCCTGAGATCCAACCAGATAACCCCTTGTCAATAGAAAAGACAATTTGATTTACACCATTGAGAATGCTTGAAAGAAGGTGAACTGAGGGTATAAAAATCTGTAAAAGAAGCAGCAGTGTGTGCTGACACCACCCACTTTCTTCTCGAGAGGCTGAAGGAGGCAGATTGTCTCCCTTCAAGGATCATGCTGAGAACTTTAACCTGTCAGTTTTGCAGCCCAAGTGCCTTGGACTGCTGAGATCCCAGCTCTCTCTCTTTTCTCTCTAAGCATAGATTTCTGAACCTGAACTGTATTAATTAAGCTTGAGCTAAGTTTCCCCAAATACTTAGTGAAACCAGGGTATACTGTGTTTTTTAGT
>NW_017728948.1:24879739-24911128 GCF_001723895.1 Crocodylus porosus
GTATTCTGTTTAACTGTGTGCTTGTGTCTGACTGTAGTTATTGTTGCTCTGATGAACTGACTCTTGGTATATGAGGGTGTCAGCCTGTCCATGCTGATCAACCCAGCCAGGTCAGGTATGTCACATTAATCTGTGTGTGTTTGTGTGTATGACTGATTTGGAGACTGGAGGAACCCAGCCCCACTGAACTGAGTCCTGCAAGATAGCTCCACTGTGGTTGAGGACTTGCAGAAGGGAGAGATACAGCTCCGTATAGAAACACAAGTAACACCAGCAGCACATTAATAGAATTACCAAGACCCTAACCCTAAATAAGCACACCCCAAAGTAGTGGGCAAATCTGGTAAAACCTCCTTGGGCCTGGTTGAGATGCATGTCGATGCATGATGAGGTATGGTTGGCCTTCCTGACTGCATCCCCACACTGCTGGCCCAAGTTCATTTTGGGCTTAATAATCACTCCAAGAGCCTTCTCTGCCTATGCACTGACGAGAAAGGAGTTCCGTAGCCGGTAGGTATGCTGTTGGCTTTTCCTCCCCTGGTGTAGTACTTTGCACTTGTCAGTGTTGAAACCCATCCTGTTCTCATCCGCCCACCCCTGTAACTTGTCCAGAACCTATTGCAACCTATTCCTTCCTCCTAGCATGCCCACTTCTCCCCACATCTTAGTGTCATCTGCGAATTTGAACAGGGTGGATTTTACCCCTTTGTCCAAGTTGCTGATGAAGATGTTAAACAGTGTGGGTCCAAGGACTGAGCCCTGCAGAACCCCACTGCCCACATCCCTCCAGGTCAAATAAGACCTGTCGACCACCACTCTCTGGGTGCGGCCCTCCAGCCAGTTAGTGACCCATTTGACTGTGTAGGGTGTCGACACCACAGTCTCCTAGTTTTTTAATGACAATAGGGTGAGAGACAGTGTTGAAGGCCTTCCTAAAGTCCAGAAAGACTATATCTACCTTGACATCTGCATCCAGGGATTTGGTGACCTGGTCATAGACGGTCACCAGGTTGGTCTGACAAGACATGCCTCTAATTAACCCATGTTGGTTTCCCCTGAGCATAGTCTCCCCTGCTGGCCCTTCATGGACATACGCCAGGTTAATTTTCTCAAAAAGCACCCCCAGAACTGAGGTAAGACTAATGGGCCTATAGGTTCCTGGGTCCTCCTTCCTCCCTTTTTTGAAAATGGGAACCACATTGGCCCTTTTCCAGTCCTCCAGCACATCACCAGAGCACCATGAGTACTCGTAAAGCCATGCCAGAGATCCCGCAATAATTTCTGCTAGTTCCCTCCACAATCTGGAGTGAAGATCATTAGGACCAGCTGATTTAAATACATGCAGTCCCTCCAGAAGTTCCCTGACTAGGTCCTTGCTGACCCTAGGTTTGGGTGTGCCTCCCATAGGGCCTGTTCTCTTTGGTTGGGTGGTCTGTACTAGACCCCCACCGTTAAGTCCCTTTCTCCCCGACCTCCTTGTATTCTAACCCAGAGCACTTCAGTCTGCCCCTCCTCTGACCCAGTGCTACTCATTGAGGACGTGTATTGCTCCTTGACATAGAGTCTGGCTGGGTTGACTCAGCTGGGTGGGGCATGAGGGTGCTTCAGTGCAGGGGCTGCCTGCTGGCCCTTCCAAATCATGTTGAGTTGGGTTGGAGCAGTCCTGGGCTGGCAGGCTGACGCCTGGGCCTCTTGCTAGGGTAGCTCTGACCTGGCTCAATATGCCATGGTTCTGGGTGTATGTTCAAATGGTGCACCCAGAAGCAATAAACTCTGGTGTGACGTGCCAGAGTTTATTGCTTCAAATTAATAGCACGTGTAGATGTACCCTGTGAGGAACCAGTGTTAGCAAATATTTGAATACTTACTTAGAAGGAAACTGTATTGCCTTTAAGGCTGTGAACTGCTTAATTTGGAACATAAATTATACATGTGAATTAAATCTATGCTCACTATAGGTAATATGTAATTGAGTGATCTTATTCTCCTACATTTTTTGTCTTGTTTCTTGTTACATTCATGGCTTGTTTCAATTAGGCTGTGTAAGGCCTTTCTGGAGTTTGTTTTATACCTTACTATGTATTTGGTCAGCATCTAGCACTGTGAGGCCAAACCAGTAATTCTGAGTTTTTGGATGGTACTGTAATGAAAATAAAATAATTAATAGTTCTCCAAAGCAAATCTAGTAAAAAAGGGAGGGGAAGAAAATTCCAACCCTTGAACAGGAGCTGTAGTACTAGTATTCAGTAGGCATATAAAACAAATTAAAGGAATACTTGCACAACTTCTTGAACTAAAAATACTGCGTTTCTTTGAAATCCTTTGCAATGGACTTTGTTAGAGATGCAGGTTTAAGAGGCGGGTTTGTTCAAAAGTTTCTATCAGTATCACAATTTTCACCATTTTGGCTTTTTCTGGTCTGGAGTCCACTTCGTGCATCATCAACTCCTGGCCCCTCCTATCACAGACAACCATGTTACATAACTTGACTCATCAGTCTCTATCTTAAGCATGCGTTTTTTTTATCTTCAATACTCCAGATGCTTGTTCCAGAACCTCACTCATCTGCTGGCTAAAAGCCTTCAGGAAAAATGGCACTGAGCTTGAAAGAATAACAATAAAAACCCAACGTTTACATTTATACAAGAGTACTGAACCCAAAATTACATTAAAGCAGAAAAGGAAATAATAATTATATTCCTACTTAAAGTCAGTTTCTCTTCCCCTTTCCTGGCATGAGAATTGCAGGCACTGAGTGAAATCCTGGGCTGAGTCCCAGTTTGAACTTGTTGGTCAGCTTCCCCTGGGATTAATTTGCTATTCACTCCTGGAAGGAAGAACTCAATTTTTAAACTAAGCACTCAACCCGTCACCGGATATGCCAGGACTTCCACCTCAAAGCAAAACTCCACCCAGACTTTCTTTTCCTTCAGGAAAACTATTTGAACATGCATCCTGTGAGTTTCCTTAGTAACTGGCATGTGGCCAGTGTATTCTCTCAAATATACCCATTAAACTTCACCTCCAGTATATATTTCTCTTCACACTAGCCACTTCCTCTCAGTGAAAGAGATTACACACTATGGAAATGGGGTCAGAGTAAGTCAATGGGCCCCTTATTTTATTGTGGCTTCTGGAAAATAAATACATAGGATGTTACTGAAAGGATGCATCTCTTTGCAGCACCTTTTTCAGTGTAGGCTAATGCTGTGCTCTTTTTTAGGATGGGTTTTCCATTCTCTAATTATGTTTGAGAGAACCACAGCAGCTCCATTAGTATGTGGTCTTGTAAATCCACTGTCTGTCCTTACCCCTGTGCCCCTTGCCATCTTTCTGGTGCTGATTAAATCCATTTCTTTAACTTACCATACGGCAAATTCACTCTGTTGATTATAGTATGCTTCTGTAGGTTTCATGAGGGGAAAACACATTTATCAATACTTTTCACCACACACATTTTTTCTAATTTTACTTTATTTTCAAATATCAAATATTTCTTGGAAATCCTTTCCCACAAATGGACAATAAAAAATCCAGGGGGCTGTTTTGGCTTCATATTTTTCTTCTCCTATACATTAATTTCTAGCCCATAGAAGAACTTAGCACCAGAGATGAAGAGGTAAATTCTGTCAAATTAAGCTTTTTTTGACATTTAAATTCATGTTCTTTGTATCACTCTGCAGGGTGTAAGACCAAGAAAAACCAAATTATTATTATTAATGAAAGAGAGCAACTGACCCAAATACAGACAGGACTAGTTCTTGTAATAAAAATACAGACATGCTTTGCGAGGGTTAAGGAAAATAAACATCCATTATTCTGCAAAATGTTATCTGAAGATGTGAGTTGACAAGAGGTGCTGTTTTAAATACATCAAAAATATTTTAAAGGGAGATAGTGAACTGTGAAAGAAAGGTTTGTCTGTGAAACAAATGAAAAATAAGTGCATTCAAATTCACTGATATTTGTAATTCATTGGAAAACATCCTTAAAAACATCTGTTACTTAAAGCTGCATCAGCTTTAAAGGAATGCTATTTTTATCCCCCTCCCCCTCTACAGTCTCCTAATCGTTGATTTTGCTAAGCATTGATTTCTGTATGTGGCAGCACAAAATGTATAACATTACTATGCACTATTACATTTGGTAATGTGCGGATGTTTTATCATTCAGAACTCACAAAGGAAAATCAGAGAGCAAATGGCCTCTACTTTTAAACGAAGGTTTGGTTTTGTACAAATGAGTTCCCAAATGTTTGAATGTTAACTCTTCAGTAGGGTTGTGTGAAGGTTCACTTAGAGCACTGACCCTCCTAGAAGATCCCCAAATCTATCCTGACTTTGTTTCTTTGAACCACGGTTCTGCCTTATAAACATTTGGACCTGCTTTTGTACAGCCAGCCCTTCTCTATTCTGCCTCCTGCAGATTTTAGATAAATCTACATTTTTTACTTCTTCAGGCATCTTTTCTTTGGAGTGGGATGGGAATGCTCATTCCTCAGTGGACTGCTGGAGAGGGGAGACAATTTGTCTCCTACTACAGCTCCCAGCCTCAAATAGTCCTTCTGATAGTTTGACTCCAGATGTTGTTTCTAGTATCTTAGCAATTGAGCATTAATGGGAAGGCCATAATACATATTGTATGGATGCTGGGGATCGTGTGATAGTACCCTATCTACTGTGTTAGATATCATAATACAGGGCTAATTTTGCGCTGTTTGTTGTTTTCTGCTCGGTGAAGCTGTTGGCAATAATAATCAGAAATGGAAAAATTCTTCTCTTTGGATGATTTAAGTGGAAGACAAATGCTTCAGGGCCTCCTACAACTCCTTATTCAAAGATCCTTTTAGTCAGAATACTTTTTCTTGCCTAGTGCCACCCCCAAATCTTCAGCACTGAAAAATTAGAAGTCAGCATGGTCAAGGAAAGCTACCAAAAGCCAGCTGATGAAAAGCACAAAATTAGGTCAGGTGGCCCAAAGGTATCCAAGAGAGAAGTTAATGAGGGAAGACCCTTGGAAAAATGGCTTCCTTGTCTCCCTTTCCCTATGGCTTTAAAATGTTTGATTTCCTTTTTTGCATATTACTTGTTTACTGCTGGTTTTAGTCTTTAGCCCAGAAAAACCAGACATTGCCATGTCCACCAGAACAAACTTTGTATTTCTTCTCCATTCTTTCCCACTATTTCACATTTCAATCTCTAGTTCATCTGCATTTTTCTCCACCCCTACATTTGCCTGCTCTTCTGCTCCCTTATCTTTAGGTTGTATCCAAGTATTTCTCATTAACAATTTGCCATGTACATTTGTTCCTTTTCCATGGCTGTTGTTTGTTTTTTATTTTTTTCTTATCATCCATTCTCCAATTGCTGCCTATCAAGGACACCTTTGCTTTTTTTCCCCCCTTGATCCAATGTGGTATCTCAGAAGATGGGCAGTGCCATCTGTGGGAATTGCTGCCTTCAAGTCTCTTTTAAATTCCATCATTTTAATTTACTGGAAGCTCATAATACAACCATTCATGGTTGCTTATGTACTCAGAAATCACATTTACCTGCTAAGTGAATGGATGAATGAAGAGGAAATTATAACTTTCTGCTCCAAAAATCACAGGTCTTTTTTACTTCAGCTACTGAAGAATCTCGATAGCTACCAAATGTAAAAGGACTTAAATCTGGAATTCCACAGCATTTCTATAAGATGCCAAACCATGCAAAAAATGATGTAATTTCAAGTTTTATTAAAAATGTAAACCTCAGAACTGATTCACAACTTGTTGGCATAACATTAATAGAGAGACAATGACAAATAGTGTGTGTAACGTAGGTTGACTATCAAGAGTAACTTCCTGACTGTGAGAGATCTATTAGAATGTCTCAAGGAAAACGGTATAAAAAAAAAAAAAGCTATGTTGGTTGAAAATGATATAAATGTTTTTTGCATGAAAATTTAAAAAAAATAATGTTTTTCCTGCCAATATGGAATGTATCACCACTAACTTAACTGAAAACTTGGGACACTGTTAAATTTTGGCATAGAAGGTGTCTTTGGAAGCTAGATTGGGTTAAAAACTAGAAAATGTACAGTAGGGAGGGTTCCTTCCTCTTAAACTTACTAGCGTGTATAATTCCATGACCTTTTGACAACACAAGCTGATTTGTAGTTTTGAAGTTTTGTTTTATTTCAGTGTGAAACCAAAGGAAACTTACAGTCGAGAATTTTTTTTTCTGAGTTTTTGGACATGAAAAGAGTTCGGATGAATATTGTAAAATGAAACCTTCACATTTCTCATCAACACAAAACTGAAATGATTATAAGATCAATAAAAACTTGAACAGTTTCCATATAATACATACATTATACAGGATAAGGAACTGATGGATATAGAGAACATTTTACAAGGAATTCAAATCAAGAACCAACTATAGTTGATGCCCCAAATGTTTAAATTCCTTAATAAAATGCTGTGGAATACTGACATACTGAGGTTGAGTGTTCTGTGGCTTAGAAAACATTTCTTCCCTCCATCCCCAACCCTGACAACTTATATCACACATGCACAAAAAATGTTATTGTGTAGTAATTGTATTCATAATTGTATTTTGCTGGCCTCCAGAACCTCTGTCAAGAATTAGGGTTTTGCTGTACAGATGGGAAGCAAAAGTCCTTCTCCCTTGCTAACATAATTCACAATCTACAAGTTGGAGGTTGGTTGATTTGAGAGATGGAGTTACAACAAACAAGCAGAGTTTAGCAGAAAAACAGAAGTCACTGGTCATTATTTGCTTAACCAGTGCCAGAGGGGAGTGATTTGTCAGAGTCATAGCAAATGCAGGGATTGAAAAAGGATGAAGTGACATTTTGCTACAGAGATATTCCTGTACTAAGGAAGCAGTGTGGGGGACAGCAAACAGAAAGGTGTTGGAAATGATGGCAGAGTGTGAAGTGGAGAAGTGAATAATGGAGGCAGATATAATTGACAGAGAAAAACTGGGGCTCAGCAACAACATATATACATACTCCAAGCTATGGAGGAAAGAGTAATTGCAATTTAAAAGACAGTGTGTGATGTACGTTGTGGCACAGCGCACAGAAATTTCCTTTTCAAATCAACATCATAAAATCAGGCATAGCTGATAGAGTTTGTGTGTTCAATGAAAGTCTTGTTAAGCAGCAGTCTAATGAAGCAGCTTTCTTTTTATATGTATGAAATCCTATAGGGTTCTTGAGATTCATTAGGACAGAAGATCTGTAGGATCTTTTTAAAGACCATCTGCTTTGGGTCTGGGATCATCACCTTGTCAGGCTTTGAGGAACACAGTGTCCAGTAGGAAATAACAAATACAGTTTTAAAATTCATGGGCTGTTTTTCTGATTAATAATGTAGACACCTTACTTTTGCTCATTTTAAAATCTGTTTCAGGGAACAATTGAAGCTTCCCGTTCCATTTTGAAGATGTTTGTTTCTTTGAAGAATGACGTCTTGAAACCAGGAGTAGTTTTTTTGCAGATCTAAGCTGTTATCATCACTACTTTTTTTTTTTCCTAAAAATTGGTTTCTCTTCTAATTTGAGGCATTATTTGTCTCCTTTTAAAATTTGTGTTCAACACCTGGCAAAATAATATTTACAGAACTGATATCACTAATAAAAAAGTAGGCTACATGATCCACACAAAGCACACATGACATTAGTTAGGTTTTTTGCAGAAACATAAAATACCTTATTGAAGTTATAGCAAAATGTAACCAAAGCAATTACATATTGTCACTGTTGGGTTTTTTGATGCAGAATAAATATAAAGCTTCCAAACACTTAAAAAACAAAAAAACAAAAAAGGATTTAAACGTTCATTATTTAAAATACATGGTAAATTGTCATAGGGACTATAGATTCATTTTTGAATATGGGCACAACACATTTCTCATTGATGTTAATTGGATTTACATGCCTGCATCAGATGAAGAATGTATGCCCCAAAATGTTACTCAGCCATGCTCAAAATTCGCTCTCCTTTTAGTGCTTTCTCATTTTCCTTGTTTTCCCCCCAAACTGATAGTTTTGAACTAAACAAAAGTTTACTGCTGTGTGTAATGATGCATGGTTTAATCACTTTATCAAGGTCAGTGTACCTAGTCCACCTACACAGTGATGCTTGTTCTTTCATAATCATATATAGTAGACTTCATTACATTTTCCCCAAATGCTTTGTTCTGAATTATATCTGAAAAATAAATCATGAGCATTTGCCCCAATAACACCATCATGGCAATCTTATCAAAAGTAGAATAAAAGTAGGTAAGTAGCCTCCCCCGCAACTTTTAAGTTGATAATTAAAGAAGAACTTCAATATGTTTTTTTCCTAAAGCTGCCTGTAATGGTTTTTGTTGATGATTGTCACAACACTGCTTACTCGATGACTGATCCCATGAGTACCTGATACAGGACCTCTTCCCCAACTCTCCTGCCATGACTTGATGTTAGAAAAATTTCTAAGGGGAGGTTCAGTGGTGTAAATCAATCAAAGTTCAGATGCAGTTGACATTGGGGCTCTTCCTCCCCTACAACCCAGCCACGTGCCAACTGTCATTGCTGAGGCTGTATGATCTTTTACAGCAGCTTTGGATTGTTCTGGATCTACTGAGTTGTCATCAATTTTTATCCACTCTTCTGGCATTTTGTGGGCTGCTGCCAGACTCTGAAGAAATGTATCTAGCCCTCTCTTGGCTACTTGTCTATTCTCTGCCTCTCTAGGCACTATGCCCAAAGTTGGTCCTATCTAGTGGAACCACAGAGGCTCTGCCCCCCTGGACTTTTTCAAATCATAAATAAGAAGAAATTAAGGAGAAAGCCTCCATTAATATGACTGCATTAAAACCCTTACTAAGGGTTTTATTGTGAACTTTCAATATACCATGAGGAAAGGGTTGCATTTGCCTGACCCAAATAGTAGGTTAGAATAGATACAGTACTCAGAATCCCATTTTGCTCCCTGATTCTTCTGTTATATAATGTACTACCCTCGGCTATCAGCAAGTTATTTCCCTTCTACAGGTGCTCAGATTTCCTAGTTGACATTTTGAGTTTGGAGTCATCCTTCCTGCTTCTGCACAGTGGTAGAAAAAGAAGCATTTCTATGAGCTGCTATAGATGTGTGGGGAGCAGACTTGATTAATCGAGTCTGGTGGAGCACAGAAATTGACACGCTCTGGCAGCCTTTCACATCATGTGTATCAGTGTCCCCATGCTGAAAAAATGCTGGCGAGGCACTTTGAAATAAAACATCTTCAAGGAGCTTTAGTTCAAGTGCCCCGCCACCAGTTTTTCAGCATGGTGACACTAATACATGTGATGCATGGGCAATTTTAATTAGCATGGCTCATGCTTTGATACTTGCTCACTCTCTTTCACTCTCTATGTTGCTTGCTCACTCTCTTTCTCTGTGCTGTGAGCAGAAACCCAATTAGGATCAGTGCCCTACTGTCTGTAGAGCTAAACATCTTCTAAGGCATAAACTGTGTCACTATCTGCATGATTTAGCTAATGATAAATTATTTCTACAACAGAAAACTATTTTATATGATTTAATACAGCGTGGAATATAGAGGAAAATCATAGTAGACCCTGGTTGCATTGTCTTTAGCTTTTAGGCTGCAAATCAATTTCCATTATAAACCTTGTTTTCAATCACCATACCTAGCTAAAAGTTCGAACTGCAAGTTTTTGTGCTAGGTCTCTACTCAAAGGTGATTGCTTTAAAAAAATGAGTAGAGCCTGTTTGCTTATTCTAGAGTCAGCTAAAGGTATACAACATATATTTTCCCCGGAGTCAAAAAAATATTCTATCTTTCTCCTCCTGGGAAGGTATTGCTTGAAAGAGGTTTAACTTTCAAACATAGAAACCAGCATGTTGATAGTTTCTGGTGCATAGTTGCAAAAGTTTGCTAGTTGCAAAAGATTTATATTTCTTTTCAGATGTTGACCAAACAGAGCATGATATACTATTCTATATGCTATAAGAATCCCATGCAGTTCCATTTCTGTTTTATTATCCTGTTTCTAATATTTTGAGGCTTAATCCTGCAAAATGCTGAACCTCTAGACCTTCAGTTGATTCCATTACAAACAGTTTGATAAGAGATTAAGCCTTGACCCATGGTCTGATGTGTATTATGAATGTGAGCTCTGGCTGTCTCAAAGATTGTCTAAGACATCTGATCCATCATGATAGCTGCAACTGTAAGAAATGATGAAATGAGGTTCTTGATAACTAGGCACTGGGCAATCTCACTGATAGCCTCAATTCTCTACTCTTAATTTTATTATCCTCTTGTCTTTCCCCATTTGAGGCATGAGTGATATATAGAATCTTTCATGGTCTTTGTGCACTGGAGTGAATTTTGCTGTTACTTTGTCCATCTAACCTCCTACACTTCTTCAGGAGACTTGAATGGTAATGCCTTCTTGTTATAGAAGGCCTAGTTTTTTTGTCCATGCCTTATTGGTGATACTTTATGAATCTTTAGGGAGGCTATGTATGTGCATCTTTGTGTGTCTGTGTGTAAAAGAAGCACACATGAAAAATGGAGCAAAGTTGCTTTTGCTGTTGTGAACCTGAGGGTCTTCCTTTGCTGAAGCCAAGAGCACTGCTCAAGCCAACATTACACAGATGTATGCTTCAAGATCAAAAAGAAAAAAATATGATGGGGAGGGGAGTATTGATGGTTTATGTCCATAAAGAATTCTTCCCAAGGTGCACTTGGGCATCTGTGGTAGATTTAGGTATATTTATTCTGACAGCTTTAGAGATATTTATGCAGGTGAGCATCTGTAGATAAAAGATCATAACAAGCAGCTGTGAGGTGGAACAAGGGGGTGGTGAGATACGCCCATCATGGTTAACATACTTAGCATACCATAGTAGAAAATACACATAAAATGACTGACAGATTTTTAGAAGTCAGAAAGTCAGTGGTTCCCCTCCCCTCCCACAGGAGTTTGGGTTGTTATAAGGTCCAAGGCACCCAACGTACTGGCAGTGGACTACAAAACAGCCATCGGCTTTGTCGAATTCATCCCATCTGTGCTGACACTTTCTATGACATGAATTTTTATTTATTATTAATTACACTGGCAAAATGCTAGGAAACATCTGCTTAACTTGTGAAATACCAATCCAGCCTTAGAATCAAGCAGGGATCATTTTAATTTTAGCTCCTGTTAGATAAATTACACAGGATCTTGATACTGCACTTATCTCTTATCTTGAAGAAGAAAAAATATCTGTTATACTACAGAGCAGCTGAAGTTCATTTAACATATGTCTCCTTTTTAAGGATGACAGTGACATATATAATTTCATCACATACTTCTGCAGTCAACAGCACCTTCAGTGCAGAAAACTGACCTTCATTTCTCTCATACAACACTGTCATAAATCCATTTCACAGTTTGATATGGTTGATTGAATTAGAAATTAGTGCCTTAGTTACAGTCTGATTTTAGGCAACACAATGCTTGGCACAGGTGCCACTGCCATGCACCTTTATGTCACAACTGGGTGCTGGGAGAAACGTAAAATAATTTAATCAGGTATTTAAAACGTACAGTCTGCTTTTTATATTCACAAACCTGCAACAGGGTAATGGACTAATAAAATACAAGTTCCTCTTTAATCCTGTAACCATATGATAGTATTGTCTAATAACGTCTAACGTTAATATGTGCAAATATGGTTCCAATGTGACCTGTAGGGTATGTATTATGATCTGTTGGTGGACTGGTACTTAATTCCCATCATCATTGTATATTTCTTTCATGCTGATTTTTGGGGTGCAAATATTATCACAGAAAGCCATTTATAAGGTCCTTTTTCTCATGCCTCTAACTTTGGATTTGAAAAGGTGTCATTTCATTCATTTCTTTAGATTTACTCCCATTTTACAGCAATGAACCTGAGCTCAGAATCAGGCACAGGGTCATACTGCTATTTTTTGTACTGCTATACTACTTATGTATGTTTTCCATATGAAAAATGTGGTTGTGTATCATTATCATTACTGTAATAGTTGCATTAATTTTCTGAGATCTACCTTTGTCACTATTTAGGAACTGAAAAATTAATTTATGGTGAAATTAGGAGACTAGTGCTACTGAACCAAGGCATGTTTTATTTTTCCCAATTTGAGAGCCTTTTGGTTGTGGGAAGAATTTTAGTGCTGTCCTGAAATTTCTATGCTGAGATTAAAAAGGGAAAACATTTGTTCAGCACATCTAAGGAATTATATTAAATGATTTCTCCAGCTGTACTTCAGATATTCAGCAGTGAGCAAGCCTCTTCAAACTCACAGACTCCCTGCTATTTCATCAGCTGGGTTAGAAGTAAGACAAGCCTAAAAGCAATGTCAACAAATCAACTGGAAGTTTAAGCCTGGTGAGCTTCAGAATTTCAAGAACTGAAAATTGCTTCCATGTTATGTCTGGTATCTTTGAAAAGTGAGGGTAGTCTCCTTTCATGGCCTCTAGACAGAAGATTACATCAAGAAAGTCCATAGAAGTTTTGGGGCAGTCTCACAAGAGGGGCTAGGGGCCTTGAAAACTGAACAATCACTACAGTCTCAGAAATAAGCCTAGAAGAGGAAGACACACAGTAGGGCCAAAACGGCAAATGTATTACCCTTCTGTGGATGAGTCCCTTTGTATAGGGCTCGACCAGCACTGTGTACCCCTAAAGGTTATGCTACTGCCTCAGGGTACTCGTCTGCCACGTCTTGATGGTAATAATTGGAGAATTCTCTCCCCAAGAAGGAAAAACCAGCTCCGTCATCAGAATTGTGTCCAATAATCCAAGATAATCAGTTATGGCTTATAACAGAGCCTCACAGACGTTACAGGGAGCTCATCCAACCCCAGTATCTCCGCCACAGTCCTCCAGGCTTAAGTACAAGTTCCTGCTGTTAAGGTATCACAGCTAGGAGAGGCTCTCAGTACCTTCCTGGATGACTCCCAGGAAGCCTCTGCAGTCCATTAGAAACAAAAATGCAAAAATATGGGCGGGGGTATTCCTTGCCCCTGGCCTCCCTTGCTCTCCGGTGCAGGGTTTCCCCTCTCACTATTCTTTGTGTCCCTGCATGCCCAGCCTATCAGCACTAGTTTCTGAGCCCCAGCTGTAGCTTATCTGTCCTGTATTGAGGCGAGACACCTGGGCTGAGTCACCATTTAGTGACTCCTCCCCTGAGGTTATAAACATCCTGGGCTGTTCCAGACCCATATTAGTGTTTCCAAATAGGGCTTTCCTCTTCCAGGGGTTCTGTTTCCCAATGGGAATCTTAAGGGGACCACATCATCTCTGTGTTCTCTTGGGGCTCTCTGCATCACAGGTTTTCCCTGCTGGGATACTTCTCCTCTCCACTTGAGAGTGCTCTGCAGGTAAGGGTTTAGTCCTTTCTATACTCCTAGACCTGTCTAAGAGCTTCTTCTGTTTGCTGCCTCTGAGCACGCTCTGCAGTTGCCCTGCTTCAACTGTTCCTGTGGCCTTCCCCTTTACTGTTGGGGCAGCTTGACTTCCAGATACTAAGGGGAAGGAAGCAAGCATAGATTTTCCTCCTTCCACTCCCCCTACTCTTCTACACCTTCCCTATGCTAAAACTATTTTGTGGATGATGTAAAAACTTCAGAAGTTAGGACTAAAAATAAAACACCTGCCAGAAACTGAATTATGTCAGAACTGATCCCAGTAATTTTAAAATTAAACATTTTAGTTCCACATTGTTGTTATTCCACATTATTGTATTGTTACTATCTACAGTAGCATCTGTAGGTTTACAACGTAGTTTAGGATCTCATTGTGTATGGAACAGCATCACACAGTTTACCGGAAAGATTAAGTTAAAAGTCATTGGATGACAGCCATGTGGCTACCCAACATTTGTACATGTTCAGTGGTCTGTATGAAAAGCCAGCGGAGTTACTCATTTGAAATTTAAGAAGGTATGTGTTCCTAGTTTTTGCAGTTTTTTCAAATATCCCAATTTTTTACTTCCATTCATTCATGGCCTGATGGACAGGAACCCCAACAATACATAGAAACATAATGCAGTCAAGATTCCATGCATCACAAACCTATCTGTATTTTCCCAAAGTTTTAAACACCAGCATTTTTTTAAAGAGCTGCCTTGCTTGCATGAAGAATGTGATGTCTGACAAGCTACTGACTCTTGTTTTGTTACTAGATTTGATTATATACATTAACACAGGGGTAGGCAATGTTTTTTGGCCACAGTGCCAGAAAATCCACAATGTCTACCTTGGAAGGTACTGGAGAGCCGACATGCCAGAACCCAGAGCAGCTGTTTGCAGCCTCCTGGCTGCAGCTGGCTCATAGAGCCCAGTCTGCTTGCAGCAGGGCTTGCAGCCTCCTAGCCGTCTGGTGGGAGCAGCCTGGGCTCTGTAGCTGGCAGCAGGTACTTAGAGCCTGGTTGGCGGTGGTGTGCTGAGCGAAATAGCATTGTGTGCCATTCTCAGCACGCGTGCCAGGGTTGCTAACCTCTGTACTAATGGCTGATGTTTGTAATTCTCATACCATTCTCACAAGAGTTTATCACATATTCTTAAGCATTTACCAGAAATACCACACTGTTATTTTAAATGATCAGTGAGTACTTTTAAACCAATCATGCTTTTTACAATGCAATTTGTATCGACTTTTCCCCAAACACAAAAAAGAAAGAAAGGAAAAAAAGAGAGAAGCAACCTGACTATTATGGGATTAACTTTTCATCTATCTCATAAATGTGTCAGAACCCCAGTCCTGTAAGGTGCTGATTTTTTTCTAGCTTGTGAAGCATTCTGAGACTCTTACAAATTTTTCTGTTCTATATTAGCCAAAGCCCCAAATCTGTCAAAGCTTTTCCTTCCCCCCAATTTCTGTCTTAGAGAGAGAGAGAGCGACAGAGACCTGAGAACAGACAGATCTCTTGGATGTGGAAGTCCAAGTTCAAGCCTCTTGTCAGCCTCTGGTATTAGAAGCATTTGAACCTGTGTTTGATACATCTGAGGTGCCCCATAAGAGCCTAATTATTGGCGTTTTTGTCTCCATCTAGAAATTCCAACCAGGACTTGAGAAATTTCCCACATATTTCCTAAGAAATGTTTTGTTATCTCTGGTATATTCCTATGAAAACTATCAGTGACTTGGCATTTTAGGAACATAGAGCTGGAAGAGACATCCTGCATTACTGAGTCCAGTACCCTGCAGTCACAGGACTGAAGGAGTCTCCAAATTGCCCCTTCAAATCCACACCCATAACTACAAAGCACAGTATCAAAAATATATAGGCCTTGGTTTAAATAAAAGCAGGGGAGAAGGCAGCACTGCTAGTAGAACTGGTTAATATATGTTAGAAGGTCTGAGAAAAAGGACCACAGCCCTCCATACAGGCAATCCCAATCCCATCCCCATGCACACAGAGTCAATGCCAATTTGACCAAGGGGAAAAAGACATCCTTGATGCCAAATTCTGCAATCAGTTTGATACTTTACACAGGAACATTTGGGTTTTCTAATACTGGCAGGAGCAACTGCACACCCCAATCAACTCTCCCTTCCCTCCACCCTCCTCTACCTTTGTTGTGATCCAAACTAATATTAAAATACCCCAAACACTCTGAGAACAGACAGAAGGGATAACTTTCACCTGATCTGGCCACAGAAAGCAGTCTATAGCTGTGACCAAACACAAGTGCATGGCTGCAGACAGCTTCAAAAATGGCCGATTGCGTGAAAATCTGAACCCTCATTGCAACAGAGGTCAGATGAGGATGTTTCAAAACAGAGCATCTTCAGTAACTTGTGTCTGTATTACCTGCCAGCCTGAATTGGAGCCCTCCCACCTTGTGGGGGGGGGAAGGGGAGGTGCTCCAATACACCCACCCCACCCTCCAGCACTAACTGGAGAACCCCTAAAATGAGGTTCCTTTGCTCCCTTTCCCCCCTCATATTCTGAAAACTTTGCAGCCTCACAGGGAGGAGGAGCTCTGGTTAGGGGAAGCTAGCTGAAGGCTGCAGCCAGCAGCTAGATTCCCCTTCTCCCTGGAACTAACAGTGAACTTCTGTTTGGTCTACAGGATTGTTGTAACACAGAACACTTCCTGCAAAGTGTTCTCAGGTACAGCAGGGAACTGCACTTTTGCTGTACTCTCTAGTACTGAGCATTGCCTCTTTCCACTTACTTTAATGGATTTTAGAATCTTCCTGGGCAAAGCTGCACACCAGCGGTGAGCTCCCAAAGACAGATTCCACTGAGAGATACATAGGCATGCATGGCCTCAGTAAAGGGTATATTCATACCAGAATACACTTTGCTTAGATGCATCACACTTCCTCCATGGAGGAATTGCCTATGCTGTCTAGCTGGGAGATGATACTAGGGATATGTCACCATATTTAAAAAGACTAACTCCACTATCAATAACTTGTGCATATCCAAAGTAAAAAGACAGGATGGCCTGTGAACAAATGTATAATGGTAAGATTAGGCTCATTGAACTTCCATTCACTATGCACTCCTGCAAGACCAAACACCCTGAAGCACCCATAGAGAGTGATATGGCATATAACAGAGTTTGAAGTTCATGCTTTTAGTTTAAAAAAACATCTTTTTGTACAAATTCTGAAATACTGTATTTCTCAGAATCATATTCGGTATCTGACAATTTTTTTATCCATGTATTTAGTATCTGATGATTAAAGGGGGGAAATGGGTTTGTCACATCCTTCATTCTGTGCAACACATTTAAATAAAAGCAATGTAAAGCCGGTCACTTTCCCTCACACTCATTACAATAAAAATGCTTGTGTTTCTTAGGAGTTTTCAAAATCCTCCCTGTTTGTCATTTTTATTTTAAATAAACCAGCAGATCTTCGATTAAAAATGCAATGATTTAATGCCAACAGAAAGAATAAGAATGTTTAAAAACAATAAACCAACCAAAAGAAAATGTATGCATGTTTTCTGGATTAATATCTGGGATATGTTAATTGATGTACTCTCTCGTGGATTTCAAGAACATGCAGATTATTTTATCTAAAATGAAAGCATGTGTCATTATCTCCAAAGAGTTCCCAACAGCCCAGTAACAGTGGTTAATGACAGCACAGTGTGAATGTGAAGCAGCTGCGAACGACTGTTTGATACTATCACTCTAAGGCTAACAATGTAACAAGAAATAGCTCTTATCAGAAAATTTCCATTATGTTTTCTATTTATTTTTCCTTGTCATTAAAAGAAAAAGCCTTTTTATGCCCTGGCATTACAGAAGTAAAACTTTCAGCATATTCCGCTTCCAGATGACTAAAATGATGTCCCTCAGCTTATTAACATTATTAACCTGATTGTCTCACCTGGTTGGACTTTGTTCACATGTAGCCAAGTGAGAAAGATTTAAATACAAGTGACTTGCCTATCCACTCTTTGGGGGTTTTTTTGTAAAACCTGTTCAGAACTGCATGTAGCCGTTGATCCTAGATGTATCCTGGAGCCTATAGAAGCTCCTGGAGCATAGGAGCCTCAATACCAAAATCTAACTAGCCTTGCTTAGAATTATGACATTAAAACATAAAAAAGAATAAAACACTTCAGATCCTGATGTACTCCTCCATAGTACTTAGTGCTACCCACTTTTGCCATGAGGCCTCTATGCTCCTGGAGCTTATTTAGGCTCCTATGTATACCCATTTTAAAACTAAAAAGTCCTCAGCTCAGACAGAAAGCAAGTCCTAAAGTGGTACACACCATAAAGGCTGGCCATTTTCTTCAGGCCAAATGGTGTGGCACTGTGTCAGAACAAGGAAAGGCTTCTATCCTTGCCAGACTGGTCTTACTTCAAGTCAGTCCTGATAGCTCCAGCCGTCTTCTTCCAAGAAGCTGACTTTTTCCATTTTGTACCACTGTTACCTACAGCTGATCACAGTTTGAGAACCAGTAAGGGAGACACAGCTTGCATATAGGGCTGAGAAAAGGGGAAGAAGGATTACATGCAGCTGAGAGTGCTTAACTGGAGGGGGACGGAGCTCTTGAGTTAGGAAGGTTAAGAAAAATAAGTGGAAGTACTGTCATATTAGGTGATGGGCACAGCTTATTCTTTAAGCTGTAAAGGTTAAATATTGCTAAAAGTACCAGTAAGAAAACAGAAACAGATAAACAGATGCTTTTTGTGGGCAATTGGATTATGATTATACAATGGCTATGATTCCTTTCGCACCTATATTTTGCATCTACCAGTTTTGAGAGTCAGGCTATGAGTAGGATGTTGATTTCTTCAGGTGAGATTACGCTGAGGTTTCTATGAATCTCTACAAGATGACTTTTGTGCCATCTTCTCATTTAGCATATATTATACATAGGCTACATATATATTATTTAAAAAGATTCTTCCCCATTAAACGTACTAAATATAAATGAAGGAACAAACAGTACATATTGATTATCCCTCAAAGAGGCCTCATGGCAAAAGTGGGTAGCACTAAGTACTATGGAGGAGTACATCAGGATCTGAAGTGTTTTATTCCTTTTTATGTTTTAATGTCATAATTCTAAGCAAGGCTAGTTAGATTTTGTATTGAGAGCAGAAATGGGTAATTGGCATTTTGCTATGGGAATACCTTTATAAGAGTCCTTCTGAATTTAAAGGATATATTTTATGAAGGACACTGAAGGTATGTGTATGTCTTGATACACTGAGTTTAAAGGGGGTAGCCCTAAGCATGCCAGAGACAGGAGGAATTCTCAGTCCAATTAACACCAATGCAAAATTCCCAAATGTACCGGGAACTATATTTTTCAATAGAGATTTACACTATCTTGAATGCAGTTTTGAGTCCATCAGAAGCTTTCTTATGTAATACAGCAAAGACTAATTCTTCACAGAATATCTACAACACTGCCTGTCAAAATTAGACCTTGTATGCAGTGCTTCCAAGTTCTGTGTTGCTTTGTTGATTTTGTTTCATTTTTATAATAGCTATGATTTTTAACCAAACCATGTTAAGATAGTATGAAGATAGTAATAGATATTTAAAAAATGTCAGATACATAAATTGCATTGAAATGTAAGCATGTGTTAGGGGAATTACTAAATCCCTAGACCCTAAACTGAGCAGGGACCGGAACAGCCACCACTACTCTGGGCCCCCCTTAGACCTCAGGGGAGGCACATCTAGGCCACGGTTTACTGAGGAACTAGTTAGGGAACTTCTGGAGAGACTGGATGTATTCAGATCAGCTGGTCCAGACGATCTCCACCCCAGAGTACTGAGGGAATTAGGTGAGGTCATTGCGGGACCCCTGGCACAGCTTTATGAGAACTCGTGGTGCTCTGGTGTGGTGCCAGAGGACTGGAAGAGGGCCAATGTGGTTCCCATCTTCAAAAAGGGGAGGAGGGAGGACCTGGGGAACTATAGGCCAGTTAGTCTTACCTCAATCCTGGGTAAGCTTTTTGAGAGAATTATTCTGGCACATGTCCACGAGTTGCCAGCAGGAGAGATTATGCTTAGGGGCAACCAACACGGGTTCATTAAAGGGAGGTCCTGTCAGACTAACCTGGTGGCCTTCTACAACCAGGTCACCAAATCCTTAGATGCAGGGGTAGCAGTGGACATAGTCTTCCTGGACTTTCGGAAGGCCTTTGACACTGTCTCTCACCCTGTTCTCATTAAGAAACTGGGGGACTGTGGTGTCAACACCCACACAGTCAATTGGGTTGCCAACTGGCTGGAGGGCTGCACCCAGAGAGTGGTAGTGGATGGGTCATTTTCAACCTAGAGGGATGTGGGCAGTGGGGTCCCCCAGGGCTTGGTCCTCGGGCCCTCACTGTTCAACATCTTCATCAGTGACTTGGACAAGGGGGTAAAAAGCACCCTGTTCAAATTTGCTGATGACACTAAGATGTGGGGGGATGTGGGCATGCTAGAAGGAAGAAATAGGCTACAGTCGGACCTAGACAGGTTACAGGGGTGGGCGGATGAGAATAGGATGGGATTCAACACTGACAAGTGCAAGGTGATGCACCTGGGGAGGAAGAACCGGCACCATACCTACAGGCTGGGGAACTCCCTTCTTGTCTGTACAGAGGCAGAAAAAGATCTTGGAGTCATTATTGATACCAAAATGAACATGGGCCGGCAGTTGGGGTATGAAGTCAGAAAGGCCAACCGCACCCTGTCATGCATCCACAGATGCATCTCAAGCAGGTCCAGGGAGGTGATCCTCCCCCTCTGTGCAGCACTGGTCAGGCTGCAACTTGAGTACTGCATCCAATTCTGGATGCTGCACTTCAGGAGGGATGTGAACAGCATGGAGAGGGTCCAGAGGAGGGCCAGTTGCATAATCAGGGGGCAGCAGGGCAGGCCCTACGAGGAGAGGCTATGGGACCTGAACCTGTTCAGCCTCCACAAGAGAAGGCTGAGGGCGGATCTAGTGGCCTGTTACAAACTAGTCAGAGGGGACCAGCAGGCACTGGGGAAGTCCCTGTTCCCCCATGCACTACCAGGAGTGACCAGGAATAACAGTCACAAGCTGGCAGAGGGTAGGTTTAGGCTAGATATCAGAGGCAGTACTTCACTTTCAGGATGGCTAGGATCTGGACCCAACTTCCAAGAGAAGTGGTGCTGGCTCCTACCCTGGGGTCTTTAAGAGGAGGCTAGATGAACACCTTGCTGCGGTCGTTTGACCCCAGTACTCTCTCCTGCCATGGCAGGGGGTTGGACTTGATGATCTGCTCAGGTCCCTTCCGACCCTACTAACTATGAAACCATGAGACTATAAACTTAGATCAGAAAGTGGTTTCCCAATGCTTCCAAGAAAAATGGGAGTTGACTCTTTCGTTTTCCCTACTACCAATATTTTGTTAATGCACTAAATTATATGTGGCAATCAAGCATTTAAGAGTGTCTATATACTACATGGACTGATCACTGAGATAGAGACAATTATATTTGCCTGTTCTGAAAAGATGTCTTAGTAAAACTACCATTTGAGTTTTTATGCCCCATTCATCATGAAAGTATCTGGGCATCCTCTGCCTCAGATCATTGGCAGAGTTCTTACTGGACAAAGAAAAGCAGTATCAAAATGAAAATTCACTAACTTGTTGTTCTGCCTCTGGCAGACTTCTTAGTAAAGGTAAAATTTAGACAGGACCCTGCCAGGCCTTGCATATGCCATTCCTATGCATATAGTAATGAGTGACTCTGTCAGGGGCTTTTTAGCCCATGGACGAGTAATTTCCAAATCCACAGAAATAATGAGCTGTTTCTAAGAGGAAAATGGAGTGAACTGCTGAATAGCTAGATGGCAGAACTAGCTAGATGGCAGGCAAGCCTTCTGCACTGCAGGATCAAAGTAGGTTATAGGAAACATGAGTGTGTGTATGCTAGCTTTGCACATTGTGTTTGGTAACAAGTGCTGTTGATCGTGGTCATACTGTGTGAGTCATTGAATACCGTAGCTTTAAGCTTACTAACATATTAGCATGGTGCAACTTACATTAACTTTGGATAAAAGCTGCTCTGAGTACTGGAGCAATCACATGAGCTCCCAGGGTAGCTTCCTAGGACAACTGCCCAGGGTGCCATCATGGGGGGCAGGGAATAGTTTTGCCATAGTTATTCTTTCCTCCTTGTGCTATGTTGACTGCTCCATTTGCAAGTACTGATGAAGTTCAGCATGCCCTACACCTTTAATGGTCACGGTATACTCCATCAGCCCTTGCCAATGCATATGCCCTTTCCTGTGTATATACCTAATGAGTTCTTCATTATTAACTGGCACTTTGTATATCAGACATGCCTGAATAATGAAAAAAAAATGAATCAATGAAAAATAGATAAATTAAATTCCATTTCCCAGTCATATAGTCAGGAACCAATCCAGTCTGCAGCATAAATCACAACAGCTTCACAGTTAATGATCATTTGAAGCCCAGTCCTTACACAGGAAAAAATCCCCATTGACTCCCTTAGATGTTATTTCTGAGTTAAGTAATATCAAGACACCTTGGCAGGTATTTTACAAAATAGCAGGATGCTACAAATCAATGACATGATGACTAGAAAACTTTTGCAATAAATGAGATGAAGTGCCCAATCCAGCCATTTGTTGTGAAAATAAGTACTCAAACTGTTTCAGGGTCAGGACTCAAAACTGAAAAACTGAAACCTACCACTCTCTGTTTCTCAGAAGAAAACATACTTTTCTCTTATGTGATGTTGTAATGGGTCTTGTAATAAGTTGTGAAAGCAGTGGACTGTAACTCTGCACTTAATCTGTGGCTTTGGTAACTCACTTGATTTTGTCTTTCTTTTGGAATTTGCATTATGGTGGGAGTTTATTTAGATTAATGGAAATTTCATGTCAAATCGTTTACAAATGCTGTCACCCACATATCTTGAAATCCTTTGTTTCTTAAAATTAAGTGTGAGTTCTCTTTTTACAGTAGGTGTGCAAGCATCTCAGGACACCTTATTATATACCTGCCAAGGTTCTTTTTGAACAATTTGAGAACTACCATGTTCCATAAATAGGAAACTGAAACATGAAAGTGAGGATCAGGGCACTTTTGCTGGTGTTTTGGTAAGAAAGTATTGACAAAAATAATATTCATAAAAATATAAATCAACTTGTGAAGGAACCTGTAATTAGAACTGAGTCAACAGTGGGAATATGTTTTCCCTGTGTATTATTTTATTTTAAATTTGAAAACAACCTTTTATCGCTATTTTGTGTTTGCTTTTTGGGAATACTTGAGCCATGTTTGGCTTTACTAGCATGAATACTTTAATAATAATAATGGTGACCAACTGGAAAGGATTCTGAAAATAGCTACAAGAATAACTTGAAGTTCAGAAAATCTTCCTTAAAGAGAGATATTAAAGAAGTTCAGTTGACTTAATGTGTCCACAGGGTAAAAATTTGACTTAACCAGAGTGTGGGTGGATTTGTCCTCACATGCATATATCTATACCAACATACAGGCACTTTCTTATCAGAAGAGATTTGATCATAAAGATAATAGTCTGGAAGATAAATAAAGGAAATGCTGTGGTGGCTAGAAGCTGAAGCTACACAAATTCAGACTTCAAACAAGATACAAAGTTTAAATGTCATTTACTACAAGAATAAATTACCTGATCTGGTAGTTTCTTGGCCCCTTGAAGGTTTTAAAGCAAGATTTTTTCTCCCCTAAAAGACTGTCTTGGTCAACCTGGCAGTAGGAGACTGGACAAGTTACTGGGTGAGGTTCTAGGGCAGTGGTCAATCAGGGAGCAGTGGTTCTAGAGCAGTGGTTGATCGGGAAGCCCCTGACAGCCAGTCTCAGTATGAGCCCCTGACAACCTCCCCAGACTATTGACTGTTAGAAGCTCTGTGATCAGGAGCAGGGGGATGTATGTGGGGAGTGGCTGGGACACAGTCTGGGAGCAGTGGGATGTAGGAGCTGCAGGATGCACATAGCTGGGCTGAGCCATGTCCCCTGCCACTGGGGCCAGGTCAGGTAAGTGGGAGGATGCCCCTCTGCGCCTCCTGCCATCGGGTGAGTGGGGCCCCGGCGGGGCCGGGGGAGGGTCGGAGCCTGGGTGGCTCATCCAGGCACAAGGGGGAGGAGGCTCCCACTACTGCATGCACTCAGGTGGAGGCCTGGGAGGTGTGGGGGGAGGGAGACATGCAGCTGGGGAGGGCATGGGGGGCCTGTGCCCCCAGATCTGCATGCTAGCTGGGCAAGCTGCTGCTGTGGGCTGGGGCTGGAGCAGGGGGAGGTGCCAGGATCTTCATGGGGGGCTCACCTGAGGTGCACCACAAGCTGGGGCCTGGTACTGGAGTGGGGCAGGTGCCCAGGAGTTGCAGTTCAGGCCAGGTGATGGCAGTACTGGGAGGGGACATTGGGAAGTTACGGGCAATTTAGCGGCTGACACAAGCCACTCCCAGCTCAGGACTAGTAGCTCAGAGCAATAAAGCAGCAAAGGAACAGGGGTAGTGCTCAGCAGTGGTGTTTTTTTGTCCACACACAGCTTAGCCAGGCTCTGCAGCACAAACAGGCCCCACCTTGTGGCCAGGAAGAGCCTGGTACTGCCCCAGTTTCATCCTGCAGTGGCAGCCAGCCCAGACAGCATGCAGATCCAACAGCACATGCCTCCATGCCCTCATGCGCTGTGTGCCCCCCATGCCTCCAGATGAACTACTCATGGCTCCATCCCTTGCCTTGCCCATGCAGGGCCTGCCCCTGCCCCAGCCCCACTTCCTCCCTCACCGCTGTGGGGTGGGGACAGATTGAGGCCCCAGTGATGAAGGAGGGAGTGGGCCTCTATCTGCCCCACCTGCCTCCCCATGGCCCTTACCCCTCCCGCCACCCCTTCCCCCACAAACCTACCAGCTAGGGGGTGGCATGCCCCCCAATAATTTTTTCTCCTTTTGCTTTGATTTGACCCCCTTGCCCTACCCACAGACTGACATGTGGGGGTCAGTGGGGTGGTGCACAGTAGATCTTGGGTTGCTTTTTAATTTAAAAAGTGATCTCTTACTTAAAAAGTTTGGAGACCATTATTCTAGAGAAAGTGTTATGTCAATATGTCAAGCAGGAAGATCAGAACAGTATTTTTGTTTTTAAAGTCTATGATTTTGTGAATGCTTTGAAACAATATGTTTGCTTTTCACCAGTTTGTTCAAAGTTAATTTCATCTTTGGTTTACCCATCTGCAGTAAAGGGTGTGATTAGCACTGGTCCATATCGTATCACAGTAAAGGTCTCTTGGCTGACTCAGAGATACCATAGATGATCAGTGGGCATATCTACACAAGTCACTTTACTGTGCCATAGAACAAATTACTGCACAGTAAGTGTCCATGTCTACACATGCACATTATTATTGCACAGTAATTTGTTCTAACTGTGAGTAAATTTTCTACCTGCAAATGTAAGTAGCAAATTAACTCACAATTAGTTACTGCACAGTAGCACATGTGTAGATGCTGACCGGGAGCAAATTTCCCTCAGTCCGCCCCACCTCTAAGGGGCCAGTCCCAAGGCCCCAGGGATGGGAGCCTCTTCTGCACCCAGGGCTGGGCTGGATCTATGCCTGCCCCAGCCCCAGCCCCTTAAGAGCCTGAGGGGATGCTGGGCCCCAGGGGTATTTGCTAGCAGACTGGCCACTGCTTCCCACTGTGTCCCCCAGATAGGCCCCAAAGCAGCTGCAGCAGCCTACCTGCACCCCTGTGTGGCTGCAAGGGCCATGCTATCCAGCCCCTCAGGGTGCTGCAGACACTGGCCAGGCTTGGCAGCATATGGGCCCATCTGCAGCCAGCTTGTGGCCACTGGCTCCCATGGCAGCTGGCCCAGGCAACCTGCAGCAGCCTTCCCAGAGCCTGCAACTAGTGCCTAGCACTGCAGCCATGTGTGCTTGCCTGTCCTACACCATGCCCCTGTCCTTGGTGCAGCAGGCAGCTGCCCAGGCCCCAGCACTAGGGACTGTTATGCGGAAGTCCAACAAGCCACTGAGGGAGTCATGTTGGCATCCCCCCAGTGTCACATGACACCTCCTGGGGACCCAGCTGTTCCCAGAAGATTGTGGACCTTATGGTGCTGTGGGGTGAGGTGGAGGTCCTGAGCCAGTTTGTGTGGGGTTGGTGCTCCAATGCCCACATTTACAAGGGGCTATCAGGCCACATACAGGAGTGCAGGCATGATTGGTTGGCACAAAAGTACTAAAAAGTACATAAAGGTTAAAGCTTTGTTGGCACAGTAGTTCATGGTCACCAAGCACAGCCACCCACTGGGAGTTCATTCCACTGCATTCCCTGCCTCCAGCATCATCAAGCAGCTCCAGGAGCCCAGGCCAGTGCTTACCTTGCCAGCTCCATGGACTCATCCCTGACATGAGACAAGGCTGGTCATGGCACTGCCGACCATCAGCAGCTCCAGCTCCTCCCTGGAGTGAGTCCCTGCCTGGGAAGCTAGATGCTGTGTCTCTCTGCCTCCAAGACACTGGGGAGGTACACACCCTCATCACAAGAGGTCACTGACCCAAATCACCACTCACACCAGCCCCATCCACATCATAAGCCCAGCACTGAGGAAGGTCTCTCCCTGCCCCAGCCTTGGTCCCTGCCTCAGACCCAGCCTCTCTTCCCCACCCAGACTGGCTGCACTCCCTAGGCTTCTGGGTTCTTCCCCCACAGCATGGAGGGAGGTGGGAGACAGTGCCAAACTTTACTGAATAGCCTGTGCCCCTGAAGGTAGGTGGGCACAGGCCTTGCACATGCCAAGAAATGTTTTGATGCCAATGGCAATGTCCTCTTAGGCTGTGGGGGACAGGGACATGTAGTACAGCCACAGGTAGTCCTCCAGGCAGTGGTGGAGGTTGCAGGGCACAGGGTGGGTTTGCCCACCACACTGTCAAAGTTCAGGGTCCTGTGCCAGGTGTGCCAGTGCACCTGGGGCCTCATGACAAGCAGCAGCAGCAGGGAGTACTAGGTTGGGCACCCCTTGGTCCATGAAAAAAGATCCTTGTGCAGCACCTCGTACACTCTCTGTAGAGGCACACTTGGGGCACAAAGTGGGTTTGGGGGGGGAGGGGGCCCTGGGACAGGACCCCTGTGGGGAGGGTTGGGGTACAGCCAACTCCATGTCCCAGTCATCCAGGAGCCCTGCATCCACCAAACCAAGGCACTGTGGGTTTGGTGGCAGCACAGGAGACAGGCTGGCCTGCAGAAGAAGGGGGAGGGTGTGGCATGGCACAGGAGGTGCCTGCCACTTTAAGGGCCTGAGCCAAGCTGCCAGCAGGTGCCTGATTGTGGCAGCCATTTTAGATCCCTGGCTGCCTTTATAATCAGATCAGTTCCCTGCTGGTAGGGGAGGTAGTAACATTGTTTGGTTGTTGGTATCATCCTGGAGGTAAGGGAGGAGCTGTAGAGGATGGTTTGGAGGCTCCTGGTTCTGGGCATGACCTAAAACTGCACCCTGCCAGGAGTGAGTTGTGTGATGGGGCTCTCAGTGGCTCAGGAGCCCCCAGGAAATGCCAGGCCAGCGATCACCCTGGTGAAAGGCAAGTAGGGGTGCCTTAACCCCCAGCCCTCACCTTCTGGTGTGTTGAGAGTAAGATCTGTAGCCAAGCTCAATGACCTGCTGCTCTGGGGGGGAGTGAGAGTCCCTATGAGACCCTGGAGCACTAGTTGTGGTGTGTGTGATGGGAACATCATCAAGGGAGGAATAGAGGCCAGGTAAGCTTCTGGAAATGCCTGAGCCAGTTAGGGAGAGACTCTGCAGGGCCAGGCATGATCCCAGGAGCACTTGAGCTAGGAATGGGGAACCCTAGTCCAGAAAGTGCAGGCAGGAGGTGAAGACCCCATTGAGGGACTTGACTGGTCAATGCTGGGGCCAGGACCTGAGGGTCAAAAGGGAAGGGGCCCACCATGAGGGATGCCCACAATGAGCACAGAAGCTTGGGGTCCTGATTGGGTCTGAGATGGGGCCAGGGCTTATGGAAGCTGAAGGTCCCCATGTTTGTGGACCACAGCTAATGGGTGGAGGTGAGGGTTCAGCTAACTGTCTGAGATGCCATCTGTGAGGCTTGGGCCATGGTATAGGGGTGGAACAGAGCCACGGATACCCGCTAATATTGGGGTGCAACAATGGGCAGCCTGCTGCCTTAATTAACAACTTTATTAAATACCAACAAGGCATGGCGGGCAAGACAGGTGAGTGCTGTGCTCAGAGGCAGGTGGGGAGCTAGCTGTGGCTAGCTAGGGACCCCCACTTCACCACAGAGGGGAGAGCCTCTGGAGCTGCAGCACCAGAAGCCAGGCCTGTCCTGATCTGAGAACTGGGTTGGGGAGGCAGGCTGCCTGTAACCAGTACCCAGTGGCACACAAACCCTGCAGAGCAAGCGGGGACAGGGAACTCAGCCAATGGCCACCTGAGCCAGGGCCTCCCTGGCTGACTTACCAAGGTCCCTGGGCACCCATGCACAGACTATCCCCAATCTGAGCCTGAGCAGTTCTCAGCCCCCTGACACAGCATCTTATCTCAGAAATGCTTTCAAGCTTTCACAAATGGCTTCTCTCTCTCCTGGCTCCACAGGTCCTGCAGTTGCACTCAGAGGAGAGCCACCAGTTGCCAGGTGGGATGGAGGCTCAGCATCACTGCCAGCCTCAGCTGGGGGGCCCTGCAAATGTGCTGGCACCAGCAGCAGAGGACCCAGGACCACACTTACCTGTTGGACTGCCTGGTCACCATGGTTAAGGACTGTCTGGTGGACTCATGGGGTGCTGGGCACCTGCCCCAACCTCTACCCCCTAGGTGCACCCACCCCATGCCCCTCCATCCCAGGAGGACACATGCACACCATGTAAATAGAATAGGGAAGACTGTTTGACTCATGGTGGGTGGTGGAAGGGCTCTGTGGGGAGGGAGGAGAAGGCAGGGTATGTTTGTTGGAGTGAGTGGGGTGGGTTCTGCTGTTTGGCAGGGAGGGAGGATGGGCTCTGTTGTTGGGGAGGGAGAGGAGAGGAGGTTCTTTGTGAAGGGGAATAAACTGCTTTTTGGATAACTGTCTGCAGTGAGTGTGGTGTTGAGAGCACAGTGGGGCTGGAGTCTGTGGGCAGCTGTCTAGTTGGGCTGCAGTGGGGAATGCAGAAGGGGTGGTTGGCCAGTGCCTCTCGTACCTGATACCCTGGCCCCCACTGGCAGGTGTGTGCCTTGCCTGGGGCTGCAGCAGGGGAAGCTCACCAGGGCCAGCAGGGCAAGCATCATGGCCAGCTGGAGCCCATAGTGCTGGATATTGCTGCCAGGGGAAGGGGTTGGAGCAACCATGGCACAGGGAAGTAGAGGCTGCAGTGAGAGCTACTGCGTGCTTCCCCCACGCTCTGCACACTGCTCCAGCCAGAAAAGCAGCTGGCCAAGGAGCAGCATGTGGCGCTGCCTTTTAAAGATGGCCACTGGCCACAAGCAACTGCAACCAGAACCTTCAGTTCCCCCTGGTGGTAGCAAGGAGCCCCAGGGAACAGGAGCAGTCTGCTGCTAGAAGCAGCAAATCTGCTCCCATGTCCCTGCACATGTACATGTGTGCTTGGGACAGTTTCCTTTAGAGTAGCTTACTGTAGACTAAACTTGTCCTGGATTATTTGCACATGCAGATGCACCCATTATATACTACAATACTGGCATTAAATGTGAATGACTTGGGAGCTCCATGCAGTCTTGTCATTCATGTACAACTTTTAAATTTATGCTTTTTCTTGCTAATGTTACATGTACTAATCTGAACTTGAGAGAAGTTAATTCAGCATACAAATGACTTGGGCATTCTTACCCTGATCTACATGCATACCTAAAGATAATGTACACACAAATACAAACATTTGCAAATTTTAAATCTGATAAATATCCATGTTTTGTGTTTTGCTGTTGAAAACCTTTAGATGATCTCCATATTTAACGTGAGAGAAAGCAAAAAAAAAAACCTTCACATTTTTATGGGAATAATAAATAATAGGCAATAGCCCATTATCACAAATACACTACGTGAACAAAAAATGTTTTATTAGGTTTACCTTGTTCTGTCATTACGGCTTCCTTTTGTGATGACCATTCAAGCATGTAACCATTGGTGCATTTATAAAAGATAATAAAGTTTATTACTATAATAATGGGCAATGAATAATACTCTAAAATGGCAAATAGGCTTTGGGAAAAAGGTCAAATATGCATTAATAAAAGCAAAATGCATTAAAGGTACTTTAAATGAAAGTGGTTTTTGGGTCCTAGTATTTTAATCAGCACTATACTTTCAAGGTAAAAATATAGACAACTTGATGAATTAATCACAGTAAAATAAAAAAGCCAACTACTTCCTTTGGAATATGATGTTACAGAGTTTTGTTGGGGATTTATTTATTTAATATTATTATTTCTTGTTCTTATTTTGTTGTGTTTTTTTTTTTTTCTCTTTGTTTGGTGGCCTGGCCAGCCCCTCTCAGAAGGTTTCTGTCACTTTAAAGATACTTCAGAGAGATGTCTACTAGGGGTGTGTGAAACAGGCTGTATTTGATTTGGATTTGGCTGAAATTGGACAGTGACTCGATTCATTGATTCATATCACTGTCCGGTTCGAGTCGACCAAATCTGAATCTGAAGATTCAATGCTGATTCAGAGAATAAGCATTTTGGTCATAGACACAGCTTTAAATGTTTTTTCTACATACCTTGAGGTACCAGGTGTGGCTTGTGAATGCTGTGATGCTGGGGTGGATGGATCATCCCACAGGAGCACAGTGTGGGGGTCCCCCCACACTCTCGGTGGTGAACCTTGAAGTGGCACTGAAGCTAAGTAAGCCTGGCTTTGAAACTCGAAACGTTTTGAAACTTTTAAATCTAAGGCGCATCAATGAACATGTATATATGCGCACTGTGGAGTAAATCCATAGAAGCTAACTAAGTTACACTGGTGGACCATAAAGATAGTGTAGTGGTTTTCCTTTTATTTGTTTTCTGCTGTAATGCTCCCTGAAAATTAGGAAATCTAGTAATGGAGAAATCCTGCTCATCAGGGAATCTTCAGTTGGCATATAGCCATCACATTGTCACTTAAGCCCTTCTGCTTCTGGTATGTGGGAGCATTTCTGGGAAAACGGCAGTATGTTTATTGAAATAGTTCCCTTGGGCTGTTGTCAGTCAGCACAAATTTAAGAGCTTTGAGTTGCTCTAATCTGTGCCAGAACATTGGCCAAAGACTGGGGACAAGAAAAAGTGATATATGTCACCTTTGCCCAACAGCTCAATCTCCTGATTACGCATCAGTTGCAGGCAGGATAAAGTATTCAGGCCATGTTCTTTGATTTTTCTCATTCCCGGAAGAGACTCTTAGCTTCACAGTTAGTAGGGTCAGAAGGGACCTGAGCAGATCATCAAGTCCAACCCCCTGCCATGGCAGGAGAGAGTACTGGGGTCAAACGACCCTGGCAAGGTGATTGTTGAGCCTTGTCTTAAAGCCCCCCAGGGTAGGAGCCAGAACCACTTCTCTTGGAAGTTGGTTCCGGATCCTAGCTGCCCCGACCATGAAGTAGCGCCTCCTGATAGCTAGCCTAAATCTACTCTCTGCCAGCTTGTGACCGTTATTCCTAGTCACTACTGGTAGTGCTTGGGGAAACAGGGACTCCCCCAATGCCTGCTGGTCCCCTCTGACTAGTTCATAACAGGCCACTAGATCTCCCCTCAGCCTTCTCTTGTGGAGGCTGAACAGGTTCAGATCCCGTAGCCTCTCCTCATAGGGCCTGCCCTGCTGCCCCCTGATCATGCGAGTGGCACTCCTCTGGAGCCTCTCCATGCTGTTTACATCCCTCTTGAAGTG
>NW_017728948.1:24911457-24924571 GCF_001723895.1 Crocodylus porosus
CCCACATCCCCCCACATCTTAGTGTCATCAGCAAATTTGAACAGGGTGCTTTTTACCCCCTTGTCCAAGTCACTGATGAAGATGTTGAACAGTGTGGGTCTGAGGACCGAGCCTTGAGGAACCCTACGGCCCACATCCCTCTGGGTGGAAAATGACCCATCCATCACCACTCTCTAGGTGCAGCTCTCCAGCCAGTTGGTGACCCCTTTGACTATGTAGGTGTCAATACCACAGTCCCCCAGTTTCTTAATGAGAACAGGGTGAGCAATAGTGTCAAAGGCCTTCCGAAAGTCCAGGAAGACTATGTCCACTTCTACCCCTGCATCTAAGGATTTGGTGACCTGGTGGTAGAAGGCCACCATGTTATTCTGACAGGACCTCCCTTTAATGAACCCGTGTTGGTTGCCCCTAAGCATAATCTCCCTTGCTGGCCCCTCATGGACATGTGCCAGAATAATTCTCTCAAAAAGCTTATCCAGGATGGAGGTAAGACTAACTGGCCTATAGTTCCCTGGGTCCTGCTTCCTCCCTTTTTTGAAGATGGGAACCACATTGGCCCTCTTCCAGTCCTCTGGCACCACACCAGAGCACCATGAGTTCTCATAAAGCTGTGCCAGGGGTCCCGCAATGACCTCAGCTAATTCCCTCAGCACTGTGGGGTGGAGATCATCTGGACCAGCTGATTTGAATACATCCAGTCCCTCCAGGAGTTCCCTGACTAGATCCCCCCTGACCCTTGGCCTAGGTGCTCCTTCCCTGGGGCCTAAGGGGGGTCTGGTGCGGGGGCTGATCTGGTCCCTGCTCAGGAAAATGGAGGCAAAGAAGTTAAATAGGTTAGCTTTGTCATCTGGTGTGATGACCAAATTTCCTAGTGTGTCTTGCAGGGGCCCCACGTTACCCGGTACCTTCTTTTTGCCACCTATGTATTTAAAAAACGACTTCTTGTTGTCCTTGATCTGGGAAGCTAGTCCCAGTTTCACATCCACCTTGGGCTTCCTGACTGCCCCCCTGCATCCTTGAGCAACTGCAGTAAAATCCTCCCTGGTGATGGCCCCTCCCTTCCATGGTGTATGCCTCCCTTTTAGTAGAAGACGTTCCCAGATGCTTTTGGTGAGCCATGGGGGCTTTTTCCAGATGCTTTTGGTGAGCCTCCTGCTCCCTTTGATCCCTGTTGAGATTACCTCCCTTTGGGCTTGGAGAATTGTCTCCTCAAGGAGCAACCACTCTTCTTGGACGCCTGGCTCCCCTCCCCTCCCCTCTGGGACCTCAGTGCTTTCCTGACTACTCTCCTTAGCTCACTGAAATCCACCCTCCTAAAATCTAGGGCTACTGCAGGCCTTTGCCACCTTGCACTGGTTGGTGAATTCCGGCAGGCGGTGATCACTGTTGTCCAGGTGGCCGAGCACTCGCAGCCCCCTCACCAGGTCGTCACCTGTGGCCAGCACCAGGTCCAACAAGGCATCTCTGCTGGTGGGGCTGTGCACCTCCTGAGTTAGATCCTGCATTTGAGCTAGGAACCTACATGAGCGGTCAGACCTGGCTGACTGCTCTTCCCAGCAGATGTCTGGAAAGTTCAGGTCACCCATGATAACCACATCCTTTGACCTAACTACCTCCATGAGCTGACTTAAGAATTTCTGGTCTAGCTCTTCCCCTTGATTGGGTGGTCTGTAGTAGACCCCCACCGTTAAATCTCTTTCCCCTCAACTGCCTTGAATTCCAACCCAGAGCAATTCTGTGTGCCCCTCCTCTGACTCTGTGCTACCTGTTGAGGATGTGTATTCCTCCTTAATGTAGAGTGCCACACCCCTAATAAATGTTGTGTGACTTTTCCATATATTTTGCACAATAACAAAAACTCAAATAAGTAAAATAGACTGTTATCTGCATATGGAAATTTAGAAGAAAAGAGGAATTGAACTAAATAAAACATTGTTATCCACTTGAAATGGGTATCACTTAGAAAAGGAAAATCTTATGGGTTACCCTTGATTTTTATCCTGTTTTGATAAATGCTGTATTTGTATCTGTTGTGACTTCAGAATATGCACCTGAGTCCCCTATCACAATGCTTCAGTTGATAGACTGTTAGGTCCTCTACTGCAGCATACAAACTTAAATAAAGCACATAAAAAAAATGCCTATAGAGAGAACGTGAGACCGACACCAAGTGTCTTGCTTTAGGGATTATTTGACCTATTCCTGTCTGTTCACGGACTGCTGTTCAAAAAAAATCTTCATTAAGTGTGACATTTACCCCTGAATTGAGGGCCAATACAAGGCCTAAGCATCACTTCTGTTCCTCATAAGCCCTGTTTCTGTGACTTAAATGGGATTTAATTGGGTCTTTGGCCTGATGATCACCCTTTTTCACAAGGCTGAATTCATGCAATGTGAGGAAAGTTATTCTAGCAAATTAGTTTTAACTTACAGTAAACTTTCCACTGAGTGAAAGTAGAATTCCTAATAGACGAGGATTGGGAACGAGAAAACCTTGAGCAGATGTTTAGTGGTTTGTCTGAACAAAGCTTTGTTCAATCAAACCCTGTTACAAACTGAAGACAAAAATTCTGCTGAGTGGATCTGAATGAATAAGGAATGTATGGAAATGAATGGAAAGATTGTTTATCACCACTAGAGAGATCTATGTGCCTGGGGAAGATTCACTCCCTAAGGAGGAAATAAGGTAGTGAATCCACTCTAAATAGCGCTACTTTTGGAAAGAGGGTTAGATGCAACAGCTAATTTAAAATTCTTATGTGAATTCTTTTGCCTGTGAAGTAGCGCAGGATCTTGCCTCCCATACTCTCAGAATGACTGGCACTCAGGACTAGGTTTGCTAATACAAATCCACAATGGCAAAAAACCCTACAGCTAGGGGGAATAGGACCCCTACTGAGAGAGGGTCTCTGTTACATACAGGCTGCAGTGCCTGTACATAACTGTTGCAGCACTTGCAAGTGGTACGTTATTTTTTAACAGTATATTAATAATGTTTTTAAAGAGAAATCATGGGAAAAAAATCCCGAGTCTGATGTTAGCGTTCATTTGTCTGCCTTGCACAAAGATTGATCTCATACCCACTTTGCAGTGACTTAACTTTCTTAACTCAGCCTCAGCAAGGTCTGATAAGGATCAGGGGGTGAGGTGGGGTAGAGGGGGGATGGGGCTTTGAACCTGTAAATGAGGGCAGATTTGCAAGTGCTTATTTATAAGAGTGGATTCATTGGGACTACATGTATGAGCAGCAGCCTCTTGTGTCAATAGCAGGTCACAGAATTAGGCTATTATTTGTGCAGCATCTTGTATTCCCATAAGTACTTTATAGAAATGTAACACTATGTTTCAAAGCAGAAAGAGAGGAATGAAGATTTAAGGATGGAATGGCAAATTTTTAGATGGGGTTTGAAAATAGCTGCATTTTTGATGGGATGAGAAGGCTTTCTTGTTAATGTGTGTATATAACAAGATCCTAGCTCAAAAGGGGCATCCTGGGTCTACTGCCAGCTAACAAATAGATTTAAATAATAAGTGTCTCCTGTCCCTCAAAAGTAAGTGTATTTAAACAAAGGAAAAAAACCAAACAATACAGAAAAGTGACCCATGCTTGATGTGCAAATTAATCTTCAGGCACAAGCAAGTTGACTTGCTATACTTAAACTTAAGTATAAGTTAAACTTAAACTTGCTGCTGCCTTATGCATTTTATTTTCAATTGGTTCCCCCGAAAAGCCCCAAATGATTGGCCTAATACAATGTCACATGGAATACTCCTAATCCAGGTGGTTGACTTGTGCTAAATTAGAGGCTGATGTGCATTTGGAGCAACCAAAGGTGTTTCATTCAGCTTTCAGGGAAGGATGATCACAGAGTTAGGAATGAACTGAAACAGATTATAGGACTGAGCCATGCATACCCAGAAAAGCTACATTTCAATGTTTCTTTGGACCTTTTACCCTGTTTTTTGCTTTTTTGTTTTTTGGAGGGTTTTGGTTTACAATGTGTTTTGTGTATGGAAAATCACGGTCTTTCATATCACAAAAGAAAAACAGCTGAAAATGCAGAAGGTTTCATATTCTACAGAAAGAGTTGGATTCACAGTGCTCATCTATATAGATATACAGCTATAAGGATGAATATATAGATATATATATGAATATAAGGATGAATATATAGATATAGCTATACATACAAATAGGTAGATAGATTGACTTAAATATTTGGCTTCCTTTTGCCTTATTAGCCATCAGGTACATTGTGTGTGTATATCCACATAACTTCATGGAAAATTATGCAGATGCCAGAAAGGGTGATACTGAATCTCAAAAATGGTAGGGAAGAAAACAATCTCTGCCTGATTTGCTTGATTTTACATTACACTGAGGTTATACTTAGATATTGACACTACATGTAATTGAATGATTTGCAATCCAAATACTAGTTATGAAATGATCTAAAATATTGCTAGCTTATACAGAATATGAGAAAACGCCATGAGGAATTATAAGATATGGACAGTGTGTTGGAGTTGATTTTGTATTCAATGTTATGCTAATTATTGGTTGCATGAAAGCTCATACAAATTGAATAGTAAAGAAACAACAATCAGGGATTGATTCATCAGGGTGCCCCAAAGTGCTAGGTATCTTCACTCCCACTCATTTTTACATAAGCTAAGGGCACCTGGCTTCCTGTCACATAGGGCACAATCCAACACCTATCCAAATCCCAAACTTTCTTCTAACTGCTGTGGGTATGAATTCAGATCCTAAATTGTACAGAGTGCAACATGTTATCACCTTCCTGTGGAGTTCTCAGAGTGCATTGGCATGAGGTTCCCTCCTGTGTGCCATGGGAGGTCTGCAGAAAGCCTGGTTCCTTCAATCTTATACGTTAGGAGGCCCAGGTGTAGAAGGCTCCCGCCATGTACCACAGAGAGATGTCATTCACAGAGATGGAGATTTAAGTGGAAACAAATCATATCAATATTATGCACGTTGTATGCCACATGAAAACCAAATTGGGGGGTGAAAAAACAAAAGTGTGGTATGTTGGCTATGAGTCACTCACTCAGCATGATCCCTGGCTGTTCAGTACTTTACAGTCTTTACAGAGCTAACCTGAAACTGGGCCTTGCGTTACCAGTCAGCTCCCAAGCAGTTTCATTTCAGAATCCTAGTGCTATGTTTGTTAGCAGAGAAGGATAATAGAAGAAACTGCAAAGCTGTAAACAAAAAGCAAAACCCCCAAAGCAGCAAATAATATATTGACTATGAGCCACTTACTTGGCTTAAAAATGGTATTTAAAGGTCTGTTTTTTGGGAATTGGCTTATAGGTATAGATATATGCATTAAAAGGGTTCAAGATGGACAGCAGGGGTTAACTGATTTCTAAGAAGCTTGGGTCTCAAACACAAAGTTTCTCACAGCCCTGAAAGTAGACAGGCTGTCTAACACAACGAGACCAACGGATGAACAAACAGGCTTGGAACCGAGGAAGTATGCACCATACAAGCCCTAACATGAGATAAAGGGCACCAGCTAACAAGACCTCAGAGCAGGGTGGCATGAGTCCTCGTTTTGGGGGAACAGACCAAATTAGGAGAAGTCCTGGAAAGCTACGTGGACATGTGACCAGAGAGACAACCAACCAGAGATAGTTAAGGGTGAAAAGTCATCAGGAGTCATCAGGAGGGAGAGGAGAATATAAAAGCAGAGACTTGAGAGTAACAAAGGTCCCTCCCTGTCCCTCCCAGCTCATCCCTTTGTCTTGTCCCTCCCTGCTCCTTTTCTTCCCCACCCCCATCCCCAGGAAGGGTCCCTGAGGCTGCCATGGACAGAGGGTATACCAGCAGCCTGTTTCATATACCCTACTGGAGTGGGGCTGTGGTCTTCAGCATCCCATCTCCAGACTGCTGACACCTAAGAGAAAGAGCCTCAGAGTGGAGCCTGCGTCCTGACCAGATGTGCTTTGACTCTGATGACAGCTCTAGGATTTGGTAGATGTATAGAATTGCTTGATTGCTTGCATTGCTTCTTTTTTGTTACCAGTGTGTCAATACATTTTCCTGTTATCGAATGGAAAGGCCATGGTCGGTCTGACGGTAGTCAGTCTGAGGCCTTGTCCCATCTCCACCCCTCCCCGCTGGAACAAGGCCTCTCGGTCCTAAATCAAGAGCCAATACTCACCATTCAGTCAAAAGTTTTGGAACTCATTCGAAGTGCTCTGTCCTATTCAGTGTTTTTAAAACTGCTTCAGTATTTGATAGCTTTTCAGAATTAATAAACAGCAGATTGACCTCTATCACTGAAACATCACAGTAAGCAAGTGTGAATTATGTACTCTGGGTGGTACACAGCTGGTGCCCCCTCTTCAATTGGAGGGATGTTAGCGGGTGTGTGTATGCTGTGGAAGAATGACTGCCAAGCTTCAGGCAAGCTCCCCTTCTTTCCCAGCAGAGCAGAGCAGAGCAGAACAGAAACCAGGGACACCCAGTGATGCTTAATTATTTACAGGTTTAATTGTACAATATAATATAATACTTATAAACATGTACCTATATATGCAGGAGTTATCTGTCTGTCTCCTTCATGAGTCATAGCAACCCATTACATTTTATCTGATGTAATCTCACTTATGTATGTTCAGTTATTATTCTATAACTGCTAGGTCTTCATTTGTTGATTTATTGTCTAACCTGTGTTTTATTGTTGAGTGTTTCCTTGCCTGCTCCCTAGACAGCCCTGCTGAGGGCACGGGCTGCAAGCAAACCGGAAGGTCAAGAAGGGTCAAGGCCTATGCTAATATAGTGCCTTTGTATGCCATACCTGGCCTAGATTGTTTGGGTTTAGGGTTAATAAGAATTAAGGTTTTGTAAACATGTATTTTTAAATTATATATATTATATCTAAATAACATATATACAAATATATGTTTACAAAGACCGTAACTCTTATTAGCCCTAAACCCAAGCAATCTTGGCCAGATATGGCATACAAAGGCACTATATTAGAAAAAGCCTTGACCCTTCTTGACTTCCAGCCAACGCCCTCACCAGTGCTGTTTTGGCAGCAGGCAAGGGAATACTCGATGATAAAACACAGGTTAGATAATAAATCAACAAATGAAGACCTGGCAGTGATGGAACAATAACTGAAAATATGTGAGATTACATCAAATATGTTACAGTGCATAAAGATAACCAATATAATAAAGTCATGTATTGAGTCAGGGTTGTGCTAGCAGGCCCTATAGCAGGCTAAATAAAGCAGCTTACAATCTTCTCATAATACCAGAATAAGGATGCAAGTTTACAGTCAAAATCCCAGCAATACAAAGAACCAGAACACAACAATGGCACAGCAACTGTGCCCAGAGAAGAAATGATACAGGGGCAAAGAACCTGTTACTCTAAGGAAACACCATCACCCTAGGTCACACAGCTAGAAGGGGGTGGAGGGGCATAAGAATGAAGCCATCCTTAATACATGGAGCCCTTGGCTCCTCCGTCCACACAAAAGAGGTCGTCCCCCCTCCTCATCATGGGGTTTCCCTTTAATCACCCAAATGGGGGAGGGCCTCTACTCCCCTGTGGAAATCCCCCTTCTCTTCTACCCTTGGGAACTGCAACCTTTCCTTCGGATGACTCCTGACTCCTGGCAGTTTTGGTGGTCTAGGCTTGTCTCTCTCTGTGGATTGCCTGTGGGGGTTTCCTTCCTTGCTAGGATGGTCAACCCATTGAGTAGCTGCTTGCCCCATGCACTACCTTGTGCATTGAAGGGGTGCCTGCCACATGCAGGTTTGGGGACCTGTGCTGCCTCGTGCAGCCATGGTGGTTTCTTCAACTCTACCAGCACTGTGCACTGCTACATGCACTGAGGGCTCCTGCCTCATGCTGGGTTTGGGACTCGTGCTACCTCATGCAGCCACCGAGGTCCCATCCACCCTCTGGACCCTCCGTGCACTGACCCATGCACCGATGTTGCAGCCCCATCCAGGGTGGAGCTGGGACATAGCTGCCTCTTGCTTCCCACTGAATGAAAAGTGTCTTCAGGATGCTTCTGGGAAACTGTTCTGCCCTACTGGTCAGCTCTACCAGCTCTTCTGCAGCCCCACTCTCATCATCCCTCATTGAAGCTGCCCATGTGCTGGGCACATAGGCTTTTATCCCTTCTGGAGGCTCCACCCCCAGATTGGAAACAGACCAGTGGGAAGCCTGAGGGGTTAGTTCCCCCTCTGGTCCTCTTCTTCACCTTACCCCCAGGTTAGGGGAGGGCAAGCCTTCCTCCTGCTGTCTTCTGATTGGTGGGGAAGGTAAATGCCCCCACCAACTGGCCTGAGCTGTTTGCCTCAAGCCATCAAGCTGGGCTGCCACCAGCCAGCCTGTCACACTTGTAAAGATAGCCTTCCCCTAGTCAGTGAAATGAAATCCTGGTAAGGTCGCAGTCCATTTTAGCACTTGAATACATAAATCCAAGCATGTTAGTTGTTCCATAAAACTCAAAGAAGTGGAAGTGCTTAAACATTTTGCTAGATGGGTCCTAAATAAGAAAATACAATGTACTTTTATTTTTACCCAGCAGCCTGGACAATCTCAGATTAAGCTAAATGCTTCTGTAATTAAAAAATCATAGAAAACAGGTCTGGAATCGACCTCAAGAAGTCATCTAGTTCATCAGCCTGCCTGAAGGCAGGATTTTATTAGTAGATGTTTAGGACTGTGAATCCAAAAAGATGACAAAGCCAGTAGGGAAATACAAATCGCCCAAGCGAGGCACTAACATTAGAGGGATGGGGGTAAGGAGGGGAACGCAACTAGGTTACAGAAAATACAGTGTTAGCCAACTAAGCCTGGAGGTGGGAGGAGAGGGGGTGGGGGAAGGGGAGGGAGGGTGTTCATGATGCTGAGAGAGAAAGCAGATAGATGCACACAAACCCATACAATAGTCTGCAATGGTGGAGAAAGTAGGTTGAAGAAAGTGTCTCAGTCCATATAGAGTCTCATTGCAGGAGTCTTCTTTGGGCTACACCTAAACTATTCCCAAAAATATTTTTCTAAGCTTTATTTAAAAACCTTCAATAATGGAGAATATTATATTCCAGTAATCAAATATATATATATTTTCCACAACCTCAGTCTCCCTTGTTTCAATTTAAGCCTGTTACTTCTCATCCTATCCTCAGTGGACATGAAAAACAGTTTATAACTTTTCTTTTTGCAGTACACTTTGACATATTTTAAGATTGTTGAAGTCATAGGCACTGAAGTTGGTTTTTGCCAGTGAGTGCAGGTGGGTCTTGGGGTGTGAATCTCTTCTCTGCCTGGCCCCTGGATTAACTACCTAGCCCTTAGGATTACAACCACCTGCTTCACTTAGCTTTCTTTCCTGGGTCAGCCTGGCACTTGCTTGGTCTTGTCCCAGCTCCTCCGCGGCTCCGTCCTTCAGCCATTTTGGTTTTGTCTCCCCACACAGGTTGCACAGCTCCCTGCTGCTATATTCTACCCTCTCCAGTGGATACCTGAATGCTGGACCGTCTTCTGACTTGTTCTTAAATTTCCTAGCCAGCTCCAGGCCAATGAGAGCACATAATCCTGGGTCTCTGGAGGAATGCCCCTCTCCCAAATTGCCTCCGCACTGTTTTTTGGGGGCATCAGTCCATGTGTGGCTCATGGGTGCTGAGCAGCTGCTAATTTTTTGGGGTGGGTGCTTGAGTCCTGGAGCACCCATGGAGTCAATGCCTATGACTGAAGTACTATTCTGACAATTCTTGAACTCCTCACAGACTTTTTGTATTAAAGCAAAATCAGGATTAGGCAGAAAAATAGGTGGATGTTTGATTTTTTTTTTAAGTGCAAAGCCATGATGTATTGATAATGCTAGGATGAACATTGTTCTGTAATAACCTTCTCTTTCAGGCATAATCTCTGGAAAAATCTGAGGTTTAGACTGGTAAGCCTGCAACTGTGTAACTGCGGAGAAGAAGGATGAATTAAGAACTGCACAGGAAGAGAGAGAGAGAGAAACATCATTTGCAGACAAAGATTGTCTCCCTGCAGCCACATGGATTTGTTTGATTACTGTCTTATTCCTAGCACTGTATCACTTGAAAACAATATACTTCTTCCTCATTCATTAATGATAAAAAGTAGAGATGTGTTGAACAGTTAAGCTGAAATGTAAGACTTCTTCCTTCGAGGTAAACTAAATCTCTTTTTTTCTCAACAATTTCTCAAATGTGCCAATACCCTGTCTTAAAAAAAGAAGGAAATGTTAATTAATCCTTCTGGATACATCACCACAATCCTTGTGATCTCTCTTATCAAAACTTTCAGACCTGTATCCATCACAGCTGATGGCCCACGCTGCTTCCATAAATGCATTTTTTTGCTCCTGCATGAATCATAACAACCCCTTCCTGTGTGGCATGGCTTCATAGTCTACTTCCCATTAACAATACCAGTGGCCCCTCTGTACATTTTCCCTTGCAGCCCAGCTCTCATTAAATACAGGATTTTTCACTGTAGTCAGCTGGACTCTCAGCCTTCATGTATTTCATTTGCTGTGGACCAACCAGATCCACGAGGGAAACGCATGGAGAAGCAAGATGTAGGAGACATTTAGTCAAAGTACGACAAGTAGTCAGAGACAAAAAATGATGAAATCCTACCAGAGCATTATTATACTAGCTCCGTAGCATCAGAAAAATATTTCAGCTGGGGTCTGTCATAGAGTAAGGGGAAAAATAAGGTAAATATATTATTTCAATGTGAAGAGTATATAGTGTAGGAACATGACTGGGAATGGCTGGCCACGCTAAGCTGTAGTACAGCAAAAAAGGACCTCAGGGTTACAGTGGGCCTTAAGATGAGTATGAGCCAACAGTGTGCTGTTGCAAAAAAAGCCAACAGCATACTGGGCTATATTAACAGGATTGTCACTTACAAATCAAAGGAAGAATTCTTCCACACTTTTTTGTACTGGTAAGGATTCACTTGAAGTGCTACATCCCATTTTGGGTACCACAGATATGGACAATTTATAAAGATTCCAGCAAAGCACAAGAAAAATGATTAGAAGTCTGGGAAATGTGACTGGATGAATAAACTAGGATTAATTAGTGCAGAGAAGAGAAGGCTGAGGAAGGATTTAATAAAGGTTTTCAAATAACTGAAGGGTGGTTATACAAAAAATGGTGATAAACTATTCTTAGAGGATTGGACAAGGAACAATGGTCTTAAAATGCAGCAAGGGAAATGTAAGTTGAAGACAAAGAAAAACTTTCTGACTCTGAGGGAAATTGGAGCAGGCTACTCAGAGAGGTTGTGGCATCTCTATCCTTGGAAATGTTTAAGGGCAGATTAAAACTGTTATCACCTGGTGGATTCACATAGTTCTCTTGGGGTGGTAGCATGTACTTAAATTAATCTGTAGGAACTTTCATTTTTATGGATCTTGAAGTCAATTAAATCAATAAATCTAGTATGTCAAATTCCAGAATAGGCAACAACATAATGAGCTAAGAGGGAGTTCTGCAGCAGGACAATATTTGTCACAGCTATTCCCAATTTAAGGCAATACTGGGACACATTTGCAAAATAAGCACACTTATATGAACCCATCTTTGGAGCAAAGGAGTCAGACTGTCTCTCATATTACTCAGTAATCATATGAATAATAATTTTTCCATTCTTTTCTCAGTATGGATGTTAAAAACATATTTTGTGAGATTTAGGTTAATAGAAAGCCTTCTAATCCACTCATCCCAGGTCTTAGTTTATACATGCAGGCATGGATGACTGGTGCCTCCTGAGTTGGGGGGGGGCACTTGCCCACCCCAGCGGCCAGTCAGTGACCAGGGCGTGGGGGGTCCCCCCACAGCCAATCACACTGACTGTGCCCCAACCTGAAAGCAGCATTCCCTCTAAGCTGGCTCCAAGAGGGAACACCGCCCAGAAGTGCTGGTGGCCACTTCTCCTGGCACCCCGACTCCCCAGCTGGCACTCTCAGGAGGGGGCACCAGCGGTCCCACCTCTCCCCATCACCTACCACCTAAGCAGGGGCAGTGGCTGTGAGGGGGTGCACCAGCTCTCAGGGAGTGCATGTGCACCCCCCCACTCATTGCCACTGCATGCAGGGCATATCTACATGAGCAATTAATGCTTCTGAATTTACTGTGCAGTATTTTCAGGCACATTAAATGGCTCATAAGTGCCCATGTCCAGAGTGAATTGAGCCTGACAGGAGCAGCCTAGTTCAGAGCTGCTCCTGCCTTTCTCTTCCCCCTGCAGTAGCCAGAGGGTGCTCCAGACTCCTCCAGATGCCAGCCCCACTCTGCCAGGGGCACTTGCGCAGCCCTGGGCTCCAGGGGGGGCAGGGATGGATCTGTCCCTGGCTCCAGGGGAAACTTGCAGCTGCACAGAGCTCAGAGTTAGCCATGAGCTCCAGGGGGACATGTCATGGCAGCTCCCAGCTTTGTGCAGCTCCATGCAGCTGGAAGCTGCCAGGATAGATTCTGCACCACCCCCGCCAAGCTTTATGTGGCTGGGAGCTGTCCCTGGTCACAGATATCTCCCCACTGCCTCCTCCCTGAACCAGGCAGCAGTTATGGCCTCCTGTTGCCTGGTCTAATTAGGAGCCATTTGCTCCCAGTCAGCATCTACAAGAGCACTTTGGAGCATTAGTTTAAAGTGCCATTTTCTAGTACCTGCATCTGTCGGCACTTTAAATTGATCTACTGCACAGTAGTTGCTGCACATGTGTAGATGGTGATGCTTTACTATGCATTAGATTAGTCTAATGTGCAGTAAAGTGTATGTGTAGTGCCTGCATTGGTCTTAGTATAGTTTGCAGATAATACAAAATTGATCAAGTAATTCAGTAATTCAGTTCCACGGTGCTACCTGGATTCCATGCTAATCTGAGTTGTGCATAAAAATCATGCTCAGACCTTTAGGAACCAAAATGAACAGCTCACAATTTTCAGGTTGGAAAAATTGAATTTTTGGAAAGCAGTAAGTCTGAAAAGGTTATAGGTTTTTTTGTTTGGGTCATTGGTTTTGTGGAGAACTAGCTAAACATGATCTTTCAGGGCAATGCAATGTCTAAAAGAGAAC